>NW_026055976.1:0-537607 GCF_023758025.1 Alternaria triticimaculans
CCCCCCCCCCCCCCCCCCCCCCCCCCCCCCCCCCCCCCCCCGGTCGACTTACTCATTGTCTGAGGTTATCCCGAGGCCCCACGTTACGAATCACGGTGAACAAACCACTGTGACTAACCTATTTGGTCCTCCTGCCTACTCTTCCAGGAACCCATCAATCATCCGCGCATATGTCGCAGCATCCTCCAAGCCCACCCATTCCCCTCCCTCGGCCTTGCCCTCCGCAAACGCGAAAAGACTGGTCATGACATCTCTTCCAACGACAGGTACCTCTTTCTGCATATCACTCCAGTCCCAGTCTACATTCTCCGCCTCATGAGTATCGAATTGGTGCACCTGTATCACGACCGGCTCATCTCCTTCACTCATTTGGAAAGTCATACGCGTGGCAGATGTAATAAGAATCTCGCCATATTCGCAGTTGATAGTCCATGTCAGCGCTGGGGTACCGGGAAAGGGCTGACCGCGGCGGAACAGGAAGGACAGAGTTGCATTCGGGGAGGTGAGAGGAGAGTGCGCTATTGTGCCATGGACGGCTAGGAAGTCGGGTACGTCGGTGACTACTTCTTCTACAGTTTGCTTCGTTTGAGAGTCCAATATGCGGATGTTGGGGCGCTGTATCTGTGTTCTTGAATGAAAGGACTGTGCGTCAAGTCGGCCGAGAACTGAGAGCACGATGTCAAGCACTAATAAGAGTCAGTGATGACTGGTAATATGGGAAGTGATGCTCACCATGACCAACACCTATCACGATGGCATTTCCGCCAATCTCCTTTTGGGAGAAATACTTCAGACCAGTAGGCAGCGTCTCCCTATCATTTGTGCCCCCAAAAGCGCGCACGTCTGAGCTGAGCACTTTACCAAGTCTACCGTTTCCACTATTCAATATGTCTCTTAGCTTCGCAGCTGGTGGTGTCCATCGTCCCTGTAAGCCCACAGCAACTCTTGATCCACTCTTCTTGGCCGCTTCGACGATCTCGTCGATTTGCTTCCTGTTGCTGGCGATTGGCCATTCGACATAGACGTCCTTGCCTGCCTTGATGCTGGGAAGGATTGTCTCGTAGTGCTTGTCAACACGGGTGTTGCATATGACGAGGTCCATGTCAAGGTCAGCTGCGAGATCTTCTGGCGACCCATATGCCTTGGTGTGCTCCGGAAGTCCGTACTTCTGGATGGCGGACTCTGCAGCCTGAACGCTGCTGTTAGCCAGCGCGGTGATGGTGATCTTTGAGCGTCCAGTCTCGGTGAGCAATGCTGGGAGATGGGCTGCCGAGGCCCACGATGAGTTTCCCGAGGAAGACAGCCCGATGAGCGCAGCACGAACTGGGCGGATCGCTGATGCCATTTTGCTCAAAAATCGAAACAAGGACGAGTTTTTCTGGAGTAGCAAGTACAACTGTATTGAAGTCCGACGTCGCCAGGTCCTCCGGGTATTTCTACATCTCATGAGGTGCTGTTGTGTAAGCTTCTCGCTTTGTAATGCACCGCATTTATAATCTTGCATGCAGCAAGCGCGGATGGTAGGGAAGGACGCCTTATGTCTGAAATGTCAGCAAATACGTGTAAACGACATACAGCCACAAGTAAGCCGTGCACGGCATCATTGACAATCAGTCGCAGGCACTGCACTCATGTTAAGCCTCAAATGTCGCGTCTCTGATGATCCTCCATTGGATGCGCATCGCTACAGACTTGGGACGAAGACGATGATCGTGGGCGAGATGGCTCGCAAGCAGATGCGATGTGTGGAGGAGGTAGCGTGAGAAAAGCGGACGCGATGAACTCATAGCTAGACGCGTTCTAGCATCAATTGATCGGACGCGTCTTCGAAAGGGAGCTATCGCTTAAAGAGAACTAGTCTACAAGCTAACGTCGAGCTTTCCCGCGGAGGCGCCCAGCGTCAGCAACCACCCATCCTACCCCAAGTATATGCTCATGCCTGTAATCTACCCAGCACTCGGTATGACAAAGATTCATTTGAGATCCATCCGGTAACGGTGTAGCTCGGTCCTTGCCTGGACGTCATCGCTTTTATGAGGTCTAATGTGCCACACTGGGGTCGTGGCAAGGAGCCAGGCGTACGCCTGTCACAATCGAGAGACGGAAATCGATTAGCAGCGAACAGATCTTGCCAGTCTGCTATCTCATGGTACGAGTGATGATATGAGTGAGTCGATCTCGGAAGCTAAAGCCCATACCCAGATGCCTTCACATGCAGCAGCATGATGCTTTATTTGGCGTATACAAAGAAGCAGTGGCAGGCAGTTCCCAGACGAGGTGTGGTTACCTGTACCCCAATGAGCATTCTTGCTATAGCAACTGCATCACTTTCGTGGGGTGCAGGGCCAACCGTTTGCCCACGGGTGCTCTTTCCACCGCTGCTATCCCACGTTGTCTTGGCAAACAAATGAGCTTCACCACCTCGCCCAACTCCCACACACAACCAGACAGTGATATCACCGCCTCAAAGCCACCCTCGGTGAGGACTCACACAGGATGGCCGAGCAAGATACCTCACCACCGATTACTGTTGCATCACTGCGCGCAATCCGAGAAAAGAAACGACAGCTGGTAGCTCAGCCACCTCCGAGTCCTTTCGAGCTTACACATCGACTTCGTTACGCCAAACCACCGACAGATGGAGCGATTAAAGAAACATCAGGGCCCTCCAAATACACCCGTCATAAACTGGCAACGGACGCAGTCATTAAGCAAGAAGATGTGGAGCCCGCAAACCCATACGAATATACGCATAGCGTGCTTGAGAGACGCCTGACCGAAAAGCAAGACGAGGACAACATCAAGGCCACAAATGATCTAGAGGATTTCCAACGCTCTACTTTCGTCGAGTACTGGTATGTTTCCGGAGACCTTCCGGAGGTTGAGGACATTCGAATGATCATCACAGCCTTGTACCGCATCAACGAGCCGACCGGCTTGTCGAAGAAGGGGACAAGGGACTTCCGTCATAAAAAGCGACTTGGCCTGTTTCTCCTAGAAGATGTAGTAGCTCAAGGACTGCAGAATGAGGGACTGGTGACCACGGCGACTCCATCAGAGCATGCTCGCTCGATGCTCCTTCGCCCAGATCTCATAACGATGGCGAGTGTGCAAGCGTTAGGTCAACAAATCAAGCAAACCAACAAGGCGCAGAAGAAGGTCTCGAAGCTTCTGCGAAAGAGGGAGAGGCGACAAGCAGGTTCAAATTTGGATGACTGGCTCGAAGGCGGGGTGCAGGAGGATGTTCGCATGATGCATACTCAAGCACATCAGTCCGACGCAGAAGACACACTGGAGAGCGAGCCAGCTCACGACGCTCTGGGATCTGCTCCGCGTGGCGTCGTTCTCGGAAAGCGCTCGGCATCATCGCCTTTACAACCAAACGATCCAAGCTATGCCGGAGGGTTACCATCTTTTGTACGACCTGAGCTTGACGATGTTGTTGCTGAAGATGCAGATCCGTCCCTTGTGGCCATGTGGCAGGCTATTCCTGACCTCCAGAAAGATGCTATGCAGGACATCAAGACTCAGATCATCGTTCCAACGGTCGTCGAATATTTGGATATCGTCAAGCGGCGCAAATTGGGCACTCTTGCGGCTGGAATGGGCACTCTTGCGGCTGGAAATGGTACGAGTGCGGATTACCGACCACTGCAGTCCCAACCAGCCGTCGTTGTTCAGACACTCGCAAAGCACAGCGCCTCATCTTCGTCTCCCTTGAACTTTCGTGTCGAAGGATTCCTGATGGGCATCAGGAACGGTACCATGACTGAAGAGAAGGTGCCGAGCAATTTCTCGATCAAGGCCCACATGCAGGATTGCGACACCGCCGTCCACGGTTCTGTGCGGACCGACGCCTATATCACCATCTTCAAAGCCCTCAGCGTCCTGCTTTCGCTCGATCGCGACATGACGAAGGCGGAAGACAGTAAAGCGAATGGTTCAAAAGGCAGATGGACGTGCTTGTTCAAGAAAGCGCTGAACGAGATATGCAAGTGGCCGGCTGAAGGCGAAGCGGGACAGTACGCGTGCGACTACTGTATGAGACGTCGCCGCCCTTGCATCATTGCAATCAAGGGCGTCTTCTCGGTCGCCCCATTAGCTCCTAGTCTGAGGATGGGTCGAGGACTGGGTGACAGGGAATACTGCGTGTTGCCCGGAGGGGCCGTCGTAAAGCGAAACTTCTTCTCGTAGAGCTTCCCGCGTCAAAGTAAACTTGTGGGGTATGGATAGTCTGCCGAGGAGACATGATCCGGACATCGTGCAGCAGTTGTGTATGTTATCTGTGTACCAAGTATCTGGGTATGGATAGTTCAGCAGTGTTCAAAATACAGTATCAGATACCAGTGCGGGTCGAACGTCCTTGTCAAGGCATGCCGTTATCGGTCTGAGTGCATAGTGATGTGTAGTGATTGCCAAGGATTCCGATCCGAGAGTAGCTTGTCAAGAAAGTAAATTCGGTCGACATTGGAATGATGCCCGGCGAGGTACAAGGGCCGACGGACGAACACATGGAAGATGGAGCGGCGGGAGGTTCGCGCTAGCACTAATCGATACTAGATCAAGCCCCGCTCCTGAACCAACCGCATGGGACCGAGGCACAGTTGCGCGCCTGTGAAACCACGCCGTCAAGACGCCCTGCACCTCAACCTTGGACCTTATAGCCCGCCATTGGCGTCTCCCTAGCTCTTGAACCAACCTCCACGCCCCAGGTCCATCCAAGACTTCCTCCATTGAACCTCTAGGACGACCGTCGCAGCTCAAAATGGCGGAAATAGCACCTTTCGAGCACACGCCCATGGACGACATCGCGCCCACATGCGCCAAAGTCCGCGCCAGCTTCCTCTCGCACAAGACCAAGCCGCTCGAGTACCGCATCCAGCAGCTGCGCAAGCTCTACTGGGGCTTCAAGGACAATGAGGAGCTCATCAAGGAAGCGTGCAAGCGCGACCTGGGCAAGCCGTCGTTCGAGACATACCTGACGGAGATCTCGTGGTGCATGAACGACTGCATCTGGATGGCCAACAACGTCCCGCGCTTTGCCAAGGACGAGAAGGCGACGGACATTCCCTGGACCAACATGCCGCTGCGCCCGCGCATCAAGAAGGACCCATTGGGCACTGCGCTGATCATTGGGTATGTCGCGTGTGCATGTTGAGAGATACTAGCTGACGAGACCAGCGCCTACAACTTCCCCATCCAACTCACCCTCGGTCCCCTCATCGGTGCCATCGCCGCAGGATGCACTGCTGTCGTCAAGCCCTCCGAATCCGCCCCCAATGCCGCCGTCGCCATCGAGAAGATCATGCGCGACTCCCTCGACCCCGAATGCTACACGTGCATCCAAGGTGCCATCCCCGAGACAACTGCCCTACTTGACCAGAAGTGGGACAAGATCTTCTACACTGGAGGAGAGATGGTCGCCAAGATCATCGCAAAGAAGGCAGCCGAGACCCTCACACCCCTGACACTGGAGCTGGGAGGCAGGAACCCCGCCATCGTCACGAAGCATGCAGACATGAAGCTTGCTGCAAGGAGACTGTTATGGGCAAAGACACTCAACGCCGGTCAGGTCTGTCTCAGTCACAACTGCACTTTCATCGATCGTGAGATGGTACCCGCATTCATCGAAGAGATGAAGAAGCAGCTCAAGGAGTTCTACCCAGAGGGTGCCCAAAAGTCACCCGACTACGGTCGAATAGTCAACGAGCGCCAGTTCCAGCGCATGAAGAAGATGATTGACGACAGCAACGGCAAGATTGTCCTCGGCGGCACAATGGACGAATCCGACCTCTTCATCGAACCCACCGTCGTTCAGATCAGCGACATGAACGACAGCATGGTCACCAGCGAATCCTTCGGTCCCCTCCTCCCCATCCTCCCCGTCGCCAACCTCGACGAAGCCATCAAGATCGCAAACGAGCTACACGACACACCACTCGGCACCTACGCCTTTGGCAATAAGGCCGAGCTCGAACAGATCATGAAGCAAACTCGCAGTGGTGGTGCCTCCCTCAACGACGGCTTCTTCCACGGCTCTATTCCCACCATGCCCTTTGGCGGCGTGGGAACAAGCGGCCAGGGCGCATACAGAGGCAAAGCCAGTTTCGACACTTTCACACACCGCAGGAGTGTTACCACAACACCAGCGTGGATTGAGGGTCTCATGGACGTCAGATACCCACCATACACAGCTGCCAAGCAGAAGAAGTTCATCGGCATGAATGACATCAAGCCCAACTTCGATCGCGAGGGCAGGGCTTTTGGATGGGGTTCCTGGTTCATGGGATTGCTGGGCGTCAAGAGTTTGGCGGCCATTGTTGGTAAGTGACCTACGAGTGTGGTGGCAAGCGTGTTCGTCAAGCTAACAAGTACAGCGGCGGTTGCTATCAAGCTATATCTGCAGCGGAGATCGAAGTTGTAGAGGATGGGTAATAGGAGGAAGGAGAACGGAGGTCAGTGTGTGAGATCAGGCAGTATACCTTTGCGATATCCATACATTTTACATCACTTGCGGAAGACAACTTACATTTCGACACATGCAACCATCTCCATGCTAAACTGTTTCCGCGTTCTCGTCAAACCAACGAGAGGCTGTCTCATTACCAGAACTGTCTCTGAGTGTCTAGAAACCACTAAACACCATCTAAGACATTTCTCTCCGCATTGTCTCCAGATCACTAGACCCTCCCAGACACCACCAGTCCAACCAGCAAACCACAAGTCTCACATCCACCAACAAACTTATCAAGCCGTAAATCATATATCACGCAAGCCTAAACACATCACTATCCAGAACACCCAGAAACAACACTGACCCCAGATCCTCCATATACGCATCACACGACCATGACACCCTTCTTCCTGACCAGCAAATCCGCCCACACCACGCGCCGGTCCCTCTCCACCCACGAGAACATCTCCACCACGTCTTCCTACGCAACGAAACCATATCTCACACGCCTCACCGAGCCCTCACGTCACACGTCCTACGCATCTGAAACCCGTAGTCTTAGCCTCCCGTCTTGGTTCACAGCCCGTTCTGCCCGTCCTGCGCGCCATGCATACACGCCCAGTCACTCCGCGGAAGTAGCGCATAGGAGTCTTGCTTATGAAATCGAGCGGAGTAAAGTGTACGGGTATGGGGCTAGTGGGTACCACGCTACATACCAGCCAACCTCCTTCGAGGACTTGCACGCCCGCCGTGTAAAGACACATGAAGCGGAGTACGCGGCTTTGTTGAAAGAGAAAAAGAGGGAGAAGGAAGAGAAGGTACGTGTACAACGTAGGGGAGACGAATTACTGTATGTGCGAGATAAAGGCAGGGTGGGTGAGAGTGGGGGGTGGAGGAAGACGGAGAGGGAGGTTGAGTGGGTTAGGGGGCGGTGGGCGTGAGATTGAAGCGGTTATTATTATTATTGTAGTCTCTTAGTTATATGATATGCGTGCTAAGTAAATGATCGGAGTGTTTATCAGAGTACATCTAGCCTCATTGGTATTCCGCATTAAGATGTTTTTTGAGTATCTTTTCCACGTGGTGTTAATGTTGGTGGTGGAGATTGGTTGCCTAAATAAACGCACGTAAGCCCATGCATTCCTGCAGGATTCAGCACACAATGTACCGCCGAGGTGGCGTAAATGGAGGAAAGGATATCGCCCTGCTTCCTGCGATGATCTTTTTCACGGTTAAAAGGCAGGGATTAGTAGCTGGATAAGGCTGATCTTGCCTTACGAGGTAGATGAATTAGATTGTGTAAACGGAAAGTCTCTATTGCGACATCTATAATGTACAAGTCACCCAAAGCCGCTGACATGGATGATGAGAGAAAAGGTTGGTATAAAACGAGACACAACAATGCAATAGCAGTAGTATTCGTACATGAAGCGTAAATGACATAACATGACAAACCGAGATGTAAACGTAATCATAGGAGATACATCGCGTACGATGTAGTCTATATTGTAGGAATGCAAGCCATGCAGCGTGAACACGTGAGTAAAAACTAGGTAAACAGGGGTATCCGCCGTAAACAAAAGACGAAATCGTATCCTTCTTGCCCATACAAGCCGAAATGCTGCGCTAAGAGGAAAGTGAAGGAAGAGAAGTAAGAAGAGAGGAATATAGTATCGTAACATGACGAAAGCGTATGCAAAGGTGAAAAATCCAAGATGCAAAAAGTGCAAGCCAAGAAGAATGAAGAATGAAGGAGAAGGAGAAAGCTATCACTTCAAATCCCCCAATCCCCCCACCCCTTCTTCAAAATCGTCTCAATAGACCCCACAACACCCTCCAAAAGCTCACCCAGCCCCTCACCCGACGCATCAGCCACAGCACCGCTCTGGTCTTCAAGCGAAACACCACGAAGACGAAGCTTGACCCACAGAAGCAGGCTGATACAACCTGTCTGGCGGCGCGCATGGTCGGCAAGATGTTGGTGTGTGGAAGCCGTGGTATCAGACATGGCGAGGGTGTCTGTGAGGAAAGAAATCGTATTGATGATGATTTGCGCGTGCGACAGCAGAGGGTTTTCGGGTGTGGCGGAGATGATGGGGGAGTGGGGTTGGCTGGTTGAGGTGGATGTGGAAGACGAGGTTGGTGGTGCGGAGGCCCATGTCGTAGGGGAGAATATCGGTGGTGACTCGGAGTTGCTTGGTCGCCGGTTCTGCTGTCTGGCCTTCTGATGGGCAGCGGCCTTGGTGCGGGTAGTTGCTGCGACGGTGATAGCCCAGAGCACGAGGGCGGCGAAGAAGACGGACATGTCTGTGCCCATTTCAAGGGGGATGCGATCTCTTTGTTCCGAGACGGCTTGTTGGAGGATGTCGATGGAGAGTTTGAGTGCTTCTTTGACGGGCGCGCCTTCCGTCGAGGACGTGGACCATAGCTGTGCGATCCATGTGCGGAGTGTGGTCTTCAACGCTGCGAAAGCTTGAGCGGTAGCGACTTTCTCGGAAAAGATCCATGACTCGCATGCGACAGCCAGCAAGGCGCGAATAGGCGTTATTTGTACTAGCTTTGCTACGGATAGCATGCGCTTGGTGGCAGGTGCATCGTCAAGCAGATGTTCGAGGCTTGAGGTCGTCGATGAGGACATGTATGGTGTTGAGGTCTTGTGGCGACTGTAGTGCACGGCGAGGATAACAGATGATTGGAATGTATCGAGAGGCCTTGGTAGGGATGTGGAAGTAGCCTCGTCGACGTATGATGGCGTGTAAGGGTACTGCTGAGCAGCTGCAGCCCACTCGATGGGACTGGTCGCATCCCAGAGAGAACCATGCGCTGGGAAGGGAATGTCGAAGCGGCTGTCGTGGATGAGGGAAGTCAGAGCTTCGCGGGCTAGTAGAGTAGGCTGCTGCGACTCAAGGATGTAGCAAGACAAGAACAAGTGTTGCCAGGTAGCTAGCTCGACCCAGCTGGTCCAGTGCTCCGGTGTGACCTGCTCGAGTTGACCAAGGCTCGCTAATAGCTCTGCGGCTTTCGAAGTCGTGCTCCTGCAATCTTCAACCGCCTGGTGTTGTTAGCCGACCGCCGCTGCCTGCGATGACGCTCGACCTACCTTGTGGTATACCTTGTCGAAGCGTGACGACAAGACCTTGGCTGCCCGACGAGCGCGGTACTGAGACAGCACCTCAATGAGAAACATCGCCTGGAAATCGCATAACCGATCCGGCTCCGTCGAACCCTTGAGATCCCTCTGCTACAAGTCAGTTGATGATCGTAAGCCCAAGCATCTAACCTACCCATTCAAGCAATTTCAAGCATCGGTCGTGGAGGTCTCGGCCCTTTTTCTTGTCGCTCGAATCGACCGAGTACTGGCTGCCGATAGCGATCATGGCCGCGCGCAGCATCGGTGACGGGTTCAGAGAGGTAGGTCGATGGACAATGGGGAAAGTGGGATGAAAGAGCCTCCAGAAATAGTCAAGATATTGCTCAAACGGTTGGGTGTGTGCGATCGAAGCCATACCATATTGTTCTTCTCCAAAGAGCATCACCCCCTCTTCTTCATCCCTCTGGACAAGTGTTCTAGGACCGAAGTGTCCGTACCCGGTCATCGCATCCATGCTTGTCGGTATCGACATGTTCGTCATGGGGAAGGAGCATGCGTTCATGTAGGCGAGGTTAGGGGCTGTTGATCCCTTCTCGCTCGAACCCCATGGGTATGCCATCGTTGAGGTGGTCGAGGCCGGCGATCGTGATGGGTATCCCCAGGATGGGTCCATCATGGATGCGTTCGAGGGCGTGCGCGCTCGATAGGACGGGTTGCCAAACACGGAGAAGTCGGTCGATGCGATCGGCGATGCGTACCCACTCGAAGAGGAGTACCCTGGGGTGGGACTGTATGGCTCGTGCCATAGAGCCGGCGTCATAGCTTCCATTGCTACCGACATCGATCCGGACTGGCGGTTGATATGCGAGCGATGATGTTTTGGTTGGCTGAAAGAGCATTAGCAGCCATCCAGGCAGAAAATAAGAGACGAATTGATAGAAGAAAATAAGTGCTCGATGATGTATAATGAAACTCACTTGGGGCTGGACGTGATTTGAGGAGAAGAACGAGGAATGAGACTGGGATTTAAAGAAAGACGTTGAGGCGTTCTGGGAGTACGAAACGAGGCGTGATTGTACCTTGTAAATGGCGCCGTCTCCTGCACGGGAGATACGGTCTCGTAAAAGGATGTGCTTGCGGAGTTGGTTGTCATGTCCATCATAGGCTGCTCGAGAGCGGGTAAAGACATGGAGGTGGGCTCTGGTGAGCCTTCTGGACTTTGCTCAGGAGAGTCTCTCGCAGGCTCGTTGCTGCTGAAGGTCAGTATGGCTGTTGAGACCACTCTAGGTTCTGCGTACTGTCGCTCTTGATGTCTTTGGAGAAGATCAACACGGACGAAGGTCTTGCCGCATCCAGGGACTTGGCAGATAAGCGCATCTTCCTGGGCGTGGTTTTTCTGGTGTCGCCTGCGTATACTGTTAGTGGTATTCTGGCTTTTCGTGCAAGTTGTCTGACCTTAGATGCTCCGCGCGGGTGTAAGACTGATGGCACGTCAGCAAGGTTTCCGCAGAAGTTGTTGAGATGCATAGCGTTACGTAGATAAGTCTACCTGTGATGAGACGCAATAATATAGTGGCGGACCATGCACAGCTAGCCACATACATCGTAGGGCTGAAAGAGGTATAGAATCGAAATGACTTACTCTTCCACAGTTCTCGCAGTTATGAACTTTAAGTCCCTTCTTGGCTTTGCTGATGCGCCCAGTCCGGGTGTAATGGATGTTGTTGTGAGATGACATGTTGGTAGGGCTCAAGCCTGGCTGTTCTTCAGAGCGGGAGGATCCGGTGTGGGGGCCGGACGGCGCTTGTTTGGTAGTTCCAGGACGACGGCGAGGGCTGGCAGCCTTGGATGCTTTGGGTAGATCGTTAGATGACTGTGATGTCTTGCGGTAGTCGACACGAGGTGGTGATGGTTGATGGATGGTGCTGCCTGTAGGTTGCTGTTGCTGGTGTGCGTTCAAGTCCAATGGGAGGCCTCCGGTCTCACTTGGTTCGGACATGACTGAGGGACGAGGCGATGGATGGTATATATCTAAGTTGGAGAACAACGGGGGTCAGAGGCTCAAGTGGGGATGTGGATAATGTGTGCTAAACGTTCCAGATTTGGTGGTACGATAGACGGCTATGAGCTAGTGGTCATGTCTTGGACGAGTCGGTGCTTTCCCACGGGATGATGATAGGCAGCCGGGGGACGGAAGTTTGAATTAAGGAACAGCCGCCAGGGGAGAAGAGTTAACGTGGTGTGTAGTAGACCTAATTGGGAAAGAAAGCCGGACCAAAACAAGGCATTTGCGATGATTGTAGAGTGAATTTGCTGCGCCCGGATAGGTTTGTGGATGGCGAGACTGTAAATATCTGTGGGCTGTGCCTGAGCCAACCCCGAACGAGGAGGGTACTCGAGTATGGGGGTTGGAAAATGACGAGGGTCATAGACGCTGCAAGCCGACATGTCCAGGGTGTAGACATGGAGCTTTCCAGGGTGTCCACCATAGGCAGTGCATTGGCCGATCTTACAGCAAGTCGATGGCTTGAGCCCACGGGCATGGCTGCGGGCGTGCAGGCGAACGGTTCCGTCAGTCACACTGAGCAACAGGGCGTCCGCGCACCAAAATTGGGACATGGCCGGGATGCGAGTGGACAGCCAGAGGGCACCGCTAGGCCAGGCTGCGGACCGTTCCCGCCTCAAACTTCACGCTGGCTGCTAAGAGGAGCGTGGCTTGGGAGAGCCATGAGGGACCCGAAATAGAGACTCGCGTGGAGCATGACCGTGCTCAGCCCTCCTGCAACGGCGCCCATGCTGCTGCTTACACCACGGTGCAGCACCGCACCATGCTGTCATCACAACGACATACGATGTGCCTTGCAGAGAAGCTTGTCGAAGGATGCTGAACAATCGCGGCGTTACAGGCGTCGGGTTTGCGATGCTCGCCCCTGCAGAGCAAGATATGTCCGACAGTTTCGCGGTGCCCTGCGCCCTCATTGGTGGACATGGCATTGTTAGGTGCACTGAGCGGCAGATGTGTAGTCTCGCCTGTCAAAGCCCACCAGCCCTACCAGGGATCCATGCGCCAGACACCTTACAGCACGCAGGACAACTGCAATGTATCTCGTCGCCGAATAACAAGTCGGCGATGGGAAAGACGGCGAGAGCTGTAACACACTCTTCGTGGCCGACCGCCTCGCACCCACCGGCTTGCTGTGTTCATTCGTCCAGGTGCAAATGTCCAAGGCGTAAGCACGGTAAGCAGTCCCTCCGCGAGGACATGAAGCGGCTTCAGATGGTCCCGCAGTCCCTGACCCTCACCCAATCTCCACACGGCAGCCCGCTATGGGCGTAGGGCTACTCGTGAGGCGGGGGGCCTGATGGTTTAGTGCGTCCGCTCGCGCAAAGCTTGGGAACACGTCGACCAAGCTTCCTCAGCCTTCAAGGCACAAGGCAAATGAAAAGGCGCCGGACGACGGCATCCACTTTTGCATTGATTTGCACTGGCTCGCACAGGCATGGGGACCGCTGGGGATTTGATGAGCATCGACGCGCTTTGCTCGGCACACAGGACGACTGCATCACGCACGTCACAGCCTTCACCGGTTTTCAGGGCTCAAGCTCCTGCATTTGCACATCTGAGGATTGCAGCGTAGAACCCCATGCAGACAGCCCCAGCCGGCGGAGCCGCCTTCAGATTGACGATGGCGGTCGCCTTGCACATGGGACAAGCAGCTTCTTGCGCGTTTGGGCGCTGGCGAGCCTGATTGTCGGGCCAGGACCGCTGTCTGTTTCATGAGGACTCAGCTCCTCCGCAACCGAGACGATGGTTAGAGGCAGGGATCCTAGTAAGCTGGACCAGGGCAGACGAATCGTGACCCGTGGAGTAGGGTGAGGTGACCAGAGCTGTTAGTTCGTAGCCGGCGCGTATTTCAGGTGCAATCGACGTGCTCTCGCGGCCCATAGACTATGCAATGCTCCATCGGCGGCTCTCGCGACTCCATGAACGACAACCTTGTTCGTTAGTTCGAGCTGTACCATGGCATTTGCTGTTTTGGCTCAAGCGTTGGGTGCGCGGGTCGGGTCTGGCACCACGATCTTTTCGCGAGGCTGCCAGCCGGCAGAGATCGCCTAATAGCACCACTTCAGCTTAGCATGTGGGAAATGAACCGCACCGTCCCGCATGCTATACCTTCGTCCCTTGAGCATGTAGAGCGACGTGAAACTCAAGCGGTGAGAGCTTTGCCGAATGTGTGAGGACAATGACATTATTTGCTCAATGGGGGCGTAAGACGCAGTATAGCCGGTAATCTTGATGAATAGGGAGCTCAATCCAGCGGCCTCCAGGGCCGTTGCTCGCTTCGGCACGTGTCTGGGTTGGATGCCGTCGAGCTCTTGCAGCTTGGGTCGCGTCGGCTGATGAGCGCGTCTAGGGTGTAGAGAAGATCAAGCGAGATGACTTGACTTGACTTGCAGCTTGCAGATGTGGCCCCTCTCCGCGGCGCTGGTGTTTGTTGACAGGCGACGGCCTACAAGCTTGATAGTTCAATAGCCGTAGGGCTAGACACATGGTTTCGTCCGACAAAGACCTGTGCGTTGAGACATGACCAATCCAGCGCTCTGTAACGTACGAGCGCGCCAGTGATCACCGTTGGCCCGCCCGGAAAGGCTCAAAGCGCGATGGGATTAGTGCGGGATGTTGAGAAATGAGAGGCACGTGCTGGCCAGCCGACTTAGCTTCGTCACAACCATGCGTTTGTTGTCCAAGCAGCAAGGTCCAGGGAGGCCGCATCGCGTGGAGCATCGCGGGTGGGTCACATTGAGACATTCATGGATGGTGGTCGAGAGCACTTTGCCGCGACCCGCTGATGGCGCGATTCAGGCGATTCCAAGGTTGCTCGGGCTGGACTGGTTCTCCCCTTCCTGAGGTTGTGGAAACACCGAAGTCAGCCCGCCGGTACTTACCATCTGGATAGATCTACGGCGAATGGATTACCCTTTCGGAACACATGGAGATGCCGCACTCAGATCAAGATCATCGGCATGATAGAGCTGGTGCTGGTGTCGCGCTCGCCGAAATGACGTACCCAGACGACAGCCTCTTTAGGGAGACTCGACTGTCGGCGTCCCCGCAAACAGGTCGCCGGGAGGAAGAGGCAGGAATCACACGGCAGGATAATTCGAGTAGGATCACCTCACGCTGCAGATTATGTCCGTCACAACGGGCATGGCTTGATCGAAGGATGCAATCACAGTCAGGCACGTGCGGGACCCACTCCTGTCGCGAAAGCTATCTGATTCGGTTGGGTAGGTGATCCTTCTTCGACTACACCCACTCTCTGTCGCTTACATGGCATGCATCGGTCAATATTGCGATATGCAACAGCCGCATCTGGGCAGCATCCTTTACCTCTTTGACCTCTACCTACACTACCTCATCGTGCACCAAACCATCACAGCCTCACCGCCGTGGCAGGGCTGTACCTCTATCCTCCATCTTGCGCGGGGCAGTTGCAACAGATGCAGGCCCAAACGAGACTAGCGTCGTTGCTTCCCGTGCCTAAAAGTAGCTCCACCCACATGTCTGCCTCCCGGCTAATCCTCCATGAGGCTGAACTGACAAAGTCTGCCTCGCCAAAACTGTCATCACCAGCAGCACATCATCGCGACTTCTTCATTATTCGTCGCAATGACGGCATCGTTTTCGCTAGCAATTAACTTTTGAATCCCGATCGCGGTATGCACCGGCCGGGAGAAGGTTTGCAGGCAGCCATGTGCCATCGCAGCCTGGTCTGCTCCCACACGTGCCTGGCTCCGCCATGCCCAGAATACTGAGCATCCACATGCCCTCTGAGTTTGCTGCCTTCTCTTCGACGTGCCTCTCATGTTGCGACACCGGCACCTACGGGATTGTACATCGCACATCTTCGCTTCCTCCCTATTGGACGAATGAATAAGCCTTCAGCAAGTCCCCCACCCCCACCCAACCTGTAAGCGCCGCCCAGCAAGCTACCACTCAACCACTGTCTCCCATCTTCCCATCGTGTTTCTTGCCCGGGAGAAAGAGCCTCAGGCAAACCACATGACTCAGCCCTATGAGAAAGTTCGAAATAGAAGGATTGGCTGAGGCGATGCCTTGTGTGCTTGTCAATTTACACATTTCGTTCCTCGCAGCCTCAGCTCACTAACCCTGTTTGGATTCGCGAGCTACTCGAAGCACTCTCTACTGCTATCACTTGCTACATTGCCGCCTTGCTACTGCAGCTTACCTCTTGTCGATAAATGAACAGCTACTTGCAAGCGAGTTTCGATAAATCGCCTGCTGTGACGGCCACTCTGGCTACTTGTTAGTACTGGAACCAACACGACTACATGCTCGATAACCAATCCCACGGTTGAGAACCGGCGCTTAGAAGTACTTCCGGCCGAACTGTCGGCCAACAAGACATACTGAAACTCTCAAATGCACTAACAGCGGCCGCAGATGTGGTCGTTGAAATGTGCAGGTCAACGTAATCCCAATACAACCTTGTAAGAGCGGATACCGCGGGGCAAGACATGATAGCATCGACTGATCATTCGGTTCATCGGCTGCATATACGGCTATACAGAGAACCAGGCCTTCCAGACATTACATCCTCCGAGATGAAGTCGCTTATGTCTCTGGAGGGCGTTGCGAACCCGTGTTACAGAGTGAGACAACATACCTCACTGCGTAATTGCTATCAAAGGTCGCAGTAACGGCCATCACATGGTGTTAGTATTGAACGACAAGCCCGCTAATGCATCGCAAGCAATACACTTATGCAGCAACGAGGCGATGCAAAGACGTTTCAGAACCAACACCGTGCTACCATCTAGTATGGCCGTCGGTTAGAAGAAGACCTGCGAGACCCATCACCTAACCCCGCGCATACTACGGCTCGAGACTCTGCGGCGCAGTCAGATAGGTGCGGCAAAGTGCGTCAAGACTTCTGATCTGACAGATTGTAGCTGCGGCGTAGCTATCTGGCCTCAGCCCTCAGGTCCCATCCCGTCATCGCATGTCAGGCACAGGCACACGGGCGTAACTGTGCCTCTACGGGAACGTCCGCGACAGTGAGACGCTGCGTTCCGAACCTTCTCACGCCGTGCCTCATGCGAACTGGCCGCCGTTGCCGCTCTTTGTGTCTCATTGAGTGTGTGCCGCAGTGGGACCGACGGTTCCTTCCACACAACGCTGGGCGGGAGGGCGAGCTCTACTGTGCCGCAAGGCCGCAGAGATGCGTGACTGGAAGACATCGATCGCGGTCACCCGGACTCATCAGCGACCTCTTTCATGACACATTTCACCGGGCGAAGTGAGAACGGACGGCCCTACTCCGGTATCGAGTAGATGAGTCTTTCTTCTTGCCACGTTGCTTTGGGCTTGACGTAAGAGTTGTGGGCTGTTGGAATGTGGTGGGGGAGTTGGAAGGATTTTTGATTCACGCGCTCAACTCTCATTTTCTCCGATCGACAAACTGACGTAGTGGATGCATAGCCAATTCTTGGAATCAGGACGATGTCATTGAGAGGATCCAGGTGTCTACGACTGTCCTGCCGGCCCTTGGAAGTAGGCTCGACCCGGAGCATCCAGTGTTGAAGCTGAATACCTTGAATTCTCGAGCTTCGAGTAAAGGTCGCAGCGCATGACCATTGTGTCGCACCTTGATCATGAAAAGGCTACAGCGTACGTTTGTTGATCGCTTTATTGAACTCGTTCACATCTCTAGGGAAAGTAGCGCTGGCATGTGTCGTGTCGTGTCGTGTCGTCGAACCTTCACACACAAACAGTGTTGCGCTACATAAATTCGGCACGATGAGTTCGTTTTTGCAACCTCGCATAGCATATCTTTTACATCATACAGAAATCTAGTTCTGCTTAACTGAGGAACGGCATTACTCAATCTTACTGAACTGAACACCGCGCACTGCATTGTTGGCAGAAATGATGGCTTTTACGCACTCGCTCTTCGCTTTGGTAAGTAGCCAGAGAAATCTGTAGTAAAATCACACCTGCTAACAGCTTTCAGCTCTTCTTCACGCTATCCCTCTTGATACAAGCCAGTCCCGTCCCCGCTTCCCTTTCTACTCGATACAAATCCCCATTCTCAGTCCTTCTCCGACGCGAAGGCGACAAAACCGACAAGGATTTCACAGTCCTAGAAAGGTCGATCTTGTATACGGTCATCTTTCTCAGCTTGACAATACTGTGCCTATGGCTTCTCATAGGCATCATAGTTGCGATTGTGCGGAGGAAGAACGACAAGACATTTTGGGGGAACTTCAAGGATGGGATGCAGCTCAAGAGGGATGTGGGTTATCTATGAGAGAGTATCGCGAATGAGTTGCTACTTGGTGGTATGGGGAGGGTCAGGATTACATGTATTGTAACATAGCAACAAGTGGTCTTATGCACTTATTCCTACGACTAATCTGTCTCCTGGTTTACGTCCTCGTCCATCTCCTCGTTCATTTCCTCGTCCACCCGCTCGTTCACCCACTCGTTCACCCGTCCGTTCACCCACTCATTCACTTCTTCGTCCATTTCGTACACCTCTTCCTCAACCTCTTCGTCCATCTCCCCGTCCAACTCTTCGTCCAACTCTTCGTCCATCTCCTCGTCGTCGTCAATGATAGGCTTGCTGCGTCGCAATGAACAAATCTCTTGACGGCAAACAGGGCATTTATTCGCGTACGCATCGATGCCGTTGATCAACATCGTCAAGCATTCAAAGTGATACACGTGTCCCCCGCTGCAATGCGCACGCATCGGCATTTGCAGACACGGCCCTTCAACTACAGCGAGCGCATCGCCACATATCGCGCAAGCAGCGTCTGGCCCAATCTCATCTGCTGTGCGTACTGGTGAAGAGCAAATGCGCGCACTTCGTCGCGGACTATCCGGCTCCCTTTCCACATCCTCCATGAACCAAGGCGCATCCTCCTCCTCCTCGAGCGGCGGAATAGTCAGCTCACCATAGGAAAACCGATCCCCATCCTGGTCTTCCCAACCGCAAGGAAGGAAATTAGCAAGCGGCGTCGGATTAGCAGCGAAGAAACCTTGCCATCGGAATGGACTGCGCATGACTTCGGTCACTGCATTTCCAATCTCGAAGTAGCGGAAGTGGCTATGGACTTCAAGCCTGAAAGCATCCTTCACGCGATGCGCCATCCAGTGATGTAGACGCCAGGCTAATTCCTGCCGTACAGGAGTTGTCTTCGCGATGGTGAATGCTTGGTGCAACAGTGAACGTGCCAACACCATTACATCAAGGCGCGCCAAATCGCGCCTCTCAGCCAGTGGAACCATGCTGAAAGGCTCTGATACGATAGAGCGGGTGTACATGATTGAATCCATGGAAAACTCGTGGGCAGTTTCCTGCGTAACCGTGAAGTCGCACTTTTGGAGGAAAGCAGCGGCACGCACTGAGAGTTCCGAGAGCACAGCTAGCGAATTCTTGATCTTGTCCGGATTTACAGTGTCAATCTGCTTGCGTATCGCTTCGATGAAATGTGTTTCTCGATCTCGGTGTATGGCCATCTCTATTTCTTTTTCTTTTTCCTTGGTCTGCACTGCACATCGTGGCTGCAATTTTATGATGCATTTCAATAGCTCTTTGAAGCCTCCGTGTCGAATGAGAGTTCTCAGCGTGAAACCTGTCTGCTCGCCAACGTGATAACAGTAGCTCTTAGAGGTTGTCACTAGCGTTAGACGGTCATGTTCCGGTAGGTTGCGGATGAGTTCGGTGGCGACGTCGTAGTGGGAGGGGAATCTCTCAAGAGTGTTGGTGTCTGGGTGCTGCGTATGGAGCCAGCTACGGAGGTCGTGCCATTCTTCAGGTATGACAGTGGCGTCGAGGAGAGTTACAAAGGCATCGTCAGTGCGGCATTGTAAGGCGTAGTCAACGAATATTTGGTAGGCTTGCAGGACTCTGTAACCTTCTTCTGGGGTCCTTGTGTGGGATTGTAGGATGTTGATGAGGATAGGTAAAGGGGATGGAGGCGTGCTCGTCGCCATGGTCGTGGACTTGTCTTTTGGTGTCGCTTGTGTCGGAGTGAATGACATGGTCTCATGAGGTATGGAGCATATGTAGTCATTGAAATGACATTGTAGATCGAATTGTCAAGCACATTGTCTGAGAGGTAGGTACGCTCACAATGCTATGGGGTTCCAACTGCCGTTGTTGTTTTGGTTGCGTGGACGTCGACGCCTGGGAGGATGCTAGAAGAAAACAAACAGGTGAGAAATTAATAACCCAGACTAACTTCACACAGCTTCTGGTGATTTGCGTGATGTTGCCGGAAGCAATGCTTAGGCCAGTCGTCCACTGCATCTATTGTTACTTGACAAGCCATCGACGAAAGCCGCTCGCAACTTTGTTAACAAGATACCTTGTAGAGACCAGCAGGCTGTGTGAGATCAAAAAGATCGCAAGTCTCAGAATCGAGTCCATATTGACAACCGCGCCTGGACTGAGTGGCCAAGACTGCGGATCGGATGGCTCTTAGTGACCTTGAGACTACTACATCGTCTTCGTTACCTCCCAAAGCCCTCTGCGCTGGTTCTGTGATTCTATCCAAAGTCATCGATGGTGTTGTTTGGAGCTGTTGAAATCCGAAGGGTTTGCGAGGACAGGAAGATAGGTAACATCGCCCACGCAGCGACAGACGAAAGCACAGGTCCATTTCGAACGGAACAGTGGAAGAATTTTGTGCCGGCTCCCGTCAAAAAGCAAAAACTTCCGCAAGCTGGGGTCGTCGCTGGAATTGGGGATTTCAAGGGACTCTGAAACTCCCCGTAAAAAGCTCCTGATGTTAGATTGCCAGGGGCACGTAATCTCGGTAGATCCCTAGGTGTACAGCGCGAAAACGTGACGCGCTCAATGATTGCCAAAATGTCTCTGCGCAAGCGGTCTGTAATGTGTGCATCAGAGTCAGCTTCCTTAGCTCAGCCTGCCGCCTAGACTCTTGACCTTGTCATGACCAACGTGAGAGTCGTGATTGGTACCTCGGGAGGTGAAAAGATTGCGATTGGTGCTTGCAGGCATGTATCGAGCTCAACATTTCTTTTGCGCAGTGGCTTCGTCCCATATCACTGCGCCATCACGAGCGAAAGCGCCACGTTGTCGCGTTTTGGGGTTAAGGTTGGCGCTAGCGTCGATGATCGTCGTCGGTACGGGGCTCCGCGATAGCGCAGTGACGTCGCCGGTGAAGACCTTTCCCCTTCTGCCACCAGGCAAGCGAAACGGCAGACCACCTAACGCCATCGAGCGAGAACGCGAGATTTCAACTTTCGCATCATTTCCTGGCCAAAATTCGATCGCAACGCGAAACACAGAGCCGCCGATCTCAATCAGCCGGATCGACGCTGTGAATCTAACCGAACCGTATCTCCATGTATCGAGCACTAGCAAACTGCGGATTTCCGATCCGATCCTGGTGGCCATCACGGCACATCGTGGCACATTGGCGAGTGTGCCAATATATCCTGCAGCATCCTGACGTCGGTCATATCGCCAGCACACTGTGGACTCTGCAAGTTCACAACGAACTGCCTGCACAGATAGCATTAGGCTAATTGGCAACCTGTTCTGATCCCGATGGGGCCGCATAGGCATCCCGGGAGCCCCTGTGTACTACCAGCGTTCGGCGAGGGTGAGTACAAATTCTCCGTCGAATAAGAGAGCCGGCGCTATTCTACCTGCCGATTCTGCAAGCTACTGCATAGTGCACCGAGATATGATGTAGCTATTACTGTCACCTAACCCCTGCTCTATGTATGGGAGATGTGTAGGCTACATGAGTCTGCTTCGAGAACTCTATCACATTCGTTCTTAGATTTATTGCAATTGTTCAGAAATTGCGACTGACACGTTTTGACAGCTCCACCTATCTACACTTCTTCGATGACAGGAGACCGCGCTTACCATTGTGGCTTGGTTGAACTGAGTGAACGTTAGCTGCTGAGAGCAAATGATAACGCCTCCTTTATCATCGCGATCACTACCTTGATTCTGGGAAATCGACCTTCGATCCAAGTGAATTACTGGCGCACTGTGTGGATATAAGTGGGTCACTCGAGCTGTGTCGAATGCCAAAATGCCATGAATCTGACTCGCTTTCAAATGCCTGGCCGCGGAGCACCACGACTCAGGTAAGTAATGGGTAATCCGGAAACATCTGATTGGGTTGCTGCGCTCTGCCTCATCCATGTGTGGATCTGTAGCGGCATGGCGTTTTGACTAAGTCTCCCCCAGTTCTAGTTGGCGATCATGATGACAACGGTACGAAAATGGAAACGCGACACACTTCTTCGGCGACTGTTGATGAAGATCATACTCAACGTGGACGGTGCCAACAGATACCATCCATGCAGGCTTTACCAGAGCGGTGGAGAGGCTTAGAAGCAGATACGCAGAGCGGAAGTGTATAAATCCTCTTCACCGTGTGGCCCACATCAGTTCTTCAGCCAGAGCCATCACTTGCTCCTTCTCTCCTTCTCTCCTCATACCAACAATCTTGTGCTACCAACATCATGAGGTTCACTCAATCAGTCACTCTGGCGTTGCCAGCCCTCGCTGCCGCCTACCCCGGCATGATGGGTGCGAACTCCCGCTCAGAGATGGAGGGGTACCTCCGCGAGGAGTTACAGCACGAACAACTTGCCAACCGCGCCGCTGAACCCCAATTGCTCAACCCAGTCGGAAACCTATTGGGTGGGCTTGGTGGCATTGTTAATGGGCTCCTGTCCTCAGTCGGACAGGCCATAGTCAAGAAGGACAACAAGCGTCCTGAGCCTGGCTTCGAGTTCAAGGCCCCTGGCCCCAACGACTCCCGTGGTCCTTGCCCAGGACTGAACTTGCTTGCCAACTACGGTTATCTCCCCCGTGACGGTTACGTCACTTACGGACAAGTCTTGGAGGCCACTGGCCGCGGATTCAACATGGGTGTGGACCTTGCTACGGTTCTAGCCACCTTCGCCGTCCTGGGCAGTGGAGATCTGGATGGCCTTTCCTTCTATCTCGGCTCAGGGAAGAACGGAATCGGTGGTCTCAACAGGCACTCTGTTGTGGAGGCTGATGTTTCACCCAACCGCGAAGGTTCGTTTCTTTCGACCCAAAGTACAATCTGACTGCTAACATCGAGACAGATTACTACAACGGATGTGGTGACAACCATCACCTCTCTTCTCGCCTTGTGAAGCAGATGGTCGGATATGCCACTCAAGATCCCAAGAAGGAGTTTTCCATGGACGTCATGGCCAAGCACTACGCAAAGTCGGCCGGCTTCACCAAAGACAACAACCCCTTCCTCTACTACTTCCCCTTTCCCCAGATCGTTTCTCTAGGTGCCTTCGCCTTCTACCCCCAGTTCTTCTCCAACGGTACCTACGGTGCAGGAGGTGTGCCCAACTACAAGAGCATCATGAGCATCATTGGTGCTGAGTACGATGAGAACACCCAGGAGTTCAAGTACGTGCCCGAGCGCTGGCCCGAGAACTGGTACCGCCGTGACACCCCTTACGGCGCCGTCCAGGCCATCGCCGACGGCTTCCTTCAGATCTATCCCCGCAACATCATCGTTCCTGCCGCCGCTCAGGTCGGTACTGGCAAGTTGACTGTTCAGACCCTGCTCTGCGATGTCTACCAGGGTCTCAACTCTATCACTCCGCTTGCGCTTGGCGGTACCGAGGAGAATGTCGCCAAGGGTGTCTCGTGGGCTCTTTCAGTCCTCGACCCCATTCTCAGCAAGACCGCGCTCGGATGCCCCGACAACGTCGTCTCACCCAACTTCGGACTGTTCCCTCACTCTCAACAGGAGGGTGGCCCTGTCAACCCCCCGAAGGTCCCGTCCGATGCTTGGACTGGCGACAACGTCTACAACAAGGTGTACTTTGGTGGAAAGAATGCTCCCACCAACCCTACGTGCAGCCACTCTAGCTAGATAGCTCTTGGTCGGAACGAGAAAAACTTATAATAGTTAGCGATATCCCAAATTTTTACGCCTCTCCTTTGCAGAGCACCCTAGACACTAATAAAAAGATCTTCATACAATGCATTCTTGACCTGTTGCTTGTGAATGACCTTCGATTCGACTATACCATTACCATAGCAATTCGTTAAACACTTCACTTTCTTTTTAGCAATTAGCATACGGGCTCTTCACCACAAAGCACTGAAGTAGTGCGGTGATTCTCGCGATTTCCTGTCGCAACTACTGTCAACGCTTTGTACATTCCATTCATTGCTGGAATTTGGGTTTGTGAGATCGTAAGTTTTTATAAGGGTGTTGTGAGCTGACCGATATTTCCACCACCAGTAGACATACAGGAAGTTACAGTACCGATCTACAAGTACACCTGTCTTCAACTCACCCTACTAGCATCATGGACAGTTTACTAGAACCAGAACACGAGCTACCCACCCCCTTAACGTACCTTCACACTCTCCTCACTGCAGCGGAGGACACACATGAAGCTCGAAGTAAAGTTGTCGCCGCATACGACACTATGTTGTTATATGCACTCGCTTACCCAAGGAAACGGGCCCTGGCTCTGAACCTATGGACGGCGAACCTAGGGGCGCTCGCTTCCACGCCCTCTGGAGATTTCGGACAAGCGTGGCAGGAGCTAATGGAGCGGCGTGAGGAGCTGATCGACTACATGGACAGAGAGCAGATGGGCAGAGAGCAAAACGCAGTGTTTATGGATGTACGCGTCGATGACTACACTCAGCTGTGGTTGAGGATGCTGCAATTAGGCTACGACGGGCAATACGCTGATTTCCTGACCCAGTTGATGGAGGAACAACCCCGTTACTTCGACCGGCCGAGCGATATTGACACCCTCATACAACAGCGATCGCATCCAGAGGACTTTCCAAATTTGGGCGATTTACTGTTGATCCCTGCACCGGCCACTGGACACAACAAGACGGCAGAGTCTGTCCTCAATCTCCTAGTCCACCATTTCGCATACATCTGCGACCTGTTCCAGAGAACGGATTACGCACCCAGTCCAGCGTTGGTGGAGACTTTTGCAGAGTATCGCGTCGATCAGCTGTCGCGTATGTTTGGCGATCCAGGGAATTACATGCCGTTGGATGCGCGCATCCACTGCGCTAATATAAATCATCGTACTATCCACGACTTTGTTGTTTTGCGAGCGAAGGAAATTCTCCAAAGTACAGAGACAGAGCTTCTCAATTGGCACATGTATAAGTGGCTTGTGCGATGTGTAGAAAGCGTCTTCAAGGATGTGCCTCGAACCACAAGACTTTTCGATGACCTCAGTCTTGGCGTGGGAAGCGTCGAACAGAGAAACTACATCCCGTTTCAGACCGCAAATTTACGTGTTCCTGATCGCATTATACAAGCATGGCAAGAGGAGGAGCCTGCTGATTTCGACCCTGCCTCATTCGAAGACGTAAAGTGGGAAGCGGCCGGTCCACGTATTCAAGTCAGGAGCGTGGCTAGCCCTGTCCAGCTTGGTCCTGAAGCCATCTGTCCAGTCGATCTGGAGCCTTTTGATGTCCGCAGCGCAGCAACGGTGGCTTGGGAGGTCGAGTGCGGCCATGCGTTCCATGCGCAGTGCTTAGAGGATCTGGTCAACGGTATCGAGAAGAACAGCAATCGCTGTCCGCTGTGTAGAGCGGAGATCTGTGATGCGAGAGAGCGGCGTCGGATTGAGTAGATCCTGCAGCCTACATCATTATACAAAGATGAGGTGGGCGAAGGAGAAGCCGGTTAGAATAGGTGGCAGGAACCCAAGCGATAGCGCTAGCCCCGCCCCAGACTTCATTACACAGCGGTCGCGCGTTGTGCTACAGAGTCATCAGCAGCATAGACTACATGGTAAATATGTCCATTAGGACGCGAAGAATGCGAATTTAGATGAACATCAGTTTATGTGGAAGGCAATGAAATTGTAGATAGCTGAACGCGGGATAAGAGATTCCCCGGGTAGACGCGGCATCGCCGAATCAAGACTAGTCTCAAGACCGCGCACGTGCGCACGCGTGACGCGTTGTGGAAACCTTCCATCAACACTCAAAACGGCCTACGCGTAATCCTACAAATCACATCACTCTGAAGCACAAACGTCGCATTATGCGTCTTCCAAGGCCCATCATGCGCCATCTCCACCGTAAAACTCCTCAGTATCTCCGGCACCACCTTATACATCTCCGCATTCGAAAGCTGAGTACAGCACCATCATCAGTGAACGCGACAAAACCTTGACCCCCATTTGAAGGGCACTTACATGCTTCCCAATGCAAGTTCTAGTACCCGCGCCAAACACCAGCATAGCTTTCTGCATGACTCTGTACTGTGCGTCGTCGACAAGCCATCGCTCAGGACGGAACTCACTTGCGTCTTCGCCAAAGACCGATTCGTCGAATTGCGTGACCATGGCATTCATACCGATTTTGAAGCCAGCAGGGATGTGATGGCTGAAGAGCTGCAGACCACCGTTCGGCACGTACCGCGGCATAGGCACGCGAAGGGCGGGAAAAGTCTTAGCGACTCTTGGATGACGGCCATGAGGTAGGGTAGCTTGGTGGCTTGGTTGTATTGTACAGGACTGGTGAGCGTGCTGTTGTGAAAGGCAGCGTCGATCTCCTGGGTTAGTCTTTCCATCTTTGGGGGATGTTTCATGAGGAAGTAGAAGATTGCGCGGAGAGCACCGGAGGTACTGTCTGAGCCGGCGATACTGGCATGTATTAGCAAAAAGGGTTCTTGGTAGACACATCTGGTGCTTACACAGCCGCCCACATCTCAACATGAATCTTCTCGATCGACAGACTGTCTCCCTTCTCCCTCATAATCCCTAATAACTGCGACAGAACATCCGTGCGATGCGTATCCGCTTCCGCCCTTTTCTCCTGCGCAACACCCGTTTCGCGAACAGCAGTCTGCCCGATACCATCTACAGCCATGATAGCTTTGAAGACTTTGGGGATCATGACGCCGATCTGGAGGAGGTACCCGCGGCACCACCGAGGCGCCATCGCGATGACGGAACTCATCGGCATGGCGGTATGTACGGCGGCGATGTAGTTTCCGTAGTCTGAACTCGTTTCCAGGAAGCCGAAGGGCTGGCCGAAGAATACGGCGCCTACGCTGTCGAAGGAGAACCTGTACGTGTAGATCAGTTATGTTGTTGCGAGGAGGACATGTGACCTGGCGCAACTCACATCTCCAGCCATAACCCAAAGTCAACATCTTCCTCACGGTCTGCGAATCCACCGAGCCTTTTCCCGAACAAAGTCATTAATTCGTCCACTGCCCGCTCGTTCTTCAATATGCTGCTTAGTGTGTACACAGAGCCGACGGTCCGTCGGTGAGCTGCATGATGTTTCTCATTGTCATCTGTGAATAAATCGGGGCTGGGCCCTAGGTTCACCGCTCTGTATGTGAGGTACCAATCGGTCTTTTCAAGCGGCTGCTGCGTGGGATATAGGGTAGGGATAGCACTTGGGTCGCTGATGTGAACTTCGTCCGGTGCTGTGCGCACGATCGGGCCGTATTCTAGCATGTCAGATGGTATTAGCATGGTTTTTCAAGTGCCCAGAACTTGATGTTTTTCCGACAGAAGTGTCTCTTTGCAAAGCATCCATCCACTCGTAACGATGGGAACACTGACTGTAACATGTCAGCTCTCAACCGTCGATCGTGAACAGGACGCTTGAACATTTTATGCACTGCGCGCATATGCATCTCCAAATCCCCCTGATACATGCGATACATAAGCCATGTGCGCGATATCGCAGGCCAGATAGGACCTGGTACTTTCGCAAGCGGGTGAAGCGTTCGCGCATATGTGAACCAGGCTATGCAGTAAAGTATGGGGATGTAAACGAAGACGACGAGCAGGGAGTTCCAAAGGTTGAGATTTTGGAATAGCGCCATGATTGGGGACGATGGTCTTGGTGGGAAGAATGCAGAATGCAATGAGCTTATAGACTCGTCGGTTCAGTGTCAGCATCATGAGGGGTAGTTACACAGCTGTCCGTTCGCGTAATCGTTCTCAGGCCTGCAAGTTGATGTGCAACCTCCAGGGCTGTGATAAGCGACTAGTGCGCTAATGCAGTCAACCTTGAACGCGGACGCTCATTGACGAACAAGTGGTCAGAGCTTTGGAGATGTTGCTCAGATTAGCCCTAAACGCTTACTTTATAGTACTTGACCGGCGATCGACACTGGAAAAGGAAAAGATGTTGCGAGGTCTCTCAGTTGTTCGGATGCTGAGCTTGCACTCTTGAAATGGTATTGATTCGTGCAAGTCGTGATCCAGTGACTTTTCCATCATCCAAAGCTCGCATACCCCTCAGTCAAGGTCGCATTGCCATTTGGTCCCTCCGGATCCATACCAGCGACAATCCCCCTCATACGTACGAGCAACTCCGCAACCCTGAAAGGCTTGCCAACAACATCATCCATTCCTGCAGCCATAGCTTGTTCGATCTGCTGTTGGCGCACATTGGCCGTGACCCCGATAATTGGCACTCGCTCTTTCAACAAGCCTTGTTGCTCAAGCTTGCGTATTTCGGCAACGGCCGTGAGTCCGTTCATGATGGGCATCTCCCAGTCCATGAGGATGAGGCTGAGTTCGATGGGCAGTTCGCCATTATGGAGAGCCTCTCGCGCAGTTGCGTCGCGAATAGGCTCATCGTGTTTCCACAAACTGGTCTTTGGTAGGAAGTCAAGGGCTTCTTGACCGTGATTGGCGACGCTCACGACACATCCTAGATTGCGCAATTGTTTGGCGAGAACGCGCTGGTTGATGAGATTGTCTTCCACCACGAGAACATGCAACGTATCTGGTATACCTTTCGTGCGCTTCAGTTCTTGCAGGTCTGGGCCCTCTGGTAGTCCTAGCGCTTCCGGCCGGACGTGAGAGTGTTCGGTCTGCGAAGATTTTGATTGCACTGACGGACGGCGTGCTTTTGGACTGGCAGAGTCTGATCTTTGACCTTGCTCGCCTGTGGATATACGCACGGGAGGAGACGGACGCGTTAAGCTCACGAGCGGTATCGGGCGTCTGTGCTTGATCTCTTCTGGGAAAACATGCGGAAGACTGCCTTTCCGGGCTACAATAGGTCTCGCCCGTCGTGATTTGATGTAGAAGGCAAACGTGCTGCCTCTTCCAGACTCACTCGCGACGCCGATTGATCCGCCTTGTAATTCGGTGAGACGTCTAGATATGAATAGCCCAAGGCCAGAGCCACCGTAGTGTATGTGCGTCCGAGGTGAGGCTTGTGAAAAGCGGGTGAAGAGATTGCATTTTTCTTCGTCGGAGAGTCCACGGCCCGTATCAGTGACGGCAAATTGAATGTAGAATAGCTCTTGAGCTTTCTTCCAATCCTCTTCCAAGTGGGGGTCTTGTCCTACAAGCCTCTCCTCGTTATACTGTATTCCATGTAGCGTTGAGACGGGTTCAGCGCTACTGGCGGCCAGAGTCACTGTTACACGCTTGGTGGATTCCAAGCGGGTGAACTTGATGGCATTGGTGAGAAGGTTGATGAGAATCTGCAACACCCTTGTTGGATCCAGAGATGCCCAGTCGATCTCCATGTTGCGATAGGACTGATCCACGTTCAACACGAGGTTGATTCCCGCTGCTCTTGCTTCTGCGTCGAACATCTTCACTGCATGCATAACCACCTATTAGGTTATGAAGTTAGTCTGTGTAACATACGTGTCATCAGATTAGAGGTCTTACACTCTCGGGTTGCGCAATGACCGGTGTCATGTCCAAGAGACCCGAATCGAGTTTAGAGATGGTGAGAATATCGTCGACTATGTGCTTCATGTGCGATGCGCAAACTCCTATCGTTTGGGCAGCGTCAAGGGTAGACTCGATGAAAGCCGTCCACTCGTTCGGTGTGGTGTTTTGGCGCTCTTGGTAATCTTCTTGGGGATAGGAAGACGTGATAGAATCTGCGCATTGCATGATGGCGCTGAGGGGGTTTCGCATCTCATGACTCGTCGTGTCCAGAAAGTGTTCTAGGTGTTGCTTGCCTTGCAGTGCGCTGTCCATGCGTATCTTTTGAATACCTTCAGCCCACTTTTGCTCTGGAATGGGCGCGCGAGGTCAGTGCATGTATCATAGGTCATCGTACTTAAGGTTGCTTACTGGATATATCTGTGACATTCCCGACGACCTCAACAAGGTCGCCGTTCGGACCCAACTCGGGGAAGGCTGAACACAAAATCCACTTGTAGTGCTGGGTATCCTCGGTCTGCGGCTCATCTGACTGTGACGGCGGCGTCCAGGGCATCCGCGTACGCAGCTCAAAGATAACTGATTCGTGATTCATGATTAGTTTTGCGAACATGGATTGGCAGTAAGGGATGTCCTCTTCGAACGCGATCTTAAACCATGCCACGGTGGCGTTGTCTTCAGAGGATGCGACTTCAAACATATCATGCCATCGTTGATTACGGTAGGTATAAGCTCCTGCCGGATCAATAATAAAGATGCCTACGTCGGATCGTTCCGCGAAGCGTTGAAACTTGCTTTCTTTGAGTTGTATTTCAGCCATCAGATGTTCTTGGATCTGAGCAGCCTGGATGATGGCGTTTTCTCTTTGTTGGACTTCGTCTTCGAAAAGAACGATGGAAGCAAGAGACGTAGCCAATAACCGCACCATGACATGCAGGTATTGCTGGTACTCTTCGTCGAAGGGGCGGCGCGGATTTATGCCGATTATGAGAAAACCTTCTACCTGGTTTCCAGTGGTGGGTATTATTGGACAGATGACTAGGGTGCGACAAGGGTCACCATAGCCTTTCCAGTCGATGCCTTGCAAGGCCCTTGTTGGATCGGGAAGGTCCTCGACGTGAACCACGGTCGCTTTCCCGGACTTGGCGGCACGACTTAGGAACGGCTGGAGGATGTAAGAGTCTTCGTTGATATTAATGGTCGCGGGGGCGATGGAATGGTCAGTGGAAACGCCAATGGTACCCTTGAGAACGCAGCCTTCCAACGGAGGAATGCTACCGGGTGATGACACTGAAGGTATTTGAGCGCTAACATGCCGCTCGGCAGCATATAACAAAGCAAATGGCACATCTTTATCGTTCAAGCTCAGTGAGCGCAATGTAGTCTCCCAAAATGACGGAAAATCTCTGGCATTCGCACTCTGGGTTCCCATTGCGACCAGACTAGAGACGCGGCGCTCGAGGATGCGGTGGTTGGAAACTTCGTAGAAGGACTGGTAGTAGGCTGCCACTTGGCCGTCGGTGTTCAGTATCGGGACGAATTGGAAAGACCAGTGTGTCTCTTCAAGGATCTTGTCTCTCTCAATGAAGAGGAGCATGTCAGGTTCGGCTATCGATTCCCCTGTTGATTTGATGTAGTCTACCAGAGGTTGAAACGAGACCCAGTGATCAGGCGCCTTGACGCGGACACTTTCGCCCATGCAAGGATGGAGGCTGCCAAGGAGTTGGACATAGGGCTCGTTGTACAACATGATGACATCGTCGCCCCAGAACATGACGGCTGGCACGTTGTTACTGAGTACTGTGTTCGCTACGCAACGCAGGTCACTAGGCCATGAAGTCATTGGACCCAGGGGTGTATTTGCCCAATCTACACTGCGGAAGTACTCGATGTGCGGGCTGGTTGAGGTGAGTACATCGGAAGTACAGTCGAAGGACGTGTGTGGTACTGCGCTTCCGTCTGCAGAAGAGCTGGTGCCGGGCTCAGGGTTTTGTGGTATCTGAGCAAGCGACAGCTGGGGCTTGATGGGTAGTGCATCCGCGCGATGCTTGCTCCCAGGCCAAGGCGTTTTCCGCTCGCGTCGGAGGGTGCGGTGGCTCTTTCCTCCTGGGGCGGCGTCGACCCACAGCAGTCGCGTTGGCACTCCGCTGACAATCTTGTAGCGCCCCACACTTGTCGCATTCCATACGTGCCCTTCGAACGTGTACGCATTGCCGTGTTGTTGCAGGTCCTCCTCAATGCCTTGCCCACGAATCCAATTCCGGAAGGCAAGTTGTGGTCCCGAGCTCTGCGCGAACAAGCTAGTCGACTCGTCGCCTGTGATCTTGGTCATAAGCCCGCCAACGGTGTGAAGCGCCGTGTTCGCATACACGAGTTCTATGGTGTGGGCTTCATCGTGGCCTAGGGACGAGCGTGTTTCGACGGCGAAGGTAGGGCGGTCGTCGCGGTCGAGGGCTTCGAGAAGCGTGAAGTCTGCCAGCTCTCGCTCTGCTGGCTTCAGCTTGGGCCGTGATGTATCGAATGGCGGTGGTGAGCCATAGCCGGTCGTCCCGTAGTAGTTGCGATGCGCGAGTAGTTGCCCGTTCGAGGCCATTTCATCCGGCGCAAAGACGAGTAGCGGAAGTCGACAAAACACACGACCGCCGCATTGAACAGACGCTGGAGCAGTGCTTTGCGCAAAAGAGGATTACTTTTGCCTTCCGTTGCTATCTGGTGAGCTAGTGCAGCTATTGGTCTGGCCGCTGCGTCTCTAGCTACCTAGGTATGATGACTGAAGCGTCTCGGTCCGCTAGCTGGCGGCTGCACGCCCTCGCCGAGATCTTCAACATGGCGTCATTGTGATTTAGAGTTGTTGACGAGCTTCTTCATCTTGAGCACTCGTTGGGTGTGTGCTCGCCGAGAGTTTGACGGTCGTGTTACTATCAGTTCACGTCGCTCCAGATTTCGGCGTTGCTGCCCTGCGGCGATCATGCCCTTGCTGCCGTGTCATTGCGCTAACCCGCAAAATTACAATAGCACTCAGTCACATGACGCCAAGCCGACCCCGCCGTGCCATCCGTTTACTCAACACTTCGCCTGCATGGGCCTTCACTTGACGAAGTCGCATCATCACTTTTATTACTGAACACATTGATACTCTAGCTTGTGATAGCGTATGATGCACAAAATACTTGTCAACACCAGCGTCTACATCTAACGTCCTACTCAAGCGGTTTCACAATCTCCACCCTCTGTCAGCTATGAAGCTTCATCTCGAACCTCGTTGTCCAGCACTGCGGTATAGTCGCGGGCCTTACATATACCTCTCCGACATGCCGGACATCTGATCTCAGGAACTCCGGGATACACCCCGTTCACCAATTCATCCAAGCATCCACGATGTAGTAGATGCGCACAAGCCTTTAGTTGCACGCACACGTTGTCAACGTCCGCGTAATCTTCAAGGCATATTGGGCAGCGGTCGGTTGCTTCTGGCGTGCTCACCACATCACACAGCCCGTCGGGATCAATGCGCGGTCCGGTCGGCTCTAATGGAACGTCCGCACCAGGGCCATCGTCGAGATAGCGATTCACGTGGGCTTCGAGCTGTTCGGTAACCACGTCGCCCATACCTGCAGGGCGTGTCCAGGAATGTCTACAATCGCTTCTAGTCCCCTCTGGCGCACCTACCATGTGCAGCTTCAGCAGATTTGCACGTATGGTGCCGTCTGGATCTGCTTTCAAATGATCGACCTCGGCCAAGGCCCAATGGAGGAAGTAAATGTACGCGGATGCATGCAAGAGCTCCGGTGGAACAGCATGGTAGAGGGCATGTAGAGGGCACATTCCGACGTACTCGATGTTACCCCTGGTATTGAGTGTCGCCAAGGCCTCACGCACAGGCTTGGGGATGTCTGAAAAGGGATTCCGCAGCACTAACTTCGAAGACCGATTTAGCACGTCATAACCTTCTTGCAGCACGCTCGCGGTCTCTTCGTCGGGATATCGATCACTAAGACCCAGTCGATGATCGACGAGGTGAACGTCGATGGTGTTCAGTAAGAGCCAGAGAAAGTGCTTGATGACATGCTCGATGTTTTCCGCGGCGTACCCATCTTGGATGCGTATCTCGTCCTCGAGAAACCATGTCAGACCGGGCCACATAACGGTGTCTTCTTCTTCCACTGCCTCCTTCTGCAATTCAAACGTGGAGCTACGATGGACTGGTGATAGCTCGTCTTTGGGCCACCAAGTCGTCCACTCGTAGTACTTCCACAGCTCAGGCCCCAACGTCCCGTCGACGTCCGCCTCGGGATGCGTCGCACAGCTTATAATAAACCAGAGGCGGTCGTTCCGGTCCTTCTTCTTATCCTCATGACCATCTTCCGCATTGACCAATTCGCGCACGCACAAATCGAAGAAGTCTTCAATCGGAACTTGAAGTAGTTGGCGTCTTATTCCGCTAGGAGCAGTGCCGAAGTGTACATCATTGAAAAAAAAATCTTTTAGGTCGGTGTGGGCTTGAGGGTGAATCTCCCCGGTGTCGGTGAGATGAATATGCGAAGCGTCCTGTGCGACCATAGCTATAGGTCGCAGGATATGCGTGTGAACGCCTATGAAGTCTTTGACATGCGGTTTGAGCAGGGCTGTTAGCCATGGCAAAGGGACGGGCTGCATGCCGCCGCGTGTGATCGGGGTTGGGGTAGGCGTCGTCATTATCGATCGTGTCAGCGTCGAGTGGTGGCTGGGTGGAGTTTAGGTAGACTGCGTGGTAGGTGTGAGTTTAGTACCAAGGCCTTTGGGAGAAATGGGATGTAGTGGTACAATTAAGCAAGAGCATTGTGTGAAGTATGAGGTGAATTTTGATGGTTATACAGTGAGCAGACAGTGATTTCACAGTTTTCAGGGCTTTCATGAGTGCACCTGTCGCTGGTAATGAATCGGCAAGATACACTCATGAGGTTGCAACCGTTACCAAGTAATGATGAATCCATCTTGTTACTCTGAATCACACTACCAGACTTCTTGCATACCGTTTCGCAACTCCAGTGTCGCCGGATATCAACGATTTTAAAAGCTGAGCCAACCGCTACTAATATAACCATCCCACTGCGTCATTTTGCCTGCCGTGATGCCATAGGTTAGATCCCCGCCAAAAGAATATGACTTTAAGTGATGCTGCAGTAGATGAGAATACCGATCGGACTCTCGTGTCGGAACATAGACGTAAAGGTGGTTCGTATGTTATGTCTGTTATTGTGATGAGTAGAACGGGTGGTTTGCGCAACATTAGCTACTTCACCAAAGGGAAGTGATCAGTCCAATTCCACAAGTATACCCTACTTCACCCACCCTTCATCTGATTCAGCGTCTCTTACTACCTATCGCAAAGCCAAGTTGCTTGGTAGCAAAATCGAAAAGCAAAAAATCTGAAAATTCCCCAAATCCTCAAACCTCAATTTCTACCTTGACAACGACCAAGAAAACAGCAAAAAAGAAGTGTTGTGACCTAACCAGGGGTCGCTTTTTTAGGCGTCAGCGGTGCTATTTCGAACGTGTGACTCTTGTGAGTCGTGTGGAGTGAATACTTACAACCTGGAATCTCTTGATATCGAACTGAATCGTAGTCAAGCGCCTTGCCATTGGGCCATTAGGCCAGTTGTACTGATTGATGGGGGTGTGAGAACAAGCATAATACTAGTACTTGGTGGTAAACACCGCTGCTGTCGGTCAATATTTGCGATAATTGTCTGCTTGCTGGGGTGGGTGGTCGCAGTGTAGCGTGAAAGAGTTTGCGCTTGTGGTGGGGTTTCGGAAGGCTTCGGCGGGTGGGGCACGGCAAACCTGCGAAAAGACGCGTTTGAAGGGAACACGAAGGTGACGCGACACAGAACAAACATATGCATGATCGTTGTATTTACATTCGATATATCGCATCTAGTCTATCGCTTTTTACCCATGAGGCTGCTCACGGATGCACGACTAAGCCCTCGCTGCGGGCTGTGTGAGGGTGCTTCCACCGTCAGGATACAAGACCTGCTCGTTGAAGAAGACGCCACCTGGACCAGCCAGCAGGAGTACAGTCGCAGCCATATCAGTGTCGGCGCCAGGACGACCAGCAGGGTTGCTCATTCCTGACTCGATGCGGCTTTTGTTGTCCTCGTCGGAAGTGCCAGTGGTCATCTACATCGTGTTAGCTCGACCTTCACCGACAAAACATTTCGAAATTGGGAATTACATACCTCACTTGGGAATACTCCAGGCGCGATGGTGTTGACGCGGACCTTGGTGCCCGCAAACGTCGTAGCCAACATGCGGCTCAGATGTGTAGCAGCCGCCTTGCTTGACGCGTAAGAGAACTGGCCGCTGCTGCTTCCCTTCATGTATCCTGAGATACTGCTGACGTTGATGACTTGCGAGCTGTATCCGGGAGTGACCTTGCCGCCCTTAGCCAATAGAGGCAGGAAGTACATTGACATCCAGAAGATGCTTCCGACGTTGGTCTTCATGGTGTCCGCCCAGTTCTCGGGCTGCGACTTGAGGAAGTGGTCGGAGATGGCTTGTGCGTCTTCCATGTTTGGCTGGCCGTTTGCGGAGAACTTGGTGTTGTCGTCGCGGGCGATGCCGGCGTTGTTGACGAGAATTTGGATGCCCTTGGGCTCTTTTTGGCACATCTCTTCGTAGAGACGCTTTACGTCGTCCTTCTCGCTGGGCAGTGTTAGTGTTGATACTCATGATGGTATCAAAGAAGAGTTTGCTTACCTGACATCTGCCTGGATGGGAATGATCTTGCCTGGACCACCGCCGCTGTACAGCTCCTCCGTCTTCTTCAATACCTCGTCACGTCTTGATGTGATGTATACTTTCGCGCCGTTTGCGACTAGCGCTTGTGTGATCATCAAACCGATACCAGTTCCTCCACCAGTAACAAGAGCGGTGACATGAGAGACATCAAAGAGCTTAGAGCCCTTGAGCTCATCGGTGTTTGCCTTGCCGTCACTCATATTTCTGACGATTTGGTATGTAGTTCTTGGGAGAAATTGATTTGTTCGTACTGTTGATGTGATAGATTTGGTAGCTGTGGGAAGGTTTCTTGAGAAGAGTCGAAGCATGTTGAGATATGTTTATAGTGGTTGCGACCTTTATGTGGTTTAAAGGTGGAGGAACGATGTCACAGTTGAATGCGAACATGATGACGTTGAGACGACGCATGAGGACTTGTAGAGGGGGTCCAATGCATTAGGCACTGGCGCGACGCGTCGATGCATGCTATGAGCGCTTGCATTCATCGAATTCTGCTTTCCCCATAGTAGACGCGCGCGCCACCAACAAGTAGCATGCCTTAGCATCGATTGATGCTGGTGAAGACGGCAATCACGGCTAGAAGCGAGTTGAAGACCGATGCCGCTAGACATGCAACAGTTAGACACTGGCCTAGATGCGCAAAGATGTATCGTATATGCCTTTATTGTAGTGTCGTCCTGTCTACATAAGCATAGTGCTACAGCGCTGTCTCAGTCGCATCGCCAGTGATCACGAACGCTTCGGTTCGTCGCTTGGGATGGGTCCGCGGACGCAGTCATGCGAGTTCTTTGGCGTATGGCCATGTTTGAGCAGCTAACAACGAGCATATGCCAAGGCGATACTGGTATGGTGAGTACCTAGGTACTTTGAAGAACTGAAGTCGCGGAAGGTGATGGTGTTGAGCTGCGTTCCGCTACAGGTGTGCACGAGATATGACGCAATCGTACCTCCGGATCATCTCCGCAGCATCTCCGGGCAGTTGCCCATCCCTTAACGGACGCTGGCTTAGAAACCACGCAATCGTTACAAACCACCACACCAACGACTGACACAGCATACGCGCACTGTCAAATAACTACCTCTAGCACGCAATTCGCGTACTTTGTCAGCACGAACACAGTCATTGGACGATGGGCATTAGTAACGCAGGCTTGGCCTCGGGAATAGAGCTATGGCATCATCGCCACAGAGATGCCGAATGAGGGGAAGCCCCGGCGGATGAAGGGCGACTTGACGTCGCAATGGTAGGAAGCATTTCTAATCGCATAGACGTATATAATAGCATCGAAGCTGTCCTTGATCACATCCCATATCCAAACAACTTACCACACAGCCACTGATCCAGCAACTACCACCACCACCACCCTCGATCTAGTCTTCGCAAACCTTCGATCATACAATACCCATTACGACTGCGAACAAATCTAGCATACCAGTCACCAAGATGACGACCGCCGCCTCTTTTCCTACACCCGCACACCAACTCTCCAACCCTACGCCTACCTCCAACGACACAACATCTGCCGACGTCAACTACCAAGGCCTACCCATCCCTCGCGGCCCCGTGACAGCATCGCTATCCTTCTATAAAGCCCCTGAAGATGGCTCACCACCACACAACTACGTCGAGCCACTCCCAGGCGTACCACAACGGAATTGGGGCGACGACTGGACCAAAGTCCAACTCAACGATCTACGAGGACAGGAGCAGAACTTCACACTAGACAACAACGCCTTCGATACATACCAAAACATCAAGAGCGGGCTGGACAGAGATGGTTTCGCAGACGACGACGCGGTAAAACGCGTATACTACCCAGAAGTCGAGCAACTGCTCATGAAGAACGTACAAGGCGCGCAACGAGTTCTCCTCTTCGACCACACGATTCGCCGACCGACTGGTAACCGCAACCCCGTTCAACGCGTACACATCGATCAAACGCCTTTCTCCGCCGCCGAACGAGTCAAGTTCCACCTCCCCGACGAAGCCGAACAACTGCTGCAAGGACGATACCGCATTATAAACGTATGGCGTCCGCTCAATGGGCCTGTTATGGGCAGTCCGCTTGCGGTCGCCGACAGCCAGACTGTGCGCGACGGTGATTTGATACCTATCGAGCATCGCTACCCCGATCGCAACGGACAAACTGCGGCTGTGGCGTACAACCCGGGGCAGAAGTGGTACTATTGGTCTGGCATGACGAATGAGGATCGCCTGTTGCTCAAGTGCTTTGACAGCGATGAGAATGTAGGCCAGTGGGGGCGTGTACCGCATACGGCTTTTGTGGATCCAAGGACACCGGAGGGCGCGGTTGGCAGGGAAAGTATCGAGGTTAGGGCGTTGGTCTTTGGTTGAAGCGATCACATGCTATCGGTCTCCAATATCGCTATCACTTCTAGGTACATTCCATAGGTGGCTAATTACCTCTAGTCGATAATTAATATTCGTACACTTTGAAAACATCGCAGCCCCCTTTCATCCGTCCAAAGAAGATACTGCACATCGCCTTGCTTTCAGACTGTATCACTAGCCACTTTAACACGTACTTGCTTACGGCGTCTAGCCTCATACTTTCTCACTTCCAATCTCTCCGAAATCTTATCCAACACCTCCTTGCCAAACTTGCAGTCAAAGGCTCTTTCGGTCAGGCGCATCTTTTCTTTCGATCGAAGTGTCGGCTTCAGGATGCCAACTGTGGACACTTCGTCACCCTCGGTCGTTTCGAATCGCAGGTGGACATTTTTCTTGCCGTTGCGCTCTCTTCGGGAGCACTTCTCCACTAGCAATGTCAATATCAGTGCAATATCAGTGGTCGTGGTTCCGAACCCCATGTTTCGGGTATCGAGTGGCAGCTTACTGATGGCTTTTACGCTGTCTTGAAGCTCCTTCATATCTTCCTTGGTGATACCCGCCAAGTGGTTGGCTTTGGGGGTCTCTGGTTTTGCGACAGGGTGAAGATCCACCGGGTCGTGGGCTTTGGTACATAGTATATACCGTTGCATGTAATAAAACCATGATTTCAGAAGAGACTCGTGGGCTTCGGGAGTGTCTGGATTTGCAAAATGGTGAAGATCTAGGAGCTTGAACTCATAACGAATACAATCCTCTGTTTCGTAGGGCGAGTCTTTTTCCTGTGAGAAGCCCAGGATGTCGGAAAAGTATTTCATCGTTTTGGTGCTTCGTTCGAACGTAGTTTGCGGAGTATACTTGGTGTAGTGCAGCGTTAGAGTACATCGTTCTCCAAAGCAAAAGGCTTTCTACGTGAGCAGTGAGTCTGATCGGAGTCATCTGGACCTACGGTCGGACTCATACATGACGCTCGTTGCTGGGTTCGGTCTTTACGTTCGTCTCTTATGGCTCAAGTTCATATGCGATTGTCAGCGGGCCTCCGTCATCATCAATGGAATGAATGCGCAGACTAATTGGGGTTTTCGGCCGTGTAAAAAACTGTTATCAGTTTGCATCTCTCGAAAGAAGCATCGCAACTACTCGCCAGCTATGAGCCTTGAAAGCCAGTCACCGTCTTGGCGGTAAAGTCATGCGCGAACTAACTCATGACCCATCTAATAATTCACCAAGCATTTCGAGTAGAGAAGTGCGATTGGCCGAGAGATCATTGCAGTTGTGCATTGTGCACCGTTGTCAGCTCCAAAGATGATTGATCATCTGGTACGATCCGTGACGCATTTGGAGAGCGCGGCTAGCTCCTTGAGGTATTGGCATTCTTCACATGTCACCCTGTGTACTCCCACTTTGATTTTGACACTCCTTCCAACACGCAAGAAAAATAATTTTATGCTTACAGCACCTTATTCTCGCTAGGCGTCAAGAATCTGGCCTAAGGTGAGCATCATTCTAGAGTTCTTATGCCCCGATTATGTAAAGTTGGCACAGTACTGTCCCAGAAGATAGTAGCTTCTGTAATGTGTAATCGTATTGTATTGTTTTTGACAATCGGGGCTGTCACTCATCTTATTATGACATCTCAGTACAACAGTGGCGTAAATTCTGGGGATGAGATGTAGCGCCATAATAAATTGGGAGAGAATGTTCATGGTAAACGAGTGTAGTATTTATACAAACTGCGAGCGTGACCAGCCACGCCCCAGCGTCTGTCCCGTCCATTATTTCCTCCATAATTCTATGAACATAACCGCACTCTCAAGAAGCCCGAAGCCCAATTCATAATGTCGATGCTGACTTATAAGGCCATGACATGACTGGCGTTCTCAACATCAATGTCCCCCTGTATTTCAGCGAGCTTGATTATGACCTGATCCATAGTGTCTTTCAGTGCTGGCACCGCTTCTTCCGGTGTGGCTTTCCAAGGCCCTCTAGGTCCTCCATCAATCGTAAGGTTCGGCGTATGCAACTGCGCGCGATATTGGACAGCGCCAGTGACAGGGTTCTTGAACCTCATCATCCTGATCTCTCCCTCGATTTTATGTTTCAGTTCGCCTTTCTTACTGTCCCAGATTCCTGTAAGTAAATACCTAGTTAGCTTCATCCCGAGGTCAATTTGACCATCATTTTTGGGCTTACTTTGGAGTGAATCAGCCTTGCTCAGAGTTTCTGTGGACCAGTGTTGCCTTTTGTAGAGAAGCTCTCCGTCTTCACGTATGCCAGCCATTTCGAGTGGTCTGGTTCGAATTTGGAATCGCTTTCGTTGGATGGGTATGTGTGCGAGCGCGTGCAAGTAGAATGTGGATTGTGATTACGATGATTGTATGGTACCGTAGACAATGCTATTGTCTGGCTCTTTATACTCTCCAATTATGAGTCCTTTCTGTTATCTTGACTCTACGTTATTGCGTGGTACTGCGCATTGACTGTTGTTGTCGTTCAGCTGCGGACTCATAGCATAGTGACGAGCACCCCAACGATCAAAACACAATGATCAGGTCACAATTTGACTCCTTCAGGACATTCACACGACTCATAGTGTTGAAGGCGTCGACATGTGACAAGTTCGCTCGGATTCTGAGCATCACGGATGTGCACGACATCGCACCGCGCTCCTCATGTCTCTTCCAACAGGTCTAATCCCATGCGCATCAAGCTTAAACATAGTGACGCCGTTATTGCACGAACAGCTCCGAGACCCATCAATCACAAATGTGGTACCTGTGTTACCGCGACTATTGTATACCATCTTCGGCGAGATCTTCCGCAAGTTCATGACCCTTACACCGATAATGGCCACCGCCGTAAGTACCGAGCAATGACATCGAGCGTAGACATATCTGTTCGTACAAGTTGCAGGGGTTCCCTAACCATATATTGGTGTCTGTTCAGCAGACATTATATAATCCGTCATTGATTCCATTTCTCATTCAGTGGTACAAGATATTGAAAGACATGATCTAAACCTTCCTGACTTCTATACGTCTGACAGGTCCGTCGAATAATCGGCATCGGACCAGTGTAACTCATCGCCAGTATCATTCAATCGCTTGGCTTTCCTTTCCTTCTTCATTGCCTTTCTATCTTCTTTCGCAATTCTTTCCTCCTCTTCTAGTCTGCGGCGGTGGATGAAGTTCCCATCGTCCAACCTTTCCTTGAGGCTCCCGACCGCTCTCGATGGCTTTGAACAAGGGTGACCCTCCAACTCAGTTTCCTTCCCTTCGATATTTCGATAGCCGAGGACACATATCGATTTGCTTTCGCCCATGTGCAGCTCCGGTTTGATTTTAACGAATATCGTTGCTACGTCGATATTCTCAAATTTGATAGTGGAACCTAACGTGTACATTAGTCAAACAATCCATCACTCAAACGCCGGGAAATCGTCGTACTCAACGGGTATCGCAACCCCCCGATCTTTTCGAGAGTTTCCAAATGCGTGTATGCAATGCTCAAGCTTAGGGCTTCATCGTTTGAGGCGAGACCGTCGTTCATTCCCACAGCGTGGGTTTGTGAACAGATTCCAGATGTACTTTGATGTTCGAGAAGCGGCGTGCCCGCAGGCTGTTGAGAGAGGTCCGCCAGAGCAGATTGTTCTTTCTCATTGTGAGAGGCTGTGGAGGCTGGAGTTGCTGGCTCCTCAGACTTCCCCTTCGATCGAAAAGACAAGTGATCTTTGAAGAGCATCTTTCAGTGTATGCTATAGGTAGGTATGAAGGTAGTGAAAGGTGTCTGGTGTATGCATCTGTCCAACTATGTCAATTTGTATTAGCAGTGACTCCGACTGAAGTCATTGCTTCAGTTCGAATACACACAGACCAACGGGTAAGGTGTTCTGAAGTCACTCGCACTCCCGCTTCCAGTCATATAATAGTGACTGGTCTTCGAAGCTAGACACGTGCCGCATTGTCGACGTTGGTGTTCCACCAGAGTACAGCTCCAGAGGTCATCACTCCTGCCCTATGCGCGATCGCCTCTACTCAGTCAACTGTGTAGCTCTCTTCCAGACGAACCAGCGTAAGACTATGCCGATCACAATCTACCGGAGGAAAGATTATGTACGCAATGAGAATGGCATATGATAAGTAGTTATAAAGACCGCGGTGCAGCAGCAGCTGGACAAGGAAAGTCAATCCCAGGATGTGTTGAAACGTTCCGGCTAGATGATCCGATACCGACTGTTGAAGTCATGCATAATCTATTGAAGCGTCGCCCTTCAGTAGTCGTCACCTCGAGAGACGATCTCCTTGCAGTTGGGCCTCAGCAATACTGTCTGTAAAGTATAGAGTCAGTCATGACCCAAAAAGCTTCTTCGATGTTGTACTCACATGCTCAAACTGCGCGATGAATGAACCGGGAACATCCACCAGCGGCGCATATGCTTGAACAATACCACTGTTCACCAGCGTTCGCATACCGAGGTGATATTTCTCCACACCCGGCAAACGTTCAAGCTGACGGCGAGCAAAGACTAGAGTCCCGAAGTTTTCATCGATGGTCTTCAACAGCGATCTCGCAGATGAATGATGGAGGCCGGCAGCGCTGACGTGTTCATTGCGTCCGTAGCCGTAGACACCAACATCGTCATGAAGATATGCTTTGCCGGTGCTACCAAACGTCTCGATAGCGAAGATGTCGCCTTCTTCCATACGCTGGGAAGTCTTCGTCTTGACGAAAGGAACTTGTTTGTCGCCATGGATGCGGTAACGTAGAATGTTATGGCCGGTGATATTGCGCACCGCCTTCACGGGTATAGTCTTCCCTTTGAGTTCCACTTCGTAACTTTCCATCACCTCTTGGATCATCTCGCAGATGTGATCAATCCTTGCGTCAATACCTGCTTCTTTCAAGCCTGTATTGGTAGCCGCCTTGACAGAAGCCAGTAGGTTGTCATAGATCGGATTGGCAGCCACAGTGAAAGCGCTATCCACGATCCTGCCGTTGACATGCACGCCAAAATCGATCTTGAGAACATCATCTTGTTGAAGGAAGACTTCCTTCGCACCGGCATTCGGAGTCCAATGTGCGCCGATGTTGTTCAAGCACAAGCCCGTTGGAAAGGCGAGGCCAGCCTTGAGACCATCCCCGGTCTCAAGACCCTGGTGGCCAACAAGCGTACGAACACTGTCGTCAATTTCTTCGGCGATGTGGGTGAGAGACGCGCCGGGCTTCGCGATAGTCTGGATGTACTGGCGCACTTGACGGTGGACTTCAGCAGCCTTGCGATAGTCCTCCAAGAAGTCTTCATCCATGTTATCCACAGCGGCCAGATGACGAAGCTCTCCAGCCGTGGTACGCTGAAGGTTCTCATCCTTGATGGCATAATCGACAGTCTGACCTTGCGGGTATTTTCGGCTCTCGTACATATCGGCTAGCGGCACCCTTGGAGGCGCTGTCTGCTGTGTTGGTGAGACTTTCTTGCTCTTCTTCTTGTTGCGCTTTCTTTTCTTCTTCGCGCCTTCCCATTGTCAGCTCCAGATCGAAGTCACGTGATCTCAGCTCACCATCGTTGTTCTTCACGTCAGCTCCAAGCTTCGCGATATCATCGTCGTCGTCTCCTTCTTCATCCTGCCCTTCGAGTACGCCTGGAAGCAGTCCGCTAGCGGCTGCTGGCCTGGGAGGGTTGATGATAGCGATTGCAGCGTCCGCCGACGACCCTGTCAGCTGTCAGCATATGTCTTCTCAGAATCGCTTCGATCGCGCTCACCGTCTGGGCCTTGGCGATGATCTTCTGGAGACTTTGACCCCATGACTGCTTCGAAACAATTGTCATCAAGCTTCTGGGCTACTGTTGGAGTTGGTGTTGGAGTTGGTGTTGGAGTTGGTGGTCAATGAAGCGGCGCGGAGCTACCTAGGTGACACGGCGGGGCCTGGGCGGCGGGGCGCGCAACGACGGTGTGCCTTGTCCACTACCTAGGTACCCCGTCCTGCCACCAACACGACGTCGCACAAGATCAACATCAATTCCTCGCCTCAGTCAAAACCACGAACGAGACCGGAACTCAGCCTCGGACTGCCGAAATTGTGAATTCCAGACTTTGACACTGTAAGAGGCGCATCGAGCCCGGACGAGCCCCTGTCATTGTAAAGTGGTACTTTGCACCCCAGCAGGGTATGAGTTCCGTAACAAGCACACATTCACGCAAGAGTATGGGGCGGTTGCCGTTGTCATTTTTGACATAGACATGTCAAATGCTTCGCAAACGCGATGAGCGGATGGAGACCACCCGCGCGTCCTATGTGACCTTGAGAATACCAACTGGCACTGCAGTGCCATCTCAGGCTGTTTTTAACCCTTGGTAGATGCGCAATAGCCCCATTCGATCATCCCTTCTGATGGCACAGACTTTCAAGACTGAATACCCGATCCTACTTGAAGATCACCTGGGCAATGATACCCCGGTGGTGGACCTCGAAGTTGTCGAACCCCCAACAACAGCTTGTTCAATGCTTCGGGAATTGTATCGCCTACTGCTGCTTCACTAAGTGGCTGCCCACCAGCTGAAGATACAACACGCGCTTGATATCTCTGGGTTCCCCTAAAGCGGTGCACGTATTCCCGTTCGACGAGCACCTTGAAGGCATTGAGGGAGTTCCTCGGCGAATTTTGGTCCCAGGCATCTACGTTGCGATACAGGCTTTAGTCGGTAGAGTTCAGGTAACGGCAGTAACGGGCGTAATTACCGATGATGTCTTGCTTCGTGCGCTCATGCTCAGGACCCAAAGCATCGATGGATTTCCATTTGTGGAAACTTGTCTCGGTTCTTCCACTCCCAGCAAAGATAGTGCAGATGCACTGCCACATTGGAAATGAGTACGAGTTGGTGTAAGTGGTAAGAGATGCAAATTCCCAGCAAGGCCTTCTAAAGAACGAGCGGAGATAGGTATATTCGCAGCCATACACTTTATACCCAGTGTGAGTCACAGTCGAAGACGAAGTATGTCATCACCAGGGTCATTCCGATGCTTTCATGAACAGTCGCAAAAGCACAGTCAAGAAACTGGTCACGGAGTTACTAGTGATTAGGTGGTCTCTACATCCCCGGCGACCTCACACAGCTATGGCACTTGTTACACCAACGGGCATGGCCAAAGTCTGGGGAACGATCGTTACGTGCACCTCGACGAAGCGGAAGTTGCGCCGTGCATGCAAACACGGCCCAGCACCGAAGGTGTACTCTGGGGAATGGATGTTGCGAGACTTACAGCGGCAGAGTAGCTGTAGAAGGCGGAAACACACTAGATATGCGTTATAACTTGGACAACTCGTTAGTGAAAGCAGAGTTGCTTTCGAGATGGCAATAAGAGAGACTGGGCATCGAGGCATGAAGATCTGTGAGCATAAAGGTGACATCGTTCATACTCCTGGAGGCTGTCGCGGCAGTTTTATTCAATGTTGATACCGTAAGCAGCGTATACTTTCAAGACGTCTGGTTTTGAGAAGAACGTGAGAGGAACGGACTCCCAACGAGAAATTGCCGAGGATGACTGTTCAGGTGTCGCCAAGACGTCGCACTTGTCGTACGAGAACGCCACCAAAACGAATTCTGACTTGTGCAACCACCCCTCTGCATCGCGCAGCCATCACCAACGAGCCGTATTGCTGGCTTTCTCGACCTGGTTCCCGTTCAGAACCGCTGCAGCGTTAATACAGCAAAATCGTTCGTGTTTGGCGCTTCATCATGCTCAGTAAGAGTCGGAGTCACCTTTTCAATAAAGGCAAGGGCAGTGCAAGGTCTTTAATCCTTCAGGCGCCCTGTTAACCCCTGCAGAAAATGAGTCTGCAACGAGCCGCATGGACCCAAAGATAGACGGCTCAATGTCGCTAAACGTCTAGATCTTCCGCGGGATTGGCTGACTCGCTTGGCAAGAACAGCATGATTGGTTGAAAGAGACGGAGCTTGGAAGAGGCGCAAGGCTGCATCAATCGCTTAAGGGGAAACGAGATGTGCCTGCATGCTTTGCACGACCGGTGAGCTAGCCATGTAGTTGTCTGGGTCGGCGGCGCGGTGCTTGATGGTGCTTAAGATGAGGGTGTGGCCCTGACGGCTGGAGACAACCCTACAACTTTACTAATATCTAATTTTCGCGTTTCGCGACCCACGATCGTTACTTTCTCAGCGGATAGCGATATGGCTGCCCGATTCGCCCTCGTAGCGATCGCTAATGCCGCCATTGCCAGCGCGCAGTTCTTGGATGATGACTACACTACCACTCGTTATACTTCAGCATACTGGACCTACACCTACGCTCAAGCGGAGGTTGCGACACAAAGCCTGTACACATATTATGACGACACCGTCGCTACCGAGACTTACACTGAGTACCGCACTATCAAGGATGGAGTCACTCCTACGATCGCCCCGTACTCGACGTCCACAGCCCTCGGCTACTACGACGATCTTGAGGTCGTATACGCGTATTACACAACTAGTGCGGTGGCCGAATCTGATCTTGTGCCTGAGTATGATTACTACGCGACTTCCCCTTCGGCGACGGCGACGACCACCGAGACAGTCAGGGATATCGAATTCAGCATGCCAGTAACGATGACGGCACCTGCCTCATGCCCCACACCATGTAAGTACTACGTTCTCTCTTCGAATCTCTTCGACACTGACTTTGACTGCCTGTAGTTACCATAACAACATCCGCCTCTGTATACGTCCCAACTCAGGTCACTGCGCAACTTTCGCCAGCTTCGATTGAAACATCCTCTGCCACTGCCTACTCCGGCACCCTTTACCTTTGGGAGACATGGTACCTTTCCGAGAGCGCGGCGCCTTTCACGTCAACGTCGGACTACTACTACTCTGTCTATATGGCGGATTGTAGTACACCTCCGGGATCGTACAACACTCACACCTCGTCGTCTGGCGGCTCAAATCGCGGCAGCTCAGACAACGACGACAGTGACAGCGACAGCTCATACGACAGTTGCTACTACTATTACTGTAGATCTCGTGTGATTACATGGATCATCATCATTGCATGCATAATCCCCGGGCTCTTCCTACTTGGATTCCTCGAGTCTTGGTTCTGGTTCCGTCGCCTCATGCTTGGTAAGAGTGCCATGCGTTTTGGTACGGTCTGCTGGATTCTCATGTCGCTCTGGGTACTCTGCTTTACTCGCATGCAAGATCGCCGAAGCAACGAAGACCAGAAGATGTTGGCTGAGAGGTGGAAGAACATGGGTAGCGGAGCGGCTTTCAAGGCTTGGTGGAAGTGGGGATTCCGTCATCGATACCCCGAAGAGTTATTGGGTCAGTTCAGCAAGACTACCGTCGGCTTCGTACCGCCGGGTCAGCCACTGTACCCAAACATGGCACAAACACCCGGTGCTTCCCAGCCTATGGTTCCTGGTCAAGTTTACTACTACGGCCCTCCGCCTCCCGGCTGGGTTATGCCACCGAACGGAGGTTTCGTCCCACCTCAAGGTTACACATACCCACCTCATCAGCAAGCTGGCTACTATGGCGATATGACTAAAGCTGGACCGGTCGTCTCTCAATCTCCCGTTTCAGCAGTAAGCTACCCACAACCGCAGCAGCAAATGGGCAATGTCTCTCCTATGGCACCTCAGGTCCCTCAGGCTGCGCATACTGCTCCTCAGAACGGCTCCCATACTCCTACGCCATATGGCGCCCCGCCGAATGTGGGTACAATGCCAGCACAAGCACCGCCTCGAAGCCCCTCACCCGAGGGACCATCGCCTCCACTTCCACCTCGACCTGTGGCTGAGGCAGCGCCGCAGATTCCACCTGTGAACGTGAGCGATGCGATAACTACAGACGATGCAGCAAAACAGGAGCCCACCGCACCGGCTACTGCTTCCCCTCCACCGAAGAACGATCCCAACGACCGAAGCTTGTATGAGTAGGCTCATTAGTCAACTCGATGTAATGAGAATACATCAGTCAACACAGTAGACCACATTGGTCATGAAGAAGAGATAGTCACAGTTTAGCATAGTTCTCCTTGAGCGTTTCGCGTACAGATACCCTAGCTCGGAGTCATTTCTCTACGTCATCAACGCGATCAATATAACCTACATTATGGTACCGCTGTTGCCAACACATCCCCACCTTCCTGCGCCCTCGTGCACTTTCGGCTTCCTCTCTCAGGTCCTTTGACAGATGCATGTGGAAGGCTGCACATCGTCAGGTATTATCGCAGGTTTTTACGCTTTATGGAAGCTGCATATGCATATCAGACAGTTCGCAGAAGATTTGACTACGTAAGAAGAAGCACTGCGGGTTTACTTCGGCGTCGGAAAGTAGTGACCCATCACTGCACATGAGTCTTTATACTTACCCACACTCGGAGCCCTTTTCCAATACAACAGCCTCGCCATAGTAAATCGTGAGTAAACTGCGGTACAAACTCATCCTCGTGTCATGGCCTTGGAGTCAGTGTTCACTGTGCGTCACAGGATGCATAAAAGCGCGTACCGACTCCCTACCTTCACGTCCATAAACCCAAGCTACGATGGTGAAGACAAACAAAAAGCCAAGGCCAAGTCGATTCAAGGAATTATTTCCAGAGCCGGAGCCGGAGCCCAAGTCGAAGCCTGACCGAGAGATTCAATTCGATGATTTGAACCTGCAAGAGTGGGAGACGGATGTTGCGCGGGACCTTGAGAGAAAGATTATAGGTCAGTATTACGCAAAAGCGATTCTACAGTGCTGAATGCGATACATCAGAGTGGGAGAAATCGGATTGCCCGAAAAGCCTCCATCAGGATGTCGAATGCAGAATTCTGTATTTCCAATGGGAAGAGGACGACAGAAAGCCTCGGAAGGTATACCGAGCTAGGTTCAAAAGAAACTCGACTATTCCTGGTTCAATCTACACGAGTGACTGGGAAGAGGACCCACTTGAGGCGCTCAGCGATCTTCTCGAAAAGGTCAAGTCAGGACATGAGTCGAATCCTCCAAACCCGCCAGACATATCGAGCAGTCGAAATGGTATCGGCACCTATGAGACTGCAAAGCCCCAGGCAGGATACTGCGAAGAAACGCTTCCCGAGATCAAGCGTTCTAAGAGAGACAAGAGGCTTGAATACCTCATCACAGGTCAGCAAATTGGAATCTAACGCTCGCAGACATTACATCGACTAACACCGGATAGAGCGAGAGAAGAAGGTCCACCCTCCTGTCCATAAGAAGGGCCACAAGAATGACCGCAAGGACGCGTGGGTGCTCTGGAAGCAGACTTTGCGCGAGGACGGGCAAAGAGTGCTTGCCGCAACTCTCCAGAGATGGGACAGCTGGGACGAGAAAATCGAAGATTTTGAGACCATAGCGACGAGTAATCGGAATGTGAAGCCGAGAGAGATGCTTTTGGATCTCTACATGCAGCATAGTAGAAATTGGCCCACCACAAGTGTATGGCAGCAGCGTCGGGAGCGGTTCCTTTTGTCGAGGTGGGGTTTGGCTTGTTTGTGTATGTTTACCGGGTAGATCAAACTTATATGAATGCGCTTCAACGCAGGAACAAGATTCTGAATCACACTATGTATAGCGTGTAGAGCGTAGTTTCAAAGGACGCAAGCAGTGACAGAACGGGATACATTCATGGCTTCTCTGACTTCTGTACATATAAAGCAGAACAAGAGTTACTTGCGCAGCGCATCAGCAAAATATCCCTAAAGTCTCGTTTATCCTCGGCGATGGCGTTTAGACAAAACACCCAGTTTAGAATCCACACTGTCTTCCAGCTGCTTCGTCGCATTCAGCTTCCGGTCGCCCAACATGTCTGTCAAGGCCAGCAAAGTGCTATCTCCTTCCGCCCAAAGCACTGCCTCCTTCTCACTAATGCCGAGATAGACCGTAAATACTTTGATACTACCATCCTTGTTCGAGGCTTGCTTGAACCACATGTCTTTGCTGAGATCATTGCCCCTGTATTCGGGTATAAGTTGATGCACTCGTTCTGTACTCGTGTGAGTCTAAAGAGCGCCAACTGACGTTTTGATTCACGAACGTTTTATCTCCTCGACAGCCTTGGACTCATCGACTCCTAAGGCGGGAACTGATCCCGTGCCGTGTTCTCCGAGTGATATCGCCGGCGAATTCATGGTGTTGCTTGTTCCGTCGGCGTTTATGTCTGCTCGTTTGCCGAACTGATGGTGTTGAAAGCCGTGTTTAGATGCTGGCTTTTATATGAAACGACAGTACAAATGGTGCGGTGGACATTAACATGTACGCTGACAGCGAGTGTAGACTTTTGTATGAGGTATGAGTCTTCCAATTTCAAGGGCCGTGTATAAAAGTCAGTGCTATAAGTTCATGTAAGACTCAAAACAGTTCGTCACCCATAGAGCTGAGTTTGCAAGAGTACCGAAGCACTCTGAACAATGCGGTACTCAGTCATAGCCTATTAGTCACCGGCTTCCATCCCAAGAGCTGATAGATATCGAGTGAGGCTATGGTGGTCTTCTTGAGTTAGTTGGCTGTTTTGGTGATCGGAGACTAGAGGTCCGAATACCGTATGAGGGGGATAGGAAACGCGGCTAGGGTAAGAGATGGGGTGGTGTTGGATGGTAAGGAATATGCAACACAAGAATAGCGAGACTGGCTGTCATATTCGCAGTGGTCGCCTGAGGTTCGGAGTTACCCAAGTGAAGAGCTTGCTTTGTTCTTGTATCGACGCGTATATGACTTACATTCCCCAATTCACAGTCACATCCTCGCGTCACCAATTTTGACACATGCAAATATGACATGAATGTTCCGGACCATGACTGTTCTTCGAGTCATTGTAGATATAAAGCTCGACGTTCCACCCACTCAATGCAAGTAGCCAGCATTATACCCTTACTAGATATCCATTACATATACTCCATTCACGACTACAACGTCAGCTCGAAAGTATGAGTGCAGGAAGCGATGCGTCGGGAGCGGGATCGAATCCCTCTACAGGGAGCATTACCCCCTCAGAACGACCTCCCGATGGGGTGTATAGGTTTTACATCTATGCACATGAATCCGGGCGCGTATTTCACCTGAAGGACGGAGAAAGGAAAAGAGTCGAGAGGATCAAAGGTAAGCACATGTCTCCTTACAGGTCAATACATGCAGCTTGTATCAACGCAAATCTACCCCATTACTATCTATGTGTTGATGACGACGTAGATATTTTCAACAAAACCGAGGAGCACTACAAGACAATAGAAGATCTGGATTTGGCAATCGACATCACACTGAAAGACGGGAAAATCACATTGTACACAGTGTTTCTCGACCACAGCCCGAAAAGTTACGTTGCCCAATCCCAGGAATTAGTGAGGGCTTTCAAAACCCTGTTGGGGCAAGTGGATGGAGGCAAAGCATGGGAAGAACATAATATATCGAAGGGATAATCTGAATCGAGAGTTGAATGGTACGTGATTTCTAGGCGGCATTGTAGCTACAACTAACGTAAGTGACGGGGAAGGAAGCGGGAGTCAGCACGATGTTTCGAGTCGAGAAAGTTGTATCGTACAACCAAGGCATATGCCACTATGAGTTTGCTTTAGATCTGTCAGGGTGGTTCGGAGACTAGTTAAGCAAAGCTATGGAATTACCTTAATGGTAAATGAAACCTTGAAAGTGCATCTAAGGAATGCTTTGTATGAATAAACAGCCCTATACAATTTTCTACTTCAGTACACGTTGTCGGACCCGCTCTAATTAGCTGTAGTACGTTATGTCTGCTCTCAGGATCTCCAGAGGTGTGCGAAGTGCTGCCTTGATGATTTTGGCTGAGCAGAACAAACGGTTCAGGCCGCATTGATCTTTCTCTCTCACTCGACTGATCGCTCTTAAAGTGAGATCGAATCTTGCTTGAAGCGTCCTGTCACATTTTCTAGTTCCCCGAAAATTGTGTCGTTTTCTAAGTGTGCAGTGTTGTAATCTGTCTCAAGTGGGCGATTTCGTTCAACTGCAAGCTGTTTGGGATGTGATTCGAGTCAGAAAGTCTAACTTCCTTTGACTTGCAAGATATTGCACTGCCCCTAGATGCTTGCATGGCCAGCACGCAGTATGTAGAGATGATTGAATGATAGAGTGATTTGAGTGTGGTTATGAAGAAGGGTCTGGCTCAAACTATGTGCTTTAGTGGGGAGTATGAGTCTCGAACGTACATGACTGTATACCACTCATAACCACCAAGTCACTCACAGACATCGCAAAGTCATAAACGTGAGTCGACTACCCAGCATCATGACTGTAGCGTTGTATAAAGAGTCGATGAGCTACGGCGACAGTGTAGTCTTCTTTCAACACGCGAACCTCATACGAAACTAGTACACTCTTCGATCATACTTCTATATCAAGACTTTCACAATCTCTTACTCCAACCATGAGCAGAGGCGCAGGCGACAACGACAGCGGTGCTAGGCCCCACACAAACGGTACCAGCCATGCTCAAAACGGTGAACAATCCGTCGAAAGACCACGTCGTGAAGGGCCCAGACCAGTCCGTATCACAGCTCAAGTGATCGGAGATGGACAAGACGAAGACATGCCGGGCAGATACGAACCAGGGCTGACTTTCAATGACATAAACGACATCGAAGGTACATGCAATTCTGACTCTCTTCTGGCCCCAAGTGCACGGTAATGCTAACACACATATGTAACGCAGAACAGTTGAAGAGACTCGACGGACTTTACGCTAGGCAGACGCGATATACCAAGCTCGCTATCTACCGCCTATTTTCACGGGAGGATAACAGTCCTCTGGGGTTCAGAATTGACGCGGACTTCGCACCGGGCATCGAAAACAACGTCGTAGAGGACGCGCAGTGTATTAAGAGCGCTGCAATCGAGGTACACAGAAGACTGAAGGATATAGAGGATGACGTGATGGAGTGGGCCGAGCAGAACCCCCAGAATTAGTAGTTGTCAATGTTACACTTAGCCACATCTAATCAGTCATATCCACATTCATCAGAAGGGCAAGAACCACTAACTTTGCGATTGGTGGTAGATTAGATGCATTGAATTTTCAAAAAGTGGTATCAATTCTTATATTCGGTCCAAGGAGACAGTAAAGTAAGGCGCACGAGGGCGCAAGAAAGAAGCACAATCTACGCAAGAGTACTTACCTAGGTAGACTGTAGCTCCGACGGCAGGTAGTTCGGAAGCGTCCTAAGCCTAAGTCCTATCGGCCGATCCGGGAAACCTGCATCCGGATGGACCCGACGTGCGCTGTTAGTGTTCGGCGATCCTAATGATCGGCTACCTACTTCACAGTCCGTGCGTAGCCAACGAGCCATTCGTATTCCGCTGCATCGTGAATCGTCTCAACTCCAACGCGGCATACTTCGACAACCACGGGTCTAATTCGAGCCATTAAATACACAGGGTCGCGTAACTACAGGATGCGAGCGCAAGGTTATAGTTATACATTTCACGTAGGGCGTAAGATCAAACGAACAACCTGCCAACGTCTACCTCTGCTACTGCATGCGCGCGACTGGGGCTCTATAAGGTGACGGTACACTCTCTTCTACAACCTGTGTTACGCTTGCTTACAGGACTAGGGGTTCTTCATAGTGTCCTAACGGCACTCCGACCGCTTGTCCGAGCTGAGCAGTTTACTTTTTACCACGCGCCAAAGCTGGCTAGAGCTACTTCCCTAATCGCGGCGATGTTTGCTTTTGATCGTGCCGCCTGTCCGAAAGTAGCACCGGCCCACAGTACTGTCAAAAGAGGATGGCTCAACTCGAGGAAGCGGACAGCACTGTTTTAGCTGACATTCAGCCCTGGCACCCGCAATGGTCTCTTGTAGGTATGCAAGGTGAGCTTCTAAGCTAGACGCTGTCAGATAGACGTTATTAGACAGATCCTACATGTAGAGCAATACTAGTACTGTCGCTGGCATATACAGCTGCCACACTAGCTGTCGCTACACTCTCATGCATATAGGTGTACAGCTTCGGGCACTAAGACATGCAGCAAATGACATAATCGGTAGAAGCATTGACGCCTCATCTAATAGTCACTATGACATATCCCTCAGAGATAGACACCAGCTTTCCACATATAAATCGGTTGCTGTCGAGTATCTCGTACTTTTTTTACTACGAGATCCTAAGGCTGCAACTATGTCATTGACAATTTACATCATCGCCATCAACGGCGGCCACGTCGTCGAAGCCGACAATGCCGGAAAGGAAATCAAGACCCAGAAAGCAACGGTGTCCAAGTCCCAGCAATGGGTGGTGGAGTGGAAGGGCGCCGGTAAATCTGACGAGTTCGCGCTTCGAAATGTCGCAACCGATGCCTATCTGGGGGCTTCCAAGGGCGTTAGTGGTACATATTGCACCACAAACGCAAAGCAGTTCTGGCGAGCTGAGCCTGGTCATGCGCCTGGATCTTTCTGGTAGGTTTTGACGTCGAACGATTTGCGTGCGCTTGCTTACAGTAAGTAGGTTAAAGAGTCTCGAGTTCGACGATGCATGCCTGTGCAACTCAGGCGCCAAGACCACCGCTAATAGCATCGTCTACATGTGGAAGAAAGATGTATGATGACATTCACGCCTACCGTTAATGATTAAGCGCTGACCGAATTATAGGAGGGTTGGGTCCAGTCTATGCTCTGGTATCTCAGGGATGTCAACGAGAAAAGCCCTTTTGGTCATGTTGGTCAGAATTAAGCCCGTTGTGGCTGATGGGACAGCTTAGACCAGGTTTTTGCCGCCGCATCTTGTGTTGAGGTGAATGAAGGAAGAAATTGAATATACAGTTTGTCGGCATATATATTGCTTCGCGTATTCACCGATATACAATCTCAATCTCAATCAGTGCTATAAGGAGTAGCTACGCTAAGATCGACATGAGAAGGGGATATGATTTCAAAAGTTCACGAAGTACCTAGGTAAGAGACTTTGAATACAGCACCATGACAATACTTCTTTCCGGATGTCCAAGGAAAGCCCTTTAACATTATTGATACAGATTTCTGATACAAAGACACTACCAAATGATGTCCATCACAAAGCCAAGGAGATCTAATCCCATTATCATTTCCACTCTCGCAAGATACGTTCTCATTGCGTCAATTCCGTACTACCTAGAAGCCCTACTCAGCAGACTCAATGACTACCGACTTATTAAAACCGCCAGTGGGATGGAAGACCAGCCGTTGCCTGCCTGATTTCGCTGTTATTATGATATCATTTTTGTGTGAAAAGCTATCGTCCATACTAGACTTACACTGAGCGTCCTTGATGCGTCCTGCTCCTTGTCTGGAAGCTGGCACTGATCAACGTTGATATTCGTTTGCAGGGCCTACTTGCGCGGCCAACCTCCCCGAGGGTTTGCAGGCATCGGATACGGGTGTGGAGCGAACGGAAGCTGGCCGGCGCCAGCAGTACCAGTGTTGCCAGATGTTGAGGTGCTACTGGAAGTGGTAGACGCAGTGCTCGTGGTCGCAGTGCCAGACCCGGCATCGCCACCAGCACTAGATGCAGCGGTGTTGCCACTAGTGCCAGATCCAGAGGTGTTGCCAGTATTGCCAGATCCTGTGTTTGACGACATGATCGGGTAGGATGTCTGGTACTGGTAGCGTTATGGTGAATCGAAGGAGACGAATATGTCAAGGTGAAGTCTGATGTTGGATAAGATATTGTAGACAATTGGGGAGATAACTATGGATACAATAGCTTTGTATTCGACTACTGCGGCCTTTTATACAGGCGATGAGTCTTCTACATTGAGTGACACTGTATATAGGTGACCGGTGCATAGTGGTACAGAACTCGTGGTTCTTTGTCACTTCGACGGCCTGGGATTGGGAGTTCACCGATCATCTCTGGCACGTGTGGTATTACATAGGGAGCAGAGCTTGCTGATTACAGACTCATTGTTGTTTCAAGAGGTCAAAAGATGGGGAAATCGGACTATGAAGGCCACGAACATACACGAAGATGGTGAAAGAAGATCGATCTCGTGAAAGCAATGAAATGAAAAGAGAAATGGGAAATCGACAAGGCAAAGATGTAGAGATAAACCAGCGCCGTCTCTACGAAAGCTAGAGAGCATTTTGCCGCTGTTCAAAAGCGTTGGTGCACAGGCTATCTTTCCAACAGACCGTGCATCTTTCGTCACCAAGTTGACTCCTAACTGACTTACATTCACCATTCACACATTCGCGTCACATCGGCAACGACTCATCATCAATTCCATGACAACATTTTGACTCATGTTCTACATAAAAGCAACAATGGCTGCTCACAGTATTTGCCTAATCGACTACGCTTTGTACTCGATAATAAGAACTTTGAACCCACCATATCAAATCTTACGAATCCCCACTCTCCAGCCTACGACACGCATAATGGTCACTTGTTACCAATATGAATTCGACGACGTGAGCGGCAGCAATATATTCAAGTGGGAACATTCCGGTTTCCACGAGTTGAAGCATCAAAATTCCCATGTCACTTCAGATCACGATAGACTCATAGAAGAATGTATCGGTATGACTCCCAACACCAGTTAGCATTGCCATACAAGCGACTGACATGGACCCGAGCAGCGGCTCTCCGGGAAATCTATCCGCATGACGAACACACAGCCACCACAAAAGTACACGTGGAAAAACGACAACTCAGAACGAGGGATAAGAGGAGACCAGATGTTTGGATTATCAAGGCGCATGTCGAAGATGAACTGGAAGGCGTCGAAGCCCAAGCAGGTGACTTTACAGCGGCTTTGACGAAGTTATACACGGAGTTAGATGGCGAAGCGAAGAGAATTAAGGCTATGAAGAAAGACGGACAAGGCTATCAGAAGTAGAAGCCATTCTTCCTCACAATGACCAATACAGAGAACTGTCTATCATCAGGGCAGCTCACTCGGGTTGGCGAAGTCTTGTATGAAAGTCATGTTTCGGAATAACAGGTCTTACATTCTGAGTCACGATATGTTAGTCATGTCAAACATTCATCTCAAAACGTAGCAAAGACCTAATGCGCAATTGATGGGGTATGAGGAAGGTTCCAATTCTAGACAGGTGGTCCCAATTCTACTGGCACAAAAGAAAGACATGTCTGCAGACAACCGCACAAAAGAAAACCCAATCCAAGCACATTACCCCGATGAACCACATGCCCAATGGAAACACATCGGAATCAAATACACGGACACCTAGAGCACAGATGCCTAGGAGGCTGGAAGGCCACTTTCCAAATGACTTTTAAGGTCTTCGAGAGCATCGGTGATTGAATCAGCATTGATGATTCCTTCGGCCTTCCCACGGTACTTGTCTCTATTTCCCAGTTGAAGTTGGACAACAGTCTCTCCACCCTCCATCAAAGGGTCAGACCAGCCGTAGCCTTCTCTGTAAGTGCGATCGATGGATTTGGCTTTTTCTACATCACGGTTAGATGAGCACTATTTGTAGTGGCTATACAGCAACTTGCCCTCGATGCTCTTTTTGAGGTCCTTCGATTCAGGATTACCAGAAATATCATAAGACCCGAGGCAATTGGGGCGAGGTACGGGTTCCCCAGCGTGGGGTTGCGCGCCGTTTCCGTTCGCACCGTTTGCGCCATTAGTTGCGCCATTGCTTGCGCCGTTCACTCCGTTGCTTGCACCGGACATGGTCGTTTGACTGGAGATGATAGGTAGGAGTTGAAGACGTGTTTGTTTTATTCGAACGATTGAATTGGGATTGGTGTCTATTCTACAATATGCAGATGAGAGACAGCCAAATTTATAGAGCCGCTGACTCCCACCAGAGAGATCTGAGCGTCGCTACAACTCATATCTCGATGATTTTGCTGGAGAGTAGTCGACGAGAATGACTGTGATGACGCTGTAACGAGTGACTGGAAGCAGGTGCTTGGGGCCATGATATCCACATAGCGGAAGAGAGGGAACGTCGGTAGAACCTATAATGTGTACAGTCACAAGAGTCATTGCGACTCAGCCAGCAAGAGGTCGAGGTGCCTCGACACTGTGCGGATTTGATCCTACGAGTCACGATCTGTGACTATGCAAGTATGACTTCAGTACTTATGCGCTGCTATCATCAGGGCAGCGAAGGGCTCAAGCGTAACTTACCAACATGTATGTGCACAACCTCCCGCGTTTGGCTGCCGTGCCGTGCCGTGACTCGTAGTCAAGCTCCACAGCGGGATCGACCGTTGGCGATGACAATACTCGAGGAGTAGACAGGTGGTGTAATCATTCGGTAGAACATAGTTGAAAGCCGACAGGATGAACTAGACAAATTCAGGTATTGGTATCTATCTTCGCGCTCAATATCAAGCAGCCAGCAGAACACTACAAAAAGTGCAAAAGAGGACGCACGAAGGCGTACGAAGAAACCACAATCTACGCAAGCCAAATGCTATGCATGATATCCCAAGGCATCGATCCAAGAAGAGAGAAAAGGGAAGAAGAAAGAAAAGGTACTCCGACATGCCAGGCTCCAGCGTCCAGACATCGAGCTAAGAAGTGTGTGGGAAAGAGAAAAGGAAAAGTCAAAACTCTGCTTCCACCACAACCACAAAAAAACATTATCGTACAAGCGCCATCAAGAAGCGTGAGAAAGGGTATGGTATGTATAGCGTTTCCGTGTTGTGCCATTAGTATCCGTACTGTCGTCTAGCCGTAGCGGCACGAGGCCTACGTCCACCAGAACCAGGTCCAATGTCAATGCTCTGCAGCTCCAAGCTGAGAGCCATGTCCTCGTTCTGGGTGCCGTAGCCGCCGCCGTTCATGTCCATGGGTACCTTGGCGGGAATGGGCGGTGCGGCCACACTGTGCCTTTGGGTACCACGTCGGTCGTAGCTAGGGCTGCTGCCATAGCTGTTGGGGTTGTCGCGTTCGCGGAGGACCTGTCGGTCGGGAAGTTGGTACTGCGGTGGTGTGTCGTAGGCGGATACGGGGCGTTGGTCGCGCCTTGTGGGCCTGCTGCGTGCTGTTGGATTGGGAGGTGCGTTGTGCTGGCTCTGGCTTGCGAGGACCAGCGCACCTGCGTTCACAGGCTGGTTGTAGTCGTTATTGAAGTCGTGTCTCGTGGTAACTAGCGCGTTGCTGTTGTCGAAGTTCATGCTGGCTGCATGCCGAATGCGTTCTCTGTCAGCACGCTCTCGTTGGTATCGTTCCTCGCGTTGCATCGCGGCCTCGAGGTCTCTGCTGCCATTAAGCTGAGCTCTTGTGCGAGGAGCCTTCTCCTTCACTGTGCCCTTTGGTACTGGCTCAGGCGCCCAATTGTCGACAGGTAGATGGTCGGACGCATCGACAACCCGTCCGCTGAATGTAACAATCTGACCCTTGTCGTTGTACTCCATTCTGCTTCCTGGTCGCTCGAGTTCATCGTCCGAAGGTATGGGAGACTTGCTCATCCGAGGGTTGTAGACATCGAAACTGTCGGGACCGAATGCTACTCCAGACAGTCGTCGCTCACCCATGTCTTCTCTGGAAGGCGGTGGGCGAGGCGAGACTGATTTACGCGTCGGCATACTTCTCGCAGGCAACCTAGACGAGCGATCGGTAGCCGGATTGGGCGAGTGTCGTTCCATCTCAGGGTTGGGAGAGTAGCGATCCATGATCGGATTGGGCGAGTAGCGATCCATTGCTGGATTGGGAGAGTAGCGTGAGCTCACGTTAGGGCTCGTAGCACGCGGCTTGATGATCGGGCCGGCATCGTAAACTGGTGGAGACATCTGTCGAGGCTGCTCAGGCGGGTCATGAGGATAATAGTCGTTCGTTTGGTACGCAGAATGATGAACCAGTTCCTGCGACTGAACGGGGTCTTCGTACTGAGTGATGGCCCGATACTCTGCAGGCTCAGAGTAGTGGCGCAGTCTCGGTGGTGTCTCGTACGACGGAGGCGCTTCGTAAGGTGGCGCTTCAATCTCCTGTCTTTGTGGGTTGAGTCCAGCGATGAGTGCACTCGGTAATGCCGGTGCTTCTTGGCGTAGGGGTTCCTGTCGCAGTGGGGATGGTACCATGTTGTCGCGAGAAACTGGACGACTTGATGGCTGCGCTGGCATGCGAGGATGAGTGTAGCGTCGCTCTGCAGGTTGTCGAGGTGCGTAGTTGTCGGGTTCGTATTGCTGGGGCGGCATATCATAGCTGAACTGACGGGGCTCCTCACGCGATCTCGCTGAGAAGCTCAGGGGCGCGGGGGCTTCATCGCGGTAGCGCTCACGCTGGCTCTCTTGGTTGGGGTGAGGTAGCGTGCTGGCATTGCGCTTGTGCATTGGCGGTGGTGGTGGCATGTCATCCTCGTCTTCGACCATGGGCTGCATGGCGCTGCGTCTCCGATGTGTAGGGCTCTCATCTTGTAGGGGCGGAGCCTCGATGAACCGTTGGCCATAGTATTGGTCGAGTGGAGGAGCTTCCTGGGCTTGCTCGCGGCTACGACTGCTTCGTAAGGGTGCAACCTGATAAGTCGGATCCTGGTACTGGTCTTGCGCGTACGACTGAGCTGGCTGCGGCGGGGGCTCAATTCGTTGAGGCTCAAACTGCTGATGCTGCAGTAGCTGTTGCTGCAGATACTCAATCTGCTTCTGCTGCTCCTGCAGTTTTTGCGATTGCGCCGGAGACTCATACGCGTGCTGCGTTGGCACAATTGGTGCCGAGTGAGAATGTACTGGCTCGGGGTGCTGCAGTGCCTGGCTCCTAGGAGATCGACCGTCTTCCTGCGACATCCTTCTCTGGTCTGAGTGCCGGACATGTTGTGGCAGCGGATCGATCGGCTTCACCTCGTATGGCTTGGGCGCGGCGTAGGACATGTCGAAGCTCTCTTCCCTTGGTAGGGGCATCCTCTGGGCTGATGATCGCGGGTTCGGGGGTGTGCTGTAGGAGGTCTGCGGTACAGGTCGCTGAGGAGTGTTCTGGCTCGATGACGATGCGGGGTTCAGGGGGGACGCGTCTGGTATGGGCCTGCGGGAAGGCGTGTCGGCCGGGCTGCGCTGTGTTGGTGACGGCTCGGTTGCTGTTCTTTGGTGTCGCGGGGAGCCCAGCTCTCGCGGGCCAGCCCTAACGCCCCGCAGTCCTCGGTGCTCTGGCGTGTGTACGGGTGATGGCGTCGTGCCTGTGGGGTCGCTGGGCAGCGGGCGCCGCTTGACGGGTGCCATCTCTCGCGCTCCACCCACAGCAGCCTGTCCTTCGGGCTTGGTCGACTCCCTCCTCTTCTGCAGAACCGGCTTCTCGCTCTTCTCGCGGGTGTCGTAGTAGGTGATCTCCATCCGGATCTCGCCAGCGTACTTGCCCTTGCAATTGAGGCCGAGCCACTCGTCGCTCTGGCCTCCGCCGGGGGTGATGACGGAGTTGAGGTTCGCAAAGGCCTCGCCAATCAGCTCCGTCTTCTTGTCGTCATTGAAGACAGACACCTTGAGGCGGTTGTAGTCGGGCGAGTCGTGGACGGTGAAGCGCAATTCCTGGTCCCTGCATATGTCAGTCGTGGCTGTTCGAAACTCGGTGAAGTCAAACGTACCATCGCGGTGTCTGGCCGCCGCGTTTGTCGGTCTTTGTCTTTTTTGCTTCCTTGCCTAACCGGGCAGCGCAGTACGGGTCCTGCTTGCCCATGGTCCTCTTGTTAGGCAGGTTGCGGGCGCGGTCCATGATGACAACCAGGGTGCCTATTACCGGCCCGTCGACCGTCATGTCGGAGAAGATGCCCGCAGCGTGAGCGCCGCCGAAGCTGGGGACGTTCATGGCCTTGGTCGCCATGCTGAGGGAGTCGCCCGGGTGCGGGACTCGCGGAGGGCAGGCGCGTCAGGCGAGAGTGTTCGGTGGTGGGTGGCCGCGAGTGCAGCGTCGTTGGCGGAGATAAGGCGCATTCGCTGCAATTGCAGGACTGGGTGAATGGAATCACAGCAAAAGAATGAGAGAAGCCAAAACAAAAGAGCGACGGTGCAGAAAGAGAGGTTTGGCGTGCTAGCAAGCGTGTTTGGGTGGATCGGGTTCGGCGGGTGTTGTTCTATTCCTATGTTACGCATCCTCATGTGGCTGGTTCCAGCCTCTCTGGCACCCGCAAGCACCAATCACATGCCCTGAGCCACCATGTGGACCTACCACGCCTTTCCCCGGTCAGATCATTAAGGCTGAGAGGGTCGTCCCTTGCAGACGCGAAGTCTCAAGTTTCCTGTTTAGCTCCATTCTGCTGCGAACGCCTGTCGCGCTATTGTTTGCGCTCCTTTGGGCCTATGTCATATCCTGTGGCTGGGTCGCCGAGTGCACTCTTCGCCTCACTCACCACGACGCGTCTCGGCTGTGACGGGCCCTCCTGCATACGGACACGCGTAGACCGGATCTGTGATGCGTATACCCTCGTATTGCAGCCATTCTATTGCATTTCGTCCGGTTGTTATCACTCTACCCTGCGTCGGCCTGTCGCGATCCGACCTGTCAGACCAGATGCTCTCCACGCTCAACCATGCATCTCCAGACAATGCACGTCTGCTGATGTGTCGCTTTTCTCTAGACGTGGTTGTTCCATGCGCTGCCATTGTGCTACGCGCAGTCCATGCTTCCATTCGATACATCTGCGTTGAGTTTGGCGGATGTTCCTATGGAGACGAGGGTAAGCTGGGATACCGTTGATCACCCCCGGGCCGGCGCCAATCGCGAGATCACCCCATTGCGATCCCACAGACCCAACGCAGGTCTGCGAAAGATGGCTGGTATCGCCGAATCCAATTGACGCCCAATGCCAGCACCCCGATTCGTCCGGTATCAGGAAACATGCGGCAGTTGTCACTATTGTGGAGATTACGCGTGGGATGATATACATAGAGCTTGGTTGTAATAGATCCTTCGCGCAAGAATTGACATGCGGAAGGCATCTAAGCTCGGTAAAGCTTATCTAGAGATTCCCGAGGCTGGATCTATCACGTCGTTCAGACGATGACATGTGAGCCGAGTGCGGATCTGTTGAGTTGTCGCAAAATCCAGCTTTGAGACATTGTACCCTGCAATACAATTCGTGTAGCTAGTAACCTGATGGATGCTTGATGAGTTCCAAGGTTTTGTAAGAGACATGTCTATGCTAGTCTAGCTTAGGGAACCACTCTAGAGTGGATGTTGAGAGAATCGTGTTGGTTTCGGTAGCTGGACAGAATGCGTCTAACTTCTAGGCGGCGCGATAAACCGCCCGTCAAACAAAGATAGGGGCTTGCTACGAGGAAGGAGTCTACTGTGATGAGAAAGGTGAAGTTGTAGACACGTGACGCGCCTACCAAACGCGCAGCCTGCTGACCACGCGCCCCCGCGTTTTCGCGACTGCATCGCGCTTGCGATGGCCTCGACCTTGCCAGTCTCGCCACCATGACCATGCCTCCACCCACAACGAATTGCGCCAAACACCACCTACCCGCCATATCGAACACACCGCAAGCGCCGATGTTGCTCATACGATGCCGACCCATACGCCCTCCCCGCACCGCTTCTTAGCGCCCAATCCGCCTTCCACACAGAAGACTAAGAAACCACAATCTGGCCTGCGCAATGCCCTCGCTATACAAACACCGGCTTCGGCAAAGAACGCACACCCGAAACCTGAGCTGCAGTTCAAGAAATTGACGCCTGCGAAGCGCTTTGTCTTTGCGCCGCCTCGTCAGACGCAAGAAGTCACCAAGGAGAGGCGCGATGAGCCGCAAGAAGATGCATTCGCGCATGCTACACCACTCCCGAAGCTACGGAGGAAATTCGGGAGAGTAGAAAGCATAGAGGAACCATCGCAATCAAGCCAATCAGAGGCGCAGGATGAACTACACGGCGAAGATGTCATGCAGTCCATCGAATGCGGGGACACGCAGCTCGGCCGCTGGGACAGACAAGGAGAAGAACAAGAAGACGAGATGCTCTTCGAATCAGTCCAAACAAACAAGCGTCGTCGCATGTCGCCTGCGAGCTCACCATCGCTCCAACAACCTTCTGAGCCCTCCACACCAGCCCCCGTATCCAATGCGACTACGCACCGCTTCAAAGTCCCGCCGCCACGGACGCCTGCGCCATTCCCCAGCATCGCAGCGGTGACTTCCACACCAGCGAGTGCACCGCAACGTCCCCATTTCATACTCCCCGCGCTCCCGACCTCGCCCCCGAAACCTTCTCGACCGCTGCCTGAGATCTTCTCTCCTTCGCGAAAGAACGGCAAATACATACCCAACGGCCTTGCCTCGACCGTCACAACCTGGATGATCGAGACGGCAAATACAGGGTTCGCGGCACAGGATAGGAATGGTGCAGTCACTGGTCGTGACAGGGAAGACGGCGTGAAGCTGCGGATACGGGTCTCGAGTCTCTCGAGAGGCGGGGGTCAAAGCCGTAGCGCAGAAGAAGTAGAATGCTATGCAGGGGGTGTCGTCTTTGCATGCGGCGATACCGAGGCTGGCATGTATAACGCTTCGAGAAGGGAGAGTGTGGATGGAGGGCACACCCCGATGAGAGTCTTGCTAGCCGGCCAAGGCGGTGCTAGAAGCTCGGGAGGTGTGCTGGTAAAGACTGGGAGTGTGATCGGTATCCGCGCACCAATGTGGGACGTGGACGTTGGCGGGGAGAAGTGGACTGTAGCTGTGGACTGGGTGCTACTTTGAACTCAAGACGTATGCTTCTTTTACGATTATGACTGATGAACGATACCCACTTTCGCGGCGATATGGCGGATTTAAGGTTCACATACAAGTAAATCTAATATTTCTTACACTTCCAAAAAAACACTGATAGCACTGCTTCCTAGGCTGACCAGTGGTGCGCCTTCCCATCTCGAGTAGCGTGAGTCGTGAGAGCCCGTTATGAGCACGATGAGGAAGGACCAAAGGCAGTGAAGGCAGGAACGTCATGATTTCACGCACACTCTTCTCTCAAAACACTCTTGGATGAATGCTTCCGTGTTCATTCACTTAGATGTAGTTTGCTAGCTGCGGCCAAATGGTTGCCTTGAGCCCACGTTGTGCTTGGTCACACATCGTGTTAGAACCATGGTTTGCTCACCAACTTCAGCGACTCACAACAGATGGAAAGCCATTTCTTTTACAGAACAGAATATTTTAATCATGGTAGTCTTCTTCACTTGCTCTTGGATATCCATCCAGTGTCTCTAGTCATTTTCCATTCGCCTGCAATTAACAAAATCCGTCAGTCCTCCTTCCAAAAGTTCCCCTTTCGAAAGACATCGCATCAAAGCCAAAGCCATGTCTACCAACAGTACCCAATGTTGGGCCTGCCGCTATGCCGACGCGCAAGACCAAGCCGACTGTCTGGTCTGCTGTCCATCGTCTTCACCATCACCGGCTACAACCCACCTGCCCACCCCAATCACGGCAAAACAAAGATGGTCCATGCCCACCATCAGCGCCTCAACCCTAAAAAAGACATGGAAGAGCTGCGGCTCCGAACTCACACAAGAATGGCGCGAAACCCTCGACTGGATGAACGTGCTCAACCCAAAGAGACTCTACACACCACTAGAGGAAGCAAAGCCGTCTCATGAAAGCCAAAACCCTCCCACGATAGTGCTGAGCAACAGCGACTATTTCGAAAGCACACCTACTATTACGCTTACATCCGCATCTCCCACTTCGCCGCCTACAATGAATCTTACTACTTGGCATACGCTTGAGCAAAGAGTGTGGTCGAAAACAGATGTGCATGTTACGACGATACCGCATAAATCTCATAAGAAGCACAGGGGGAAGAGGCGTGAGTGCGAAAAATGCAAGAGGGATCAAGAGGTGAATCGGGAATGGATGGCGGCTATGGGGATAGATGAAGAAGGAGTTCGTGGGCGTGGTGGGTGTATGTCGATTGGGAAAATGGTGAGAGATTTCTTGATCGTTAGGGGGTAGCTGTGCTCAATTGAGGTGGGCACGTGATGAGTGTAGTAGATCAGAGAACATGGCGCTCGCAGCTAGACTCATTTCGGCCTCGAAATGATATTATGGAATTCATCATAGGCGACTTGTTGGTAACAGCTCAATCAAGAGAAATGAATACCCTACATCGGCTCCAAGTTCCCTGATCTCGTTCTTCTATCCCAGTGTACAAAGTAGTCTTTAGACCTGTTCAGCGCTTTCTTTAGGCGAGTTGATAGGACGCTTCGAGCATCCGTCGAATGAGACTGCCTGCCAAGTAAATCCGAGAGAGAGCTTCAGATTCGTCCATTCATAGATGATCCTACTCACGTGACCAGACTCATCCTCAGGCTAGATGAATCCAGAGCTGCTTACATGAGCGCATCTGACGACATGCTCGCTTGCAGCGCGGTAATCAACTCATCTGCGTTGATTGGGGCATTGAGCATTGAGCTGCGAACACGTACTGACAATAGATTCGCCCGCCATTCTGGGTAATCTACCTTACCCTTCCATCGCCTCTCATCTTTTCAGAAAGCCTCGATAACCGCTGCATAATCAATTCCACCTATCGTCGACTGGATGCACGTCACCAATGGCCTCCCTCGTAGATTGGACAGCGAGGAAGGTTAGTCGCAGCATCGCGATCTGGAGCTGCGACTAAAGTCGATGACACCGGAGGCCCCTCCATACCGCTATGCTATGCGACGGCTTCGTTGTACCAAGGGTTTTGGTGGTGGGGTCAGCAGGATGCTTCTTTGTGAATGTCCCACGTCGCTGCAGGTAGTGGCAGGTACGACCAAACCCGGGTCGGCCCTCATGAATCAGTCGCTTAGTGGCTGCTTTCCGGACCCGCGGTGCCACGCCACGTCACTCAACCCATCAACACCTCACTTTTTCCTCTTAGCCATGACGACCCTATGCGTGCCCCTGCATCGCGGCCCTCTTTGGGTATCGAGAAGGTTGCGAGAAGGGCCCTCCTTGCTAATTGACGCTTTGCCGCACTAAACGCTCTCAAGCCTTCCGGTGCCGCAAAATTTTGCCGTTGACCAACGCTGCACCACGATCCGCGCTGGCGACACAACTGCAAGCTAAGTCATCATCGGACCAATAATCGAAAAGCCCTCGCAGTGGAAAACCCCACCTTCTGGGCTCCCAACTCTATCAACCTGAGCGAACTGGGTTTCCCTACGTGGACCAATGATGCTTACAGCCGAGAATCGTCTTCTCAGCGTGAGCCTGCGGCAGCATGCGGGTATGCCAGTCTGAGGCTTACCGAACCATTGCGCCCACAATGCGAGGCATCTCCATACGATTTCGCGCATCATGTCTTGTGACAGTTGTCCTGCACCTCTCTTTCGTCTGATCTGAGCGCTCGTCCCAGCTTTGGCCGATTGAAGCCACGCACGTTGCACACCTCCACCCTCTGTGCTTTGCGTCTAGACTGACCCGTTTCTCATTCGTCTCTCCGCAATCAATGCTCGCACCCCACGTCTAATGTCGCCTCTGCATACCTACCGTTTGTTATCACCAGCAATGGAACAAAGAAAACATCTATAGCACGTAGCACAACTTATCGAATTTCTGGACCTCGAAACACCGCGCCTGACTTTGTTTGATACACTATGCGCCAATTCGAGAATGTTTCGATATCGCAATGGGCGAACCCGTATGCGAGCGGCGGCACCAACACCGGGAAGAACTTCTATGCTACGGCGACTACACCGAAGCCCCAACAACCCGTCTATCGTCGAGTAGTCCCACCTACACCAGTATTCTCATATACGCAAGTGGTTGATGAGAAGAGCAGCAATGCCGAACAAGCAGGTATGCTTGGAATGTATCATGCGTAACATGTCCAATTGACCATTGTAGATCCAGAGAATGTTCCGGCTGCTCCAGCTGCTCCGGAGGAAACGCCAGCAGCAGAGGTCACACCTGAAGAAGCCGCATCACCGGCTACATCAGAAGCACCTCCGGCAGAAGAGCCATCAGCAGAAGTAGAAGCACCTGCGGCAATGACCCCAGCAGAACCAACACCAGAAGATCCATCAACCCAGCCAGCAGAGGCACCATCAAGTAGTGGGGACGACGTTGTGGCAGCTGAAGTTGTGACCGAGGATGTCAAAGACGAGCCTCCAGGACCGAGCGATGCCGCGAATGTTGACGTACTGCCGCCTCCACCACCACCGCCAGCACCGGTAGAGGCACCATCTGCAGAACCCGAAGCAGCAGCACCTCCAGCACTGTCAGCACCAGAAGTTCTGCCAGTACCTCCCAGTGAGCCTGCACCCCCTATACCCCCTGCCCCACCAGCGCCACCGGCGGATGCAACACCGGAGCCAGTAGTCGTAGAGAGTGAGAAAAGTGGTGAGTCCGAGCAGGCCGCTCAAGAGCCTCCGAAATCCCCAACCGAGAAGTTTGTCCATTTTGCCTCTGACACCAAAGACCCAGACGCCGCAAGCATAGGCAAAAAGAAGAAACAGTGGGGGAATGGTAAAGGCAAGCCCACCGCGTTCATCCGACCCAGAAAGCCATCGACATCCGTTCCACCTCCTTCGCCACCGAAAGAGGAGAAGAAAAAGGTCTTCGTTCCGATCGGCATTATCAAGAAGGAGCGAAGGGGTTCATTGCTCTCGGCATTGGCCAGTGAGAAGGTGATGACCAGCAAGTCAAGAGGGAAGAAGTCTAGCAACGATGGCAGCGGTGACGACAGATCGACAGTAATCACCGATGGAGATGCCCCCTCTTCAGACGTCTCCGAAAGCGTCATCATCGAGGAACCTACCGAAGACGCTTCAGGGTCGATCGTAAGCGAGACCGTACCGCCCCCGCCGCCACCGACCGATGATCCACCTGCGGTAGACGAGGCCGCTGTCAGCGAGGATGTAGTGGAGGAACAAGACGAGGCAGTCGTGGACAGTCCTCCGATCGAGGAGCCAGCTCCCGCCGCTCCCGAGCCAGCAGCTGAAGCTGAGCCATCACCGGTAGATGCGTCTGCGGAATCTGCTGAGCCACCACAATCCGACAATCCTGCTCCTGTCGAAGAGTCTCCAGCTGCTGATACCACAGCAGAGGAGACTACTCCAGCCGATCCAGTCACAGAAGACACTCCTCCCCCTCCAGTCGAGCCGACCGCAGAAACAGCTTCAGAAGCTCCTGCCCCAGAAGCGCCCGCGGAAACTCCAGCCGATGAACCACAGGCACCCAGCGAAGCGGTATCTGAGCAGGAACAAGCTATGGTAGAGAGTGCGGATGCGGTTGAGCCCGACGCAGCACCTTCAGAGGAGACAAAGCCAGCCGAGGCAGACGCCTCCGCCGAAGAAACAGCAGGACCCGTTGCAGGGCCTCCTGCTTTGGAAGAGCAAGCAGCCCCGCCAGCGGCTGAAGAGGAACCTGCAGTTGAGGAAGCTGGTAGCTCAAAAGAGCCACCGGCGGCTGTGGAGGATTCTCCTGCTGCTGAAGAACCAGTTCCTGCTGCTGAAGAATCAGTTCCCGCTGCCGAAGAGCCAGCTCCCGCCGTTGAAGAGTCAGTTCCCGCCGCTGAAGAGACACCTACCGTCGAAGAGACACCTGCCGTCGAAGAGACATCTGCCGTCGAAGAGACTCCGGTCGAAGAGACTCCGGTCGAAGAGACTCCGGTCGAAGAGGCAGCTCCTGCTGAAGAGGAACCTGCTGTCGAAGAAGCGCCTGCTGTCGAAGAAGCGCCTGCTGTCGAGGAGGCACCTCCTGTTGAGGAACAGCCCGCCGTTGTGGATGCAGAGACACCCGCTACTGTAGAAACCCCTGCTGCTGAAGAGTCACCCGCTGCCGAGGAGACACCTGCTGCCGAGGAGACACCTGCTGCCGAGGAGACACCCGCTACTGAAGAGACACCCGCTACTGATGATGCTCCAGCCGTGGAAGACGCAGTTGATGCCGAGCCCGCACCCGCTGCTGAAGAGAAAGCTACGCCTGAGGAAGCACCTTCCACCAAAGAGACAGCTAGCGCCACCCAAGAAGCTCCCGAAGTTGACGCCACGCCCGAGGTACCCGCCACCGAGGAGACAGCGCCATCTGAAGACGTCCCAGCCGCCGAAGATACGCCTGGTGGTGAAGATCCATCGACTGTCGGGGATTCTTCTCCTGTCGAAGAAGCACCAGAGACAGAGGATACACCTGTTGCCGAGGAGCCCACTCAGGTTGAGGCTACACCCGTTGTTGACGAAACGCCCACTGCCGAGGAATCGCCTATCGTCGAGGAAACGTCTACTGTCGAGGAGCCAGCTCTGCCGGTAGAACCGCCAGTTGATGTACAAACACCCGTGGCCGAGGAAGCCCCAGCTGACGAGCCTGTTCCTACTGAAGTTGCTGAGGATGCCGCTGAACCAGAGTCAGAAGCAAGCGTTGCTCAAGAAGAGCCATCCCTGGATGATGAGCAAGACATCGAAACGTCTAGTCCTGAAGTCGAGGAAGCTCGAGCATGGACCTCAGCAGCACCTGCAGACGTCGCTGTTGTGGCTTCAATACTTGCAGCTGAAGCAAAGGCGAATACACCTGAATCCTCACCTGATCAAGATCCTGCTCCGGAATCTTCTGATGCTGCGGAAGTTCCGGAGTCTGCGCCAGTTCCATCTAGCGACTCACCGTCAACTGAGAGCGAAGACAAGCCCGAAGTTGCAGATGCCGAAGCGCCTGCAAGTACTGAGCCGGTCATGGATGTAGCTGAGCCAAACGAGGCTAGCGCAGATACCACCGGTAAGTTCACATATGTCTTACTGTCGCACAGCGAGTCGCGTTCAAGCAAATTTATTTGTAATCAATGCTGACAAGATCACAGGTGAGCCCCAGCCTGACTCCACAGCGGAAGCCTCAGAAGCAACGAACGCACCCGAACCTGCTCCCGCAGACGAAGCTATCGAACCAGCCTCCGGCGAAGGCGACAGTGAGCCGACAGCTGCACAAGACGAGACCAATCCCTCCACCGAGGAGCCAGAAGCTGCGTCGACACCAGAAGAGACAGACATGCAAACGACGGAAGCCACGCCTGATGTAACACCAGAGGAGCCAACTACATCGGCACAAGACACTGCTGATATGTCACCCATCGAAGTTGCTACAATGGAGGCTGAGGCGAGCGACGAAGAACTGCCAACCGCCGATACCATGCAGGACATCTCCGATTGGGAACAAGACGAAGATGATGTTTCCGACATGGGTATCTCAGACTGGGAGAAGGACGACGATGCCTCATCACAACCGGGTGAGAGCGAGACCAATCCTTCCGAGCATCAAGACTTCGATCAAGAGAGCGTCGCACACGACTCATCGGAGCCTGTACATGAGGATGAGAAGTCACCAGACCAGGACACGCCAGAGAGTGTAGAGGTCATTCAGGCGTCTGACACTCTAACCTCTGCTCCGGTTGCCGATGACGTCGACGAAGTTGCCGTCGTCTCAGCCGATGTCAACGAGGATGAGCCTACCAAGGACGATACGTCCGCGGCCGTACCAGAGGTTGTCGAACAGAACGAAGCCTCAACCTCTGAAACATCGCCAGAACCATCTGAGCCACAAGAGACCGGCGACTCAGCTGATGCTTCCGCGGAGGATCAGACGCCTGAGACACGTATTGATGAAAGCACTGGAGAGGCACAGCTTGCAGCCGGCGATGCACCTGCAGCTCAAGAACCCGCCCCAGAGGCGAGCCCGCCAGCAGCTCCAGAGGAGAATGCCATCACCGATGCGAGCACAGACGCACAAGACGATGCGAGTGCACACGAATCGCCAGCCGACGAGTCGGAGCCAGCGGTGAGTAGCGAGGCTGCCAAGGACAGCGAGCAAGTCATAGTCTCGGCTACACCCGATGACGTGGAGAATCCAGATTCATGCACAGGTACGTATCTCCTATGTTTTTTGTGTTTCACATCTTTATGTCCGTCTGCACTTCTTTTCGCTGGCTCAATTACGCACGATTCGATGGTAGCGCGCCATGCCAGCGGCGAATCGGGCTAGCGAGCAGCGGTTGGCTTGCCCCATTGGACGCCCCATATTTTCCTTTGGCCCACCTGCCAGCACATTCTGCGGACATTCTGCCACCGCTGCGACTAGCTTATCGTCACGTGGAAGCATGTGTGTCGCCATGAGTCTCGGGCTGCGATAGATGCATCGCAATTTGTCGACGTTCCAAGATGCGTGGTTTTGCTCCGCGCTAGCTCTGCCGCTTGTCTTTTGGCTCCCGACATCCCCGTCACCTCTGAATCTCACCTTCTTTTTTTTCGTGATTGCACTTCCACTTGTACAGCAGCGATAATTTCCTCCACCCAAAAGTGGCCATGCACCGCACCCGCTGACCAGTGCAGCTGAGACTGAGGCACCTTTACCCAAACTCGACGACAATACCGACGAAACATGCGCAAGCATCCCAGCTGACGCGACAAGCGAAGTCAGCCCAGACCCTGTCTCGAGAGAGGCTGACGTTGAGACGCCAATTGAAAACTCCACGGTGGAAGAAAAGCAGACCGAACACGCCGCCGGCGATCCAGTTGTTCTTCAAGATATTTCCGAACAAACCGACCATGATGTTGTAGCTGCCAACGTTGCGCTAGCTGAAGCCGAGCCCGACTCTGCACCAGACATGCCGGCCAAAAAGGTGCCGGAAGTGGTATGTATAAACTGTGATTGATTTCGAACCTACTGCCTCATGCCGTTCGCCATTCAGAAGAGTATACTGATTCATTGCAGGTCCATGAGGACGTTGGGCCCGATGAGGAGCCACAGCATTCGGAGGTTTCCAGCGGAGCCAACACAGGACCGGAGCCAGATGATGAACCAGTAGAAGAGCAGGGATCCGATGCGGGGAGCGAATCTGGGTCGGAGTCCGAGGATGATGACTGGTCTGGATCTGAGGTGTCTGCCGCACCTGCTGCCTCTGAAGTTCCCCAGGCCGACGACGCGCCTGACTCAGCAACCGCTGAAGATGAAACAACGAATGCCGAAGAGGCACCGCCGAGTGATGTCGCTGATGTCACTGCTGCTGAGCCTGAAGAGCCTGAGGAAGATCAGTCAATCCTTGACGACGATGCCGGTTCCGATGACGATGCTGCTTCCGGGCTCTCCTCCAATTCTCAAGAAGAGCCAGAGAGCTCCATGGTAGTGGACGATGCTGCCGAGCCCGAAGAGCCTGAAGCTTCCGAGAGTCCGGAGTCGCCTGCCGAATCGGCCGCGATCACAGAGGCGCATCCAGGTCTATCACTCGAAGTCAATGTCGCAACCTCTGAGATCGTCCCAGCTGCAGAGTCTCCAGCATCAGAGGTCGATGATCCGTCTGATCCTGCGCTCGAAGCAGTCGAGGAGGAGGAAGGAGATGACGAGAACGATGTCAGTGCTATCACTCAAGAAGAGTCTGTAAACGACGATTCACTAGTTTCGTCACAAGATTCTGCTGAGCCTGAAGAGGAGACCGCAGCAGCTACCGATGTGGCTGAGCCGGTGGATGCACCCCAACCAGAAGAGGAAGTTGCCCAGGAAGACGAGGGTGACGGTGCTTCTCAAGTCAGCGAATCTGGCAGCGAGAGCGAGGCTGGAGATTCCGTTGGACCGCCGGAAGACCCTGCTGAGGCCGATGATGACGCTGCACCGACCACAGTTGATGGGGAGGAGCCAGACACCGCTGCACCGCTTACCGAAGACCCATCGACCGACGGAGTCGAGAACCAGGCATCTGAAGTGGGGGATGCATCCGTGGCTGAGCAAGAGACGGAAGAGCCTGCTGAACCAGAGACGCCTGAGTCAGTCGCAGCGGAACCGGAGCCGGAAGCAGAAGCGGAAGCTGTTGAGCAAGATGCGGATGCAGCTGCAAATGAGCCAGAGGAGCCGCCGGCAGAGGAAGCTGCTGAGCCAGAGGAACCGGTGGCGACGCCCGACGGAGCCGCCGATGAGGATCCCGATGCGGCTCAAGAAGACGAATCTGTTGCAGCTGATGCTGAGACTTCACTCATTGAAGAGGCGGAACAGGCAGAGCCAGCACTACCTGCAGAAGACTCACAAGAGCCACCTAGTGAGGATGGTCAATCGAACGATGGATCTGGAGCTACAGGGGAGGCAGATGAGCCATCAGTGGTTGAAGCTAGCGAAGCGAACGACGACGGTGCCGAAGCTGCTCCCCCTGCGTCAGAGCCAGCCCCTGAAGAGGATGCCCCACCTGAAGAGGCTGCTGCTGAGGTGGAAGAAGCTCCAGCTGAAGCCGCTGAAGCCGCTGAGCCAGTGGTAGAGGGCGGTGATGTTGAAGAAGCTGCCCCAGACGAAGCCCCGGAGGAAGCAACGAATGAAGAAGAGCCGGCATCCTCGCCTGATGTCGAGCTCGAGGAAGAGCAGGCACAAGCACCATCCGAAGCCCTTGAGGAAGAACAGCCAGAACCCGAATCACCAGCTGCTGTCGAAGAGCCCGAGCCCGAGCCGCCGACTGAACCCGTTCCTGAGGAACCGGAAGCACCAGCTGAGGTGACCCCAGAACCAACGCAGGAACCCGAGGAACCCGCTCCAGTAGCGGCGGATACAGCCGCCGAAGAGACCCTGGAAGACCAGGATGTGGAGGAGTCGGTACCAGCCCCAGAAGTGGAGGTTGAAGAGGCCGTAGCCGAGGTGGTCAATGAAGAGAGTCCCGAACCCCAGCAGGCCGATGACGATGCACCAGCAGACCGGTCCCTCGACGTTGATGAAGTTCCAGGCACACCTTCGCCTCTACCCTCTGTAGCTGCTGTTGCTGCTGCTGGGATTACTGGTGCCGCCGCTGCTGCATTAGTCGGTCATACCGTCAATGACCGTGCGGACAGGGAGCGCGACTTTGCAGTTGAGGACGAACCGTCAGCCGATACACCCAGCCGTGAGAAGACCCGTCGCCGACATTCGCACACCCGTCGTGAAAGCCAGCACCGACCAAGCCGCAGACGCGAAAGTGGCGCTAGCATTATGGAGCGACCAATATTGCCAGCTTCTGCCGTTCCTGATGCGCCAAGAACAAGGCGTCGCGACAGCATGACAGAGCGCGAAGCGGCTGAGCGCAGAAGGGCCAAATTGCGCGAGGTTGAGATAGCCAGTAGTGGTAGCGACATACAGAAGGCGTACCCGGATCCGTACCGCTCGCACTACCGAGAACCCAGGGGTGAGGAGAGATACAGCAAGCGTCGCCCCGTCGAGGAGGTTGACGAAGAAGCCGACAAACAGAAGCGACGCGAAGCCCGGCGGGCCGAGAGAGCTGAGAAGGAGCGACTTGCCGCCGCAGACGCTGCCCGCCTGAAGGCAGAAGAGGAGGCGAGAAAGCTGGAGCATCGGGAACGACGCCGAGCAGTCAGGCGTGCCGAAGAAGAACTCATGAGGGCCATGGAGGAACGCAAGAAGCTCAAAGAAGAGCAAAAGCTTGCCCAGGAAGAAGAGGAGCGACGCATTCGACACGAGAAGAGGAGACAACGACATGAGGCTGAAAAGGAGGCGAAGCGCCTGGAGCAGGAGGCGATTGAGCAGGCCGCGCGCGAAGAAGAAGAAGCTCGGAAATTACGACGTCAGAGGAGGGCGGAGCGGGAAGCAGCCAAAGCAGCTGGCTTGCTGAAACCAAAGGAAGAGCTCATTGATGTTTCTCGCGATGCTGCTCGCCGAGCAGCAGAGGAAGACGATGACGGCGCTTCTCCTCCACCCCCGCTGCCACCAGTAGTCGACGACACCCCTCCTCGTAGTGCGCCGCGCAGGCGTTTGAGTACCCGAGAGACTCCACCGAACGTGAAGCGTGGTAGTCTCTTCGGTGGCATCTTTGGCCGTTCAAAGCCTGAAGCGACGCCACCGGCTGCGAAACCGTCGAGATCATCTCGTGCCCGCGCCAACACGCTAGAGGCTACACCTGTCAAGTCTTCGCGAAGAGAACCGGAGCCTGAACGACCTTCGAGCCGAGACATGTCGTCGGATCAGAGCCGAGAGCGCCCGGAGCGTATGCACCGCAGTCGGCGTGTTTCACATAGTCAACGTCGCTTCGCATCTGCTGAGGAAGAGGCCGATTACTACAGGTGGAAAGAGGAGCGACGCTTCATGCGTCGTCCTGAACACGAAATGTCTGGTGGACGGGACGGAGGAGTTTCTCTTCCACCACCGCCTCCGCCGCCTGAGGATCTCCCGCCGCCGCCACCAGAGCCTTTCGAATACGAGCCAGAGCCGGAACCTATCGAGACGATCGAATCACCGGTAATCGAGGACGCAGCTGCGGTTGTCGGTGAGATCTCCATCTCAGACGAGGAAAGACGCGAGCGTCGTCGAAGCAGGCGTATGTCCAAACCAGAAGAACGCCCCAAGACACGCCGCATCTCCGTTGTTGAAAAGGAACGGCCATCTGGTGGTCGTCGAGTGGAGTCGGATCGACCCCGCGCGAGAGACCATGGTGAAGACCGTCCCAGGCCCAGGCGCGGCGAGACCGACCGACGCGACAGGAGGAAGAAGAAGGAAGAGTCCAGTGGTCTCAAAGGACTCTTCGGAGGGTTGAAGAGGCGAATCACTTGAGTTTGGAGTACAACAGAAACACACATTTACATTTGGGGAAGGGGTTCCACACGGACAACACTGGCGTTTTGGCTTAGTCGAATTGTTCTATACCACTGAAGGATCTCCTACTACATTTTAATCACTGAAGGTGTTTGGCGTTGGGTTTCAGCATAAGATGGATGGGTGGGCATCTGTAATTGTATGGCTCTATGTTCTTGTTTCTTTATAGATCGGTGATGAGGGCTCGCGAGAGTCAGGTAGCATATAGCGGCTGCTTCGGCGGTGACACGATACGAATGATGATTCATTTTGTACGAGATTAGGACTTGCGATGCTGATGTGCGGGCTACGTCGTGTTATAGGGGAGTGTTTGTTGGTAGAGCTACGTAGGAAGGCGCGTGTCTAGTTGACGCTTATCGCGTCGGACCTGTTCCGGCAGTCGCGATGGTTCCCCTCATCATCTCGATCGGAGAGCCCGGGACCGAAGATGAGGGGATTTTGTTCCATGCAAAGACGTTGTCATGGGTGTCGATCAACGTTCAAGGGTGTAAACCCCTTGCTCATTCGATTGCGCAGAGCGATGGCCTAAGCTTCCGTCTCACATAAGGTAGCGTCCCTCGCTGCCCAACCATCACGAGCGCCAACGCCTTTCACCCGCCTAGACGATAGATCAATAGTGGACTTCATATACCCATCGGCATACCGAAAGCGCCATGGAGTCTGCAGCGCCAGCAAAGCGACGATGGAAGGGCCGCACCGACGAGCAGAAAGCCGAGCGGGCCCGAAAGCGCCAGCAACAAAAGTCTGGGCTCAACGCGCGAGGATCACGTACATCGACTGGCAAGAAGCCAACGAAAGTGCAACGCGTGTTCACCAAGCTTAACGAATGGAAGCCAGAGGAGTTGGGATTCACAGCTGGCATCAAAGAAATCGAGTTTGGACCAGACTTTGTGGTGCAGGAGTAGGTGAACGTATTCCCGGACCTGGCGGGTGGGGCTAACTCACGTGACAGCGCGCATCTTGACGCGATTGCTACTGCAGACGAAACTTTTCGCACTAAGCTGGAGAAAATAGGACTGGGCGCGCGTCTTGGTAAAACGAACATGCCCATCAGCGACGATGCAGTGATTCGTCTGGCACGCGCCTGCCCAAACCTGAAAAACCTCCGACTGGACTCCGCTCTCCTCATCACAGGCACGTGCATCCCGCCCATTCTCACGGCATGCCCAAACGTCACCTCGCTTAGCATTACCGGCCACAACGGCCGCACAGGAAACTTGAACCTAGACAACCTAAAGCCCCTAGCCGACGACCCCGTCATCTCCGTCAGCGCGCCCAAGCTCAGAAACCTAGACTTGCGTCGCGCGATCAACGCTGCACAGAAAGAAGACTACTACGATGTTCTCAGAGCCATTACAAGACCGGAGGGTCGGAAAAATAAGCTGGAAGTGCAGTTTCAGCATCCGACTTATCATTGGGAGAAGGGCTATAAGAATGGCAGGGTGAAGCAGCCGAGAATGACCCAAGCGATGAAGGAACAGGAGATGCTTGACGAGGTGATGTGGGCGGTGAAAGGTAATAGGGGGTTTGATATCGATGATGACGATGATGGGTACGGGACTGATTACAGCGCGATAAGTGCGATTGTTCATGGGGCGATGTAGGGGGGTTGGGGTGGAGCGTGGTTCAATCTTGACATCACGGAGTATGAAAGCGTGGAAGGTTATTGGCACTCAATTCATCGTGGGTATGACGTTCGTCTTGTAGCTACTACAAGCCTCAACAAACCGCCTGCATTTGAAACTTCCTTGCCATTGGCTCAGAAATCCCTCCCATCCTCAGCCCACTACAGATTGCTTTGAAAACGCCCACCGACCTAATCAGAGGCTACGAGAACGTTTGGCATAATTATGTGACCCATTCCAATCCTCATCTTCCACATCGAAGCAGCAGCCAGGTGTTGCCTGGACGAGCTCTCTCGTGAAGTTGCCGCGTTCCAAGGCATCCAGTCTTCTTTTGCCTCCTTCTTGACCTTGATGGTCCAAGAGAAATGCTCGGCATGATCCACCGTGATGTCAACAATCGCGTCTCGAAAGTACGTGCGCCAAGCCGTCGTCCTCTCAAGGAGAAGAACGGCTGTGAGAAAGCAAAAGAATCTATAGTGTGGGTCTTCGTCGCGGTCAACAAATTTAACGTCGAAAGTATCAGGGCCCTTATAAGGGTCCAGAAGGTTAATCTTAACAGATGGAGCTGCGTTTTGGAAGCGGAGAAGTGGCATGAGGTTAACCGTGTAGTAGGACCGTGGTATTCTTATATACAGCTTATTCGTGCAGATTGCTGGTACCGGTATGAAGTCTGCAATGAATTCGTTGATGTCCGGAATGTTCACCGTTGCATGGACGTCTTTTAGGTGAAGGGGTTGGAATTCTTTGCGGAGCTGCCGGCAGGTGTGGACTAGACCCAAAGCTATCCTGAGGGTGTTTTGGTCACTCGACGCACGGAGCGTCGCAGTATTTGCATCTGCTGTAGGTCGTTTGAAGTGTATGTACCGCTGCCGGACGACTAGGTACTCGTAGATCTCATTACGGATTTCTGTGAAGAATGTCATTAGCGATTCTGAAATTGGTTCTGCTGGAGGCTACTTACCTCCGGGAAGCTGGAGTAGGCGTGATTGAGGTTGCGGAATGTGTGAAGTCATCTTGTAACTTTGGCTTCTGGTGGAGAATTGGGGTGGCTCGTATGAGGTTGAACGACGAGGAAGAGGAGTCAAGCCTTAAGTACCTGGGGGTTAAATAGGGAAACATCATTGAATGGCCGCTGATATACGATGTAGGTGGTGAATGTACAATATTACTTTCACAGTACCTTCCTTATACTTCCCTTAGGGCCTTGATGTACCCGAAGCCCGGCTCCGTGCGTGTCTGATAGTAGGGACCGTGAAGGCATCCGGAGCCTACATCAAGATGAGAACGTATCAAGTAGGTGACATAATGTTAATGTAGGCTCTAGGTATCTTTTATTTGTCCATGGATTGAAGTTTGCGAGAGCCCGAGTGGTTTTTATTTGTTCATGGATTGAAGTTTGCGACTTTCCTCATTTGTGAGAGCTCACTACGGTGTGTGCCATTCGATATTCTGGTTCCATTCCATCCTATCCATAGTACTGCGATAACGCAGAGCGAGACGAGTTACTTGTAACCCCTAAAATACATAACCACCACATACGCAAAGGTACTCCTTATCAAATAAGAGAGATCGCATTCCTCAGACCCATTTGTGAGAGTATCTTTCCCTCTAGGTCGCCTTTATCGCGGAAGTCGGAAGTGGCTCGTCTCGCTCTGCCTCAACACAGTACCATGGTTGACTATACCCATTGAGCGTCGTCTCCTTCACCGCTAAGCTTGGCAATACTTATCTTTTCAAGGCCATCTTCTTCAGCGTTGAGCTCTTCAACGTTGATTCAAAGCTTCCAATGCTCCGGCTAAGCAGACACGCGAGTCTGACCGAACACGTAGCAGGAATGATCACAACCGTCGACGAGATCCACTTCCTTCGCCCACGTCAACAGCTCATCGCTCCCGGGAAAAGGATCACTGATTCCAGGATCTAGCGAAGATTCGAAGGCCAGCACCTTGAACTCAAGTATGATCTCGCAGTAGGGTAGTTCCATGCGAAAGACAAGTCGAGTGCCTGACGGGATTATGAAGTACTCCCAGGCCCATTGCGGTCGTATCTTTGCCTTTGGTTTGGGTTTCCTCGTGGTTCGAGCTCTTATACGGAAGTCTAGGAGTTGACCGGGGAACTTGCGAATGAAGTGAAGCGGGTCGAGCGCCCCGAGGTAGTCATGGGACCCGGAATCGATCTCATAAATTATATCTCTGTGACCGTAACCGTCGAGCGTGTCTTTGAGACCATAGATACAATCAGAGAAATCTAAGTTCGTGATATTGGTGCAATTAGGCATACTCCTCAGGAATATCGGAAGAAGTTCGCGGCGGAGAAGTTGACAGGTCTGCGTAGGGCCGAGCGCAAGGGGTCGAGAGCTTTGCCAGTAGACTTCGCGAGACTCTCTCTTTGCTCCAGATTTTGATGAAATCTTGCGCGGATATAAGCGCAAAGGTATGGCTGTAATCGGATCGAAACTCGACGGATTTGAGAAACGAGCCACATGTACTGTCAACTGCAAAGCTTATTAGTACATATACCAAATTGCTTTGGACCTGGGATGCGCTACGCACGATTTTTGGGTTCGAGACATCGATGAGATAGCCGTAAATTCGATTGCGCAACTCTGTGGCCGCCGTTAGCGATGAATCTTCGACCTTGGAATGCATTGTTTACCTCCAGGTAGCTCAAGAAGGCGGCTTCTCGGCGCAGATGTCGCGCCGTTACTTTCGGGTGCCAAGTCTGACATATCCGCAACAGTCGCAGTATCCTCCGATGGGGATCGTAAGGAGGGGAGTTGCGTATCTTTAAGTGAAGATACGAGGCGGATGTAACGCGCGGTAAAGGCAAGTGCGCTACCCCGATTAGGCAACGGTGGAGCATGAGTCAGCAGATAGCTCTCACTTTTGCTCATTTGCGCAAACGCCTCCATTTCCATTTCAGCTACCGAATGTGGGAAGTATACTCGATCTTCGAAGCCAACAATATAGACTTCGTTAACTACTTCTACAGATCGCCCGCGGCCTCGTTCACAGTGGCTTCTAGGCAGTAACCGTGAGTCGGGCGCGACTGATGACGCGCTGTCCGTGCTAGCCTTCTTCACGGATATAACCGTTACTGTGTATCTACATCTTCAGCTTCACAAACGAGCAGAATTTCTTCCGTGTACCAGCCGACTCCACAGGGGGTGGAGGAACATACCGCCCCAATCAAGCACGCTGTGCAAGATGCGGAGCTACCTCTTGGAACTGCCCGGAGGTATATAACGTCCACTGCAAGTCTTGATCGAAGAATATGCTAACATCTTGGACAATCGAAGAACTCCGCAACCACATCTACACCCACGTTATCGATGCAAGCCCGAAAGAGGTTCGACTGATACCTCCGCCTTACCCGTTGTGCATGTTCAGCAGGACGCCAAATCGGATTCTAGGCTGGTCACGACTTCGACGGCAAGCTCTCGGTCTTACTCAAGTTTGTCGCCTGCTCCGGAACGAGTTCCTTCCGATGCACCACCAATGCATTCCCGCATATGTCCCAGACGTCGCTACTTTGGCAAAATTTGTGGCCGTATCTTTTCCCATACTTGAGAAAGCACATGGCACAGTGATATTGAGTCCATTAAAGAAAAAACCCGTTTATATCGACCTCGCTCCTTTAAACCGACTGCTGTTGACTGCGCCCGAGCTGACGATCAAACTAGAGAAGTTCTTTGAGAAGGACATAGTCTGCCTCAAAAGCCTCATTGACGTACGATCCAATGACGCTTGGAAGAATTTTTTCGAGCGAGCTGTCACATCTGTTGTCTATGTTGTTCCTCGGACTTTCAGCAATCCTCAATTGCGTTTAGAGATCACACGTTCAGCGGTAGAACCGTGGATGGCTTGGAAGCCAAACGAAAACCTCGACGGTCCAATTCGAAGCCAAAGCTCTGCAGTCAATAGCTATGTTGAGGACTGTGTGCAGAGAATCGGCCTTGGGGATATTGCGATACGACCATACCGAATCAGCATCAGTGTCGGGCACATACATCTACACGACGCTCGTTCAGCCCGCGATCTCCCCTAGCGAGCCGAACATAAGGGTGGAGTTGGTGGAAGTACATATTGTTGAGGATGATGTTTGACTCGACAAGCTTGCATCGCCCACGACACTGTAATAGTGGCCTTGATCCACGGGCCGAACAGCCTGGGCGACGATGGGTAATTGGTCTTGGGAAGGTTGGTATACGAGCAATTTACGGTTCTTCATTGTACAACGACAAACAGTAATAACGGTTATGTACCCCCATGCCATCTAGTCAGTTTCGTCCATACTTTCCTAGGATGAGGCTACCACTCAAAGATCTTTGTTGAGATACTCCACAGGCCCAACATACACCTTGCGCCCCTTGAGAAAGAAGTAAACAAGAGAAAATACTACGACAACGCCGTAGATGAGGATGTTCCAGTTCATCAGATCAGGTGTTGGGTGCGGGAATGTGGGGAAGAAGGCGAACACCAACACTACGCATAAATACACAACGGACACGCCATTGACCCAGATACCGGCGCGACCGAGCGAGAACTTGCAGGGGAGCAGGGGCTCTCTGTTCCATCTCTTGATGAACATGCATGAGATACTGACGATGTAGGACGAGAGGAGAGCACACGTGCCCAGCGATGCGACGGAGTTGAATGCCACGGTGCTGCCGATGTTGATGAGGGAGAGACCGATGGCAATACCGAAAGACACAAGAACGCTGTTGAGAGGGATATCCCAGCCTGGTCGGACTCGGGATAGGAAGGCACTGAAGGGAACGCCGTGGTCGCGAGCAAAGGCGAAGAGCTGGCGCGAGCATGTTGCCACATTGTTGACGCACCCAAACACGGCCATAATAGTCGTGATCGATGCCAGAGCTGTGGCCCCTGGAATGGACTGTGTAGCGTTGTACATGATCTGGATGTGGGGCTGCCCGGTCGGCGACATGATCGCGCTTTCGACGTCGCCGAGGCAGAAGCAGAAGGTTACTAGCATGAGGAAACCCAAACTGCTGTTAACGACTGCTGTCCAGATCATGGCGCGGGGAAGTGTGTGCGAGGCGTCCTTCAATTCTTCCGACATATGGGTAGCAGCATCTGCACCCAGGAGGGAGAAGATTGGCGAGAGCTGTCCTACCAACACAGACAGGCCCACACTACCCCATCCAGCGTTGTCTTGGAATCCACCGAAAACCTCTCTGGATGAGCTGCGCGGCCCCAGCACCCACATGGTGATGAAGATTGCGAAGAATCCAAAGATGTGCAGCACCAGGACGATGCCTTCGACCAGAGGTAGCTTACGAGCTAGGAGCGTGTTGAAAAGAATCGAAAAGGTCGCTACCGCGATGACCAGGAGAGTGCCGTGCCATCGTTCGGGGACGTAGTTGGGGTTGTTGAGGATGATGAGTCCTTGGACCTGACCACCAGCAAGGAAGGCGATGGATGCGATTCCGGTCTGCCAACCCAGCACGCAAAGCCAGCCACTGGTACCCGGTTAGTGACAAGCCTTGTGGATACACTCGAGGAAGCTTACACGAGGTAACTCAAGAACTTCTGGTGTTTCTTTGGCGCAAATTCAGACACCCAGTGATACTGTCCACCGGAAGTAGGAGCCCTTCATTTTCGTCAGCGATTGGTTCGTGTCAAGGAGATGTCAGCAACCGGCCGCTACGCACATTGAAGCCATCTCAGCCATTGAGACAATGACAAAGCCCATGCCCACCGCTGTGACGAGGAACATGACGATGGCGCCACCGGTGCCACCATTGGTCAATGGGATGATGAGAGTTCTGTTGGGTGTCAGACAGTGCAGATCAAATGTTCATGCATACCCACGTCAGGATGGTCTCCCATGTCGCCATCAACACCATGCTGTATCCGAATATCGACACAAAACCGAAGTTTCGTCGCAGCTCCTGCCGCTTTCCCATACGATACATGTCCTTTTGGTCGCCAGCGGTCCCCCTCTTTGCTGGAGCGATGCCATCCTGTTGCGACTCGTTCTCAAGAGGCCGGGCTACGGCCGCAGCCCAATTTTTGAGTTCCGACATGATTAGAAAGAGGTGTGTAGAGTCAAACTGAAGAGAACGAGCGCGAATCTTAAAGTTTTGACTGTGTGACACGATCAGCACAGAGATCGGTGTACAGCATGCCTCGGTAACACCAGAAAGGATGCGGCAGATGGCGCAACTGCACCTGCCTCAACAGTACAGAAGAGATGTGGAAGCAGCGGCTTAAGCCGACGGCCAGCGGTCAGATGAAAATATCGAGAGAACGTGATGGGTAAATGCACGTTGACGATACAGGGAGCGGGCCCCGGGGGCGGCCAAGGCTCAATGGAGGCTAGCACGCCGCTCGGTGGGGGGAAGCGGCCTTTGAGCCGCAATGCAACTTCAATCCTTCGCACCTCTGCGACATGCTGCCAATCCGGGTGCCTTGTCAGTGCGGCTCGCTTGCGCAAGGCGTTTCGGCTACGCGCCCAGTGCTGGCTCATCCTGCTTCCTAGAGACGAGACGGGCAATCCCTCGCATAGGTGAGCACAGACGCGATGACAGTGAGATGGCTGCGGCACAGTCGAAGAGCTGTATCAAGCGCTCTCAACCTCATGGTCGAAGCTATGGCTCATCAGCCAAATTCGACGCTCACGCGCATCTCCCAACTTCAGCATGTCTGCTACGGCGCAAGACGGTAACCGCTGGGCGCGGATCACGCCTGATGATCGCAGTGGAATCTTGTACATCGTCGCACTTCTCGCGTTCATTTACACTAGCCTCACATTTCTCACACGGATCTTCATCAGACGGCGTATCCTGGGACTAGATGACCTAGCGATGCTGATTGCGCAGGTAGTTTTGCTTCCAGCTTGAGACTGCCTGCGTCGATAGATTAACAACAACAGGTGACTAGCGTTACCCAATTCTCACTACTCCTCGTTTCTTTGTCATCTGGGCTGGCACAAACTTTTGAACGTCTTGACAGCGAGCAGTACTCACGGATGGCCACCGTAAGGCGACCCTATCCAGCGCGAAACCTTCTCTAACACATTCACAGACTTACTCACATGGGCAAGTCTTTATCTACATATCTCTCGGCTTTTCCAAGATTGCATTGGTATTGCTGGTACGACGCCTCTTCACACGCGACATGAAACGCGCTTGGGCAATATGTAATGTGGTTATCGGGATCATCGTAACATGGACACTAGTATCCGCGGTGCTAGTCTCAGCTAGCTGCACCAAAGAGAGCTTGTCGCCAAGGAAACCCTCTGATATCTGCCATGGTATCGAAACTCGCTACATGATCATCATCGTCACGGATGGAATAACCGACTTAGCGCTGGCCCTTGTCCCTACATATCTATGTCGCGACCTTCAGATGAAGACTACCCTCAAGTTGGAGATACTGGGGATCTTTTCGCTAAGACTTCCGCTTCTCATGCTTGCCGGCCTGTTCTACCGAACTTGGAGAAGCTCGTTACGTGGCGAGAATCCCGGCGTCGAGCGGACAACAGCATTGATCTATCAGCAATCCCAGGTCTGCGTCTCGCTCATAGCTGGAACTCTACCGTGTCTCAACTCCTTCATTCGCAGTTTTGACACTGGTAGTGGTCAGAAAGTAGGCGTTGGTAACTCTCCAGACTCAGGCGGTTACGGCCACATGTCGAGCATACATCACAGTACTACGCAGTCCGACCACAGCGAAAGTCTGCCCATGTCTCGATTTGATCGTGTCCAAAGCGTTACATCACGAAAACGAAGACATGCCAGCGACGGTGCAGTCAGTGTCAATAGAAAGCCCTACGTTGCGGAGAGCAGTTTTGGAACAAATGATATGAGGGGCAACTTGGAGCGCATGGGTACACGAGAATCCAATCGGAGGAGTCAGCACAGCACCCAAGAGCTTTTCATTCGGAAGGACGTATACTTTGAGGTGAAGCGGGAACTTGTACCAGAAGGAACTAACGCGCATCAGCCCGGACAACTTCACCTGCCTAAGTAGATGTATCAGGCCATACGTCGGGACCGTCGACTATGCGTCGTCAAGGATACATGCGATCATCCGGAGATCGTGCGAGCTAGCCGGAGACGATAGCAGCCGCATTCCTCTACAGGGTCTACAACACCTACAGAGCCATGCCTCCGGCGGTCTTAGCATCGTGGACCCACATGAACAATATATATTTCCACCCTTCGCGTCCTCTTTCCGCAGCGGATTTCCTTCCCCTTCGCTCGCATACCCCACTACCTCATCAAATTCCCACTTTTGATCGAATTTATCCGAGTGCTCACTGGCCGTTACACTGGCTCTAATATCCTCTGCCTCGGCACGATCCAGTCCCCACCGCACTAGCAGCCGTCCGCCCCCACGGCCTTTCACATCAGGATCCACGCAGCAAAGGGAAAGGTACCAATTGGCCGCGCACGGTCTGGCCCAGTAGTGTTTAGTAAACGGCACGGCCTCGATCAAAATCGTCTTCTTCGAGGGGTCCAGGTCGCGGTTGCGTGTTGAGAGCAACGCGGGAAATTTACCAGGATCATTCCATTCTGCGATATTTCTTTGCGCGCCTGCGTCTTCACCTTGGCGTTGCCAGATTGCTCCACCGATGACATTCTCTTGCTCATCTACGGTGGTGGAAGCGGCAACAATGATATTGTTTCTGGGATCGGACCAGTCGTTGCGTACCCATTCGTGTCAGAACATTTTCACGTCGTCTGGATGTTCAACTCGGTAGGGGTGGATCACTCGATCGAAAAGGTCTTCTTCCATGAAGGCACGCGCGCAGATGTTGACGATGGCTGGTTCATCGGAGGGCTTTGCGAGGCGGAGATGCATGCTTGAAACTTGGAATTAGGGTTGGTGTTGACGGGACGATACCCAAGATAATCGGGGTATGTAGCCTTGAGTGCGACTCCTAGCTTGGACTAACGTACATCCATGCAGCTGTCGAGCGGTTCCTTAGTCTGACATGTCGCCTTAGATAGGCTAGGCGTCCCAGTCTTTAAGATGTGAACAAAGCCTGAAGGAGTTGAGATGTAAAGCGTCTCAAGGTGATAAGTTCAAAAGTTGGCAGGCAAGATGGAGACATTGACTATCCCCTCGTGTAGCCGTTGAGAGAAAAATCGGTGGCCCCTGCAGGAAGTGGTCTACACTCGGACTGGATTCTTTGCACGTGATGTGTTGATGCCTAGGTAGTGGTCATTGTACCTTCTCTTGCTCCAGTTCACAATTTCGCCCCGTTTTGGCTTCGGTTGTCTCATGCCCGCTCCCTATGCGAATCCTACTCCGGAACTGCTGATCCGCGAAACAATGCAGGGTAATTCAGACATCCCCATAGCGACATGCCGACTTCTCCAACTGCCTGGCGGTATGTCTCTCCTCCTCCCCTAGTGCGTCGCGCGTACTAATCCTTTGATGCAGAAGTGCGCAACGAAATCTACCAGCACCTCGCACAGCCCCGCAGCATTAACTTTGGCACACTCAGCCTCAATCCACATATGCAGCACTGTTTACCTGGATTGCCGCTCAGCTGGACTTCAAGCGGGCGCAACACACTCGGCCTTTCCCAAACATGTCGGAAGCTTCGGCGCGAATTCCTACCACTACTCGAGCGACAGTCGACGGTAGTAATCGGAATGCATCTGGTAGATCCGTACATCGCAGACTTCTTCCCAGGTAATACTGAGGCGCGCGGCAATTTACGCATCATGGCCCGACAATACGGTGTGGCGCTTGAACTAGCTGGATTGCTTCGGCTCTATGCGAGGTCTCCTTTACTACGGGTTTTTCTCCATACGCCCTTCCCATGTCCACCTCGCCGAGTCATACCTGAAGATCGAAACAGCGCTTGGCTTGGCTATGCGATCAAGTTTGTGTCTCGATTGACGTACACACGCTACGTTGTTGCGCCTGATCATGCAAACCACCATTTTCACGTCTATCTGACACATGATGCCTTTACAGCCATTGTGTCGGAAGGCGAGACTGAAATCCCTGGACAGCATTGGGCTAATCTCTTCGGTTTTCCTGGAATGAATTGGCGTAATGTAGTTGTAACCGTTACGGAGGCGCTCAGTGGTTGAGCGTAGAAAGATCAGGGTGTATATGGAGATGTGTTGACAGGTTAATGATCAGAGATCGAGGGGATGTGTAGAGAACGGAAGGATAAATTGAACATTAATATACACTTCGCCTGTAGCTTCATACTGCACAAGAGTTGCCTGCGTAAATAGTCTGACAACGTTATGCAGGAATAATATCAGCAACACTCCTCCAAAAATCACACCTCATACCACGCCCAGCCTCCCACGTATACGCATTTACCAGCGTAAAGCTATTCATCAGCCCCGGTTCAGTCAGATAAGTCAGGTTGACCGGTGAGCTAACCATTAAAGCTAATTCACCACCCGTCTGGTTAAGGTCAAGTTGATATGGTTCAGCGATCGTGAAAGCTGGCCATTGAGTAGCATCGTTGGTGGCTACCGATCCGTTTGACGAGCCAGAAGAGCCAGCTGCAACGGAAGCAGAAATCGATGGGGTGCCCTCGGTGATGAAGTTGCCCCAGATGTTCATGAAGGCGCGTTGGAGATCGGTGCTTACGTCTGGCCTGCCGCCTAATGGTCCGAAGTATACGCCCACATCAGCACCGTGAGTGGCTGGGAGGGCACTGAACTGGTACTTGTATGATGTGCGATCACCATCGGTGTACGCTTCCGCCATCCAGTATGACGGGCATACGAAAGTCAGTTCGGCGTAGAGGTTGTTGGCACGCTGTTGCTGTCCGGTTGCTATTGAGCTTTGGTCGAGCGCGCTGGGTCCGGTCACGCCGTTCGTCGCGAACTTATCTGCGTTGGAAGTGGTCGCGGCGTCGCTGATGGGGTAGTAGCGAAGAACCTTTGCGATGTCGGAGTCGGTGAACTCGGGCAAGTTGTTGCGGAGCCATGCCGTGAAGTCGTCTTCAGAGGTTATTGTTTGTGGTACGAACGAAGGGCCCTCGTTCGCATTATTTCCGATCAAAGCATTTCGCCCGTTGACGCGCTTCTCGAGAAGCTGGCTGCTTGGCTCGTCTTGAACGTACACTCCGTCCGTGACCGGCAGGAAAGCCCAGGTGCCGAATGTTGCAGTGCTTTCCACTTCGCTGGAAGCGTTCTGCAACGTCTCCGTGTCTTGCGATAGCAAACAATCGAAGATGGTGGAAGTCGCATTACCATATGCGTCGATCATGCAGCCGGCGCGGTCGGCGAACGCATAGTAGTTTTGAGTCGGTATCCAGTCTTTGTAGCCGTACTGCTTGGGCAAGTATGGTGATGCCGCAATAGTACTGCGGAACATCGAGTCGCCTAGAGAGCCACCGTAGGCCATATCGTGTAGCATGACCGAGCCACCACCAGCACTTTCGCCAGATATAGTGACAGCTGATGGGTCGCCACCAAACTGGCTGACATATGTCTGGACCCATTGGAGAGCGAAGAATTGATCCAACAGTCCCGCATTCACGACGCCCTTTCGGTACACTTCGTCCGAGGCGAGGAATCCAAAGGGCCCCAGCCGGTACTGGATTGATACGACAACGAATTTGTTGCCAGTCGTTGTAAGAAGATCGGTAAAGTCTTGTCGTCCGTTACCAGCCCCATAGCCGCCGCCGTGAATCCACACGAGTACAGGAAGGTTCGTCGCGTTTGCCGGGCTTTGGACATTGAGGAAGAGACAGTCTTCTGAGAGTGGGGGTGAGTCTGGGTCCGGAGGCGCACTCGGCATTCCATTGCTTTGACCGATCTGTGGACATTGCGGTCCGTAGGTGTCCGCGCCTATTGGCGAAGTTCGGTTTACGGCTGGTGCCTGGGGTCGTTGCCAGCGTAAGCTACCTGTTGGTGATGCAGCGAAGCGGATTCTTAAAGTCATATGTTAGATGTAGTCCTTCAAGATCGCGGAAAAGTCATACCCTCTCCAACTGTTGATACCTGTGCTTGCATTACTGGATCCTTGGTAAATCTCGTAGCCCAGGTCCACCTCTAAAGCATTACTCGTGGTACTCTGTCTGCTTCGCAAGACTTCTCGAAACGGCTGAGATTGAGGCAGCGCCGCAACCGCGCCCGAAAGTGTAAGAGCACTTGCGACGAGAGTCGGTAGTAACATGACGCTGGTTCAGAGGGGAAGCTGCTCGGTTGAGTATGTGGTCAATCGCGGCGCACGAATAGCCTTTATATCACAAGCTCATTCCTTAATGCGGAGCCCGGATGCGTAGCCCTGATTGCCCGCACTCCCTTCGACCAAGCCATTTATCCTCGGGCATTAAACCGTGCACCGTGCCGCAGTGGACTAGAGGTTGGTGATGAAGCCGTCCGTCGATCGATGGCACTAAACGGCTAAGCATTACTGCGAAAAAACGACTAGTCTTCCCAGTTCATCGGTGAAGGACGATCACTAGCTGATTGTCACATAACGGCTGACCCAATGTGCCGAAGACCAGGATGCGAAGGCCGTTGCCCTCTAGCGTCTGGTACCTCGATCGGTATGTGGAGAGAGGATAGCGTCGATGACGAGCGTCAACAATTTGAGAATGTACGTTGAATTCGAAAGCCAGATGCTATACGCTCGGTGTCGTTCTCACTGTTCCCCTTGCAGCGATTTCGCGCATCCATCGATCCGGAAGATCCGGGGTATGATGCTTGTCTGCTCCATCGTATCGGCGGCATCGTAACGTTGTTTTTATTAGCTTCGACCGCATTCGCCGTGCATAAGGGCATGCGGACGTGGCGTCTACCGTCCGCGCGTGCCGTGTGCGGAGTTAGAAGTCGTGCGCTGATTCAGCAATTGCATCATGATTCCTCTAGTTTGCGGAAGTGCCGCTCGGGCCATCTTCACCGAAAGCCATCGGGAATAAGTCCAGCACATACACCAACTTCACGCGTCTTGTTGTTCCCGACGCGTTTTTCGACCATGTCGAAGGCCATAGGAGGAGGAAAACATCTTCGTATTTGGATCCAAAGACGCGCTTCGCCTCGAGCGCACCTCGCGCCTTTTCCAATCGTCAATAACATGGGCCAGGTAGGCATTCGCTGACCCCTCTTCGCGACTTTGGGTACCAAACCCACACGAACACCTTGATAACGTGAGGGCTCGCGATAGCAGGCCATCTGGCTCTCAATGCTGAGTATATGCTCGCAGCTATAGCTCCGAGTTGGCACCTTTGCCTTCGTTATGTCTCTCTTTATTGATGACACGTCTCCAACAGCTTACTTCTTTCGCAACATTCTTCGCAACTCTGGCTGATATCTTTCTGCGTATTTAGAGCCACCTCGACTCTTTCAGGCGTTCCTACTTGATGACAGGGGTGCAAGCAACCGAAGTGGAATGAGTAAGCGAGGCACTATCATTGGCAGCTGCGGGTGCTGCATCCCTCGACTCAGCCACCACGTCGGAGGATACGGCACCAATAGCTCCTTCCTTCAGTCTGACAATAGAGGCTGAGCACAATTCCGATATCATCATGGCCTCAGCCGTCTCCTCCTCCCTCACTTGCTTAACAAGGCCCGATTTGAACCTTAGGCTTTCCCCTCCCTGACCCTGCTACTCTTTGTCGCTACGGCAAGCTAAACAACATCATGATCTTCGGCGGCCTTGAGATTGTCGCAGGCGGATATCTTATCCACCGGCATTACCGAAAGAAGAACGGAAAGGAGCAGCTTAAGGAAGAGGCTCAACAGCGACGCCATCACACGTTTCCTGGTGCAAACCCTGCAAAGCAGAATGGCTGGAATACTCAGGCCCACCACCGCCCTCAACACCATCCACAAGCGCAACAGCAACAACCCGTGGTACCACAGCAAAAGTACGCGTGCTATGCTCCAGTAGCGGCACAGCCTCGACCGCAGATATACCAGCCTCAATTCCAACATCAGGCGCAAGTTCAGCACCAAGCCCAACCTCAATCGCGACCGCACGCGCCTCCCCACACGCAAAGCTTCAACATCCCACGGCGACCTGTACCGCAGCGAAAACCCCAGATCATCATCGAGCCGTCCCTCCAACGCACCGACTCCTTTGCGACGATATCGCGCATGCCTATCGCGAACGGCTCGCGGCCGCACGACGTAGCCGAACAGGCTAGCCCTGCGCCTGGCCTTTCACCTATACCACAACATGGGGTCTATGGGAACGCGGGGTTCTCGGTGTCGACACCAGCATTTGGAGCTACTCCTACATCGCCAGGCTTGGTGTACGAGATGGCTACAGGACGCGAGGGTGGTGCTGGGCAGACTGTAGACGATAATTGGGAGACGTACGGCGGCCATGCACATGCGGGAGCTCCACACTACGCCTCGACTGTGTCTACTGAGCTGGGCGAGCTGGGCGAGCGCGATCCGCCACCGCCTTACATGCCTTGATGCATGCGCGACACACTTTAAGCCCAATTTCTCTTCTCTTCTACTTTGAGGCAGCTCTTGGTTATTGTATACTATAATGATTCATCGAATACAAGTAATTTCTGGTACAAAGGAACTCGTTTACCATCTAGAGCTCTCATGGCTTGAACTGCTACCAACTTCCCAAGTTTCTGTCTGGTGTCAACGAGCGGAGCCTTGTGTGCGAAGCAGCGCCACTGCGCATACCAATCACAGAAACACCCCGCTTCGTGAAGTTGGTGCACCCTCTGATTGGGTGAACTTCGCCTCGAATGCTTTGGGTTAGCCGCAGGTGGTCAGATATCGCCTTCGGTCTCCAGCCTTCAGCCTTCAGTCTTTTTACACTTCACTCACGCATCAGACACCGGTCTACTCAGCTTCCAACGAACCTCGGCGTACAGTTGATAACGGACAGTGCCGCACCATTAACGCACGACACTGACGCGCTGGAGATCTTGAGGGGCTGCTTTCGGATGAGATGGAAGATTCAGCGGCGGATCTGTGTTCTCGATGTGCCAGCATTCCGTGGGATCACTTGGAGCAGAAGGAGTATGCAAATTTCTGGCGTGATGAGAAGCCGACTTTAGGAGATCTCCAGAGCTCGTCCTGCCGACTATGTCGTCTCATCGCATACACTATCCAGGCACAACCCTTACAAGACGCTCGTCCCCAATTCGTATGTATCATATATCGTAACCGAGATTCCAGATTTGGAAATAATTGCCTGGGTTCGGTGGAACTGTGGAAAGAACCAGGAGGTCCCGTTGGAAAGCTGATTCTCACGACCGAGGCGTCTGTCGGACAAGAGGCGGCGGCCCGTCTCCCAGTAGTCTCAAAGCGCGTCAGCTTTGCTTCAATGAGGTCATACCTCGAATCATGTAAAGCGCGACACCAGTACTGCGAGCCGGAAACATTGCCCCAGCTTCTGAATCTACGAGTCATCGATTGTATTGACAACGCCGTCGTCTTGGCACCGATAGGCTGCTCGTTTGTCGCACTTTCGTACGTATGGGGTGGACCATCTGCAAATAGCTACGTCCTAGGATCCCAGATCGCGTTTCCGCCGACGATAGAGGACGCAGTAAGTTCCACCCGGGAACTTGGGTACCGGTATCTATGGGTTGACAGATATGTAAGACAACACGCATACTTCATCAATCTGAACTGACGGATCAGTGCATCGATCAAAAGGATCCCGACGATAAAAAGGAGCAGATCAATCAGATGGGCCGGATCTATGCCAGTGCGCAAGTGACCATTGCTGCTGCTGCTGGCGTGGACCCCACCCATGGCCTTGTAGGCATCAGTAGAGATCGCACAACGTTATTGGCTCGAGAGCCAGTCGGAAGCTCCCGATATCTATGTCAAATTCCTCAGTCAGCTCAACATTATATCATACACTCTCCTTGGTTCTCGAGGGCCTGGACATTCCAAGAAGGATATCTCTCGAAGAGGATTCTATGCTTCACAGAGCGCGAAGCTGTTTTCACTTGCAAGTCGCGTGACTTGATTATGGAAAGTGGCCCAGACTCCCAGGTGCACGGTGATTGGGAGGGAGTGGTCAATGGAACAAAAATCAGAACAGCACTGAGCACCCAAGGCAATAGTCTCTCTCATGCGAGTAGAATCATGCAGACATATTCGTCAAGGGTACGAGGGCACGATTCTGATGCGCTGAATGCTATTTTCGGTATCTTAAACGTTCTTCGACATAGTAATCCACCGGTCTATCATAACTGGGGGGTTCCTTTTACCATTACCCGGCGACCGGACGCTGCTCACAGCACCGATAGTACCGTATTCATTTCTCTGGATTGGGAACATCTCGACAACGCCCGTCGTCTTCCTGAGTTCCCGAGCTGGTCAACCCTAGGTTGGATAGGAGAAATCTACCACCATCGCGAATCACAAGTTACATCCCACTTCATGATTAAGTACTGGTCGGGCGACCGATATCGAGAACTGGACGAAGGTACCTGCGACCTAGATTATACGTTCTGTCGAGGTGTTACCCATCGATCTCAATATCTAGAGATCACGACGGATGTCGTACAAGTCGAAGTCCACAGGTGGTGCTGCAACGACAATATTAGCTACTTCCTCCAACCTACTTTTATTAGACAAAAGGAAGTTGGGGATCAGAAGGAGGTTTGGCCAAGCACAGAAGTGCAAAGTCCATTCCTTGGGCTGTACCTGGATGATGAGACCACTTTCGATGTCGCGTTACCCGTTGTGTGCGCTACGATGACGCCTCATGAGACAGACTTTGGTTTTTGGAGTTCGTTTCCGGACACAACTTTCCTGTTGCTCTTTTTCCAGCAGAAAGCAAAGTCCTACGAGCGGATTGGTGCCTGCCGACCTGATGTGTATACTATCGACAGGAAAGGAGAGTATTCATCCAGCGGCTCTGACCTCTGGGAATTCATCCCACGCGGAGAGCCAGGTGCCTGGGACCAAGTCGCTGAGAGACGTACCTTTCTTCTTGGCTAGACAGCTTCGCACACAGTTTTGCGCCTCAGAATATACTTCTTACCGTGATACAATCTTCTCGCGAACTTGATGCTTCTTGGATCACCAACGTGCTTGTGACCGTGGTGGCTATGCAACATCATCATCATCGGTGTTGCTCAGCCTCGTCCGGATTGGGTAAAGCGGCAAATGGCCTGGGGCGTCATTTCCCAGCTTGAGCTGCTGCTGCCTGCCTGCCTTCCCCACCAACTTTCATCTCGATATATCCTACTTCGCCTGCTGACTACGATTTTTGTTGGATTTGCTTTCCCTCTTAACGTTTTCTCGCGGCCTGTGCGACGCATCCCTCTGCTGATGTCCTGCACCTTCTCGCTCTAAGCGAGTCGTTGTTTTCCGCAACGTGGAGACCCATATCGTTACTTCGAGATGGATAGCAGTTTCACCATGCGGGATGAGACCGCAAGCTTGTCAGTCGACGATGAGACTCACACGTGCGAGCGTTGTTCGCCTATCAAGTTCGAAAATCTTGAGAAGGCAAACCCATGTCATGCCGCGACGCTACTAATTGAAATCCAAGACTTATCACAGCCCTTAACAAATCGGCACTGTCCTACTTGTCAGATCCTGCAAACCGCTATAGATGTGCACCGCTCACGGTACGCGTTTGCTCGCGTGTGGTGGGATCACGCCATCCCTGGATCGGGTCTCCTGGGGTGTATCACATTTCAGTACTCGATGGGGGGCGATTTCGAAACTTTGAAGCCTGAACTCATTGTATATGATGATATGGCTATTCCAAAGACCCCGACAAGACAGCGTCCACCCAAACGTGTCGATTTCGAACAGGCCAAGACATGGATTGATGCCTGCAAAGAGTCGCATCCAGGTTGCACTGCCCGCTCTTCAAAGGTGCTTAAGAACCTTCGCCTCATCGATTGTGTCACCAAGAGCGTAATCCCGGCCCCACAAAATTCTGTCTACGTCGCTCTCTCATATGTTTGGGGAATGTCAGGAACCTACCAGGCTCCAAGCTCTTCTGCGCTTCTAGACCAATTGCCACTTACTGTCGACAACAGTATCGATGCCACTCTCATGCTGGGGTATCGATATCTGTGGGTCGACAAATACGTACGTTGATTGCGTGCCTTCTTCGGCGGACCGCGGCTGACGCGGTACCTAGTGCATCGACCAAACGAGCGCTGCAGACAAGCATGATCAGATAAACCAGATGGGTGATATATACTCTTCGGCAGAACTCACGCTCATCGCGGCGGCGGGCGCAAACTCAGCATATGGTCTGCCTGGTGTTGGACGCGACCGCAAGCACCTTGGACATGATGTAACGATCGGACGTCTACGGTTTGTTACCACCTACGCCTGGGATGTCGGTGAAATATATCATTCAGTCTGGTCCTCACGTGCTTGGACGTTCCAGGAAGGCTACGTATCAAGACGCAGGCTATACTTTACGGATACCCGGCTCATCTACATTTCTGATGAGGGATTGTACTGCGACGCCGAGACAGGTTCCAAACAGATATTGCGCAGCAATCTGGGACGCCTTTCTGACTCCCTTAAAAGCTTGCAATGGGGCCTTGGCAAAGGCATTCTCAGAGAATATACGCGCCGCAAATTGACATTCGACTCAGACGCACTGAACGGCATAGTTGGCGTCTTGAACACGTTTACCAAGGCTAAAAGTCCTATCTTCCATACATGGGGAGTCACCTTTGGCGACCTATCCTCGATTACTGCGTCTCCACTCTTGGCTATTACGTTGAACTGGTTTCACGACCAGCCATGTCTCCGGCGGAAGGCTTTTCCTAGCTGGTCTCCTTTGGGTTGGGAAGGGGTCGTCGATTATGGGGACCGCCCGTCGCCCGTGATCTCGCAGTCATTCCAAGTCGAAGTTTGGGACAATAGCGAGTTCATCCAACTATCCAAAATAAAGGAGGATCCACACCAGCGAGCCGGCGCGGAAAGTCTGGAAAAGTCGCGTTACCTTAAGATCACGGCAAAGCTCAGTTGGGTCGAAGTTCGTTATTTCTCGGCAAGCGAACTGCTTTCGATCGACAAGTCAAGTGTAGTATCCGATGAGGTACCCTATCTCGTGGAACCTCGTGCAGGATTTCATGTGCGAGTTTCGACTGGTGAAGATGTCGAGGTATACGCAAATATGCTACCATGGTGGGACTCGGAGCCAGACCTTTCCCTTGATTTGATTCGGATCCCCTGTGCGTTAATTCCGGAAGATGACGAAGCTCGATCCATGGTTGTAATGCTGCTCCGAAACCACGGCACTCATTATGAACGAATTGGTCATTTCGAGTACCTACAGACGTATGCGGGCATGTATAATTTCTTGTTCAAAGACAACAATGGAGCTCTGACATTGGAGAAAGTACTGGAAGATCTCGACTCGTACAGCGATGAGGAAATTGCGAGAGACTTCAATAATCCAGAGATGCAAACGTTTCTACTCGGCTAGGTCGAGCACGTATGGGGGTGTCTGTAACGATGTAAGCATAACAGGATGTCCCGGCGCAGACGCATCAATTTTTCGTTGAGATGTCTGACGACGAAATACAAGCAAGGCACTAACTAGTGACAATAGATACAATTTTAGCGCAGCCATATTCGCCAAATGCTCTATATCCTACGTACACCCACTACAATAACGCGAAGCCAGCACTGCACGACTGAAATTCGACAACGAGAGACAGCGTCCTAGCGACGAGAATAGAAGCACTCATTCCCTCAAGTAATCCCCCAATAATCCCCCACCCTCCACCTAACCGCCCACTCCTTGACCGCCTCAAAATCCCTACAAACCCTCTCCGACCCCCACCCCTTCGTCGCAACCCCCAACACCCCATCCTCATCAACCTCTTCCTTTGTGTCTTCCAAATTGGTATCTGCTGCGCAAATAAGGGCTTGACGCAGGTACTCGAAGCAGTGCTGGATATGATCGGGATCGTCGTGTTCTTCGCCGGAGCTGAGCATGGCTTCTATGAAGGGGTTTGGTGTGAATCTTGGGGTGGAGTGGTGTTCATGGCTGCTGGAGGTGGTTTCGACTTTTATGTGAGGCGGGCTTAGTGGTGAGCGTTGGGATTCGTGGTGTTGGTGTTTGGAGAGGAGGTAGGACTTTTTGTAGTACATTTGCCGGAGGCCGTGCTGGACGGAGTTAGCGAGGTGTTTTGCCGCGGTGGTGGAATGCATGGGGGCTTACTAGGCAGTGCAGCTCGTGGAAGACGGACATAGATTTGATCTCTTTCGCTAGCTTGGGATGTTGGACGAACGCTCGTCCTTTCGGTATCAGGCTCTTCCACATCTTCTCCGTCTCAGCGCTAGGTTCACCGGCGAAACTCTCATTGAGTGACCAGACGACCTTTTCGATCCTGCGGTGTGGACTGCCATATGGCGCTGGTGATTGGTCAGTATTGCAAAGCATTTCGAGCCAACAGACCGGTCTGGCGGACAAGGAATGGACAGGAAAAAGGGGAAAGCTTACTAAGGTATCCATCGATATCGTGTTCAATACTCAGCAGTCTGCTGAAACCGAGGCCGATCGAAAGGCCGAGAAATGCGACAAAGATGTACCCACATGCGTGCACGAGGCACGAACGAAGCGACCGACGAGGACTTTTACCTAGCGAGAGCTCTTTGTCTGCATCGCATTCCTCTCCTTGGAGAGTGGAACTTGGAGAGATGCATGGGTCGCTTTCGCCATGTGACAGACGTTGATACGACGAGATCTTCTTTGTAAAGGGATTGAGGTTCGGCATTACGGCAACTTGCCAATACTCTTGACATGCAGTGTGGAGCAGACAAGAATTCTTCGGAGAATTCACTCGATATTTACATATCAGACGAATAGATTAATTCTATTCGTGATGTTGGGGAATGTATTCAGAGCCTAAACGGGTAAGCCCTGGAACACGGGAAGGATCAGCGTAGATTGGGCGACCGGTGGGGAAGTAGTAAAGACAACTTGATTTGATACACGATTAAGCGCTAGACCATTAATTCTCCGCGCTGGGCGCCATGACGCTGCTGTCACCAAGGGGTATCATACAATTTCTCGCCATTCGTAGGGACGTCTGAAACTCAACGCCACCGTACCAGCCATGTCCAAGGCCTAGACCGCCAACAGTTGGATCGTCGTAGGTTGTAGACATCGGGTTCGCAGAAGAGAGGCTAATTCAGCTTCTTGTTGCCAACGGTAACCTGTTTGCCCTGGCTGCGCTGGTATTTGAGGAAGCCGAAGACTGCGGCGGCGACGACGCCCAGCATAAGGACGTTGCCTATAGAGTTGTTAGTTTCCAAATCGATCGAATGCGCGAGTCAAATGTCGACAGCCAACTTACCGAGTACGAAGCTAACGATACCGCCAGCAAGGTCCACGAGACCACGGAAGAAGTTAACCACGAGGTCGATCATCTCCAACACGAAGTTGAGAGCGAACTGGACCGTCTTCTGGACTAGCGCGCCGGCAGTGGTGATGAAGGACCAGACGAGCTCGACCATGGACGAGACGAGATCGCTGAGGGCGTTGACGATGGAAGACATGTTGGTTCGGTTGGGCTTGTGAGTAATGGTGGGCGAGTGGTATCGCAGGTCTGAGGTGGAGTAGTTGATGGGAATAGTGGGGTGGTGGAGTGTAAGAGAGAAGGCTGTATCGGCCAGATATGCAGTGTTTGGTCTCGTGCGACAGTGCGACAAGGCGCGACTTCCGTTAAGACAGTTTGGTTGCTGCCAAAACACAGGGATGACGCGGGGCCTACGTTAACTCAGGCAGCACTTCCTGTTTCACATAGCTGCTGCCGTGGATGTGTAGGCCTGCATCCTGCCCGCTTTCCATGGGCAGCCTGGTTGGCTATTCGGGTGAATAGCCGTTGTTGTGGTGAGATGTGACGTCACGGGTGTAACGTGGATGAACGCCTGTTTGTAGGTAACGACAGGGGAGCATGACGAATCAAAAAATGACAGAGAAGGAGCGATACTGATTGGAGGAACGAGGGAAACAATGAGTCGAAGAAATGATGGAGGCTCGATTAAGGCTGGAGAGGTTGGTACGTTGCGAGGAACATCCATGCCTTGGCTAGTTCCGATAGTCTAGAACACGTGCGTTGTTAATTTCTCGAGGTAAGGCTACGTGGTCTTAGAGAAGAAAGTTGTTGCAACAAGGCTGTTCACATTTGATATCCGTGTTGTTGTTGGAGAGTTCGTCGGCGCTTTTGGGGAGGTGCAGCCCTGCTTGCGTCATGGCGGCTCGGCTCAAAGCGGAACCTTCGTCGCACCGTGACTTCCTTCGTATCACGGCATCGCGACACAATGTCAGGCACACTCGACAAGCTCCTAGCAAAGGGCAAGGCGAAGCTCTCAGAGTTCACTGGGCAGCCTTCCGGGGGCCATCACCAGCAAGGCCACCCGAACCAAGGCTATCCGGGCCAACAGGGCTATCCGGGCCAGCAGCCTCCCCCGGGCTACCAACAACCCGCTCCAGGCTATCAGCAGCCACCTCAGGGCTACCAGCAGCCACCCCAAGGCTATCCCGCGCCAAATCCAGGGCAGTACTCGGGCAGCCAGTATCCTCCGCAATTCCCTCCCCAAAACCAGCAATGGGGGCAGCAGAATCCACAGCAGAACCAATGGGGCGCACCCCCTCAGCAGCAATGGGGCCCGCCGCCTCCGCAACAGCAGCCCCTCGCACCGCCCGTTCCCCAGGGTAGCAAGCCCCAATCTCCCGCACCTGGCGGCCCCCCGCCTATTCCTCAGAACCGACCGAACTCTGCGCAGCCTCCGCCGCCCCAGAACCTCCCTCCACCACAGGGCCAGAGCGTGTACTGGAAGCCGTCATTCGACATCAAGACTCCCGTGTCGCAGAACTTCCGGCACGAGATCGGCGACCATGGCTGGGGCAACAACGAGAAGCAGATGTACACGGACAAACCCGAGAACTCGTTCCATCACGACAACCGCCTGATCGTGCGCGCCCTCGTACAGAATGGCAGCTACACCTCTGCGCGTTTGACCTCACACCAGACGCTGTCGCGACCGCGCGGTTACTTGACAGCGACCTGTCTACCTCCGTCTGCACCAGGCATATGGCCTGCATACTGGATGCTGCCCGCAGACCCGTTCAAATGGCCGACTGACGGCGAGGTCGACCTTGCTGAGAGCTGGAACGGCGAGACGGAGAACCACTCGTGCCTACATTGGGGCTCCTACACCGGCGAGGATGCACAGAAGCATCGCGTCGTTAAGACCTCCCTTCCAGACCTGGCACGCCAACCACACACCTACGGCTTCGCTTGGATCGAAGAAGAGGGCATACCCGGATGGAGAGGGCGCATGATCTGGTACATCGACAACTACCCAGTCATGAAGGGTTGTATCCCAGAGGGCACACGCCGCATGGAAGACTTCAGGATTCTCATCAACATCGCCATGGGCGGGACCGTAAACCAGGGAAAGCTGCCTGCTGAAGGGTATTACGACTTCGTCATTAGCGATCTCAAGATGTGCGAGGAGCCCCATGGCGGATGGCAACAATTTGAACATGCGTGGAACAGCACGCCTGAAGGCAAGGCCATGTAGCAAGGCTTGGAAGCAGCTACCTAGCATATCACCTTTGGGTCTCTCCCCAATATCACTCCGTTATCTGTGACCTTTCTGTTCTTTCACCTTCCCGAAAATGCCCGCCTGTGCACAAGTCGGAATCACGGATTAGGTCGTCGAGGGAAGTCCTAGTCGAATCTAACTAGTTTTTAGAGAGAGAAGGAAGCGCTCTGGCGATTTGCAGAAGCACTGACCTTTGCATATGGCCAGCTACTCCTTCCACGAGAATAACTGCAGGCCGGGTTCATCACATTAACCAGTAGCGCCACTACCTTATTGTCAACTCGATAGCCATAACACGAAGCAACTCCACTACAGTGTTCAGCAAGCATGACGGCCAACAATGACGTGGCTTCATTGACTACTTCTCGCCCAAGGACCAGCTTTGTGGACCTCCCTGGCGGTGAGCAACATTCACCTTATTGCTCTATCGGTTAGTGCTAATTTGGCTTCAGAGCTACGGAACAATGTCTACTTGTTTTGCAAGAACGAAGGCATCGTGGACATGAAACGTCCCCAAGACAGCCACACTGGCCTACGGATCGATCGCACCCGCCATCAATTCTTAGGCCTCACTCAGGTCTCGAGGACGCTTCGAAGCGAGTTTGGGGCTTTGTACCGCGAACAACTGCAACTCCGGGTGGACGCACGACACATCTACGAATACCTCGCAATGGTCATTCTGGCATACAGACGATGGGAGGGCGGCCTCAAGACCGTTGTATGCCCGATCTTTGCCAACATCATCCTCGATCTTGGCCCCGGGGTCAATGATCGAAACGATTGCTATTTGGATATCCTCCCGCTGCTGCTAATACGCTCCATGGAACCATCTTTCATATGCGAGTTCGACTTCTCCACAGAGGTTGACACCACCCACGTTCCAACCGACCCTTGTCAACCCTGCAGCCAGCTTGTATCGGAAGCATACGGTGAGTTGCTTGTACAGGATCTGAACAATATTCTCGGTGCGCCAAAGACATTAGCAACGGTCCAACACGAAAACAATAATGTGGAGGCCGCAATCCTTTATCTCAAAAATCTGGGTGTGCGACACCCCAGATTCAATGGGGGCCCTTATCCAGTAGTCTCAACGCCATTTCTCGATCTCTGGCTTACGGCAGACCCTCCATGGTGTTCCAAGCGCAGCACTATCATTCACTCGGCGAGCCTCGAAGCGATGAATTTTCTCGAGAATGCTGGCTTGGCTGATGTTCGTATACTAGACGTCCGGACGAATTGCTGCAAGCCGGAGGATTGGTATGCATGGCTGCATCCTGGAGCGCCCAGATGACATCTGGAGGCACCCAGCGCTAGATCCGTGCTAGCCGAATGGACACTAGCGTCTCTGTGCTCCTTCTTGTCGACTATTTGTGTTTGCCTTCTCTCTCTGCAACCTTACCTCCTACCCAGATAAACTGTGAACTAAACGCAGTAATCGTCTTTCGATTTTGCCGTCGAGGCCAAATTTGTTCGCTCATTTGAACGTCATCACAATGTCCACGTTAACGTTTCTATCTCTGCCTGGCGAGATTCGCAACCGCATCTACGAATACTGCGTCGAACCAAAACCTCGGCAACTTCTTCGCATGCCTAAGCGTCCAAGGAAGCATTACAGAAATACTCGCTACGGACTGTACGGCAGCCTTCGCAACGTGTGCAAGCAAACGCGTGCAGAATTCGGGCCAATGTACATGGCCGAAACCGTCCATGTTGTCCATCAAGTCACTGCGAATACATTTCTCTACTCGTTGTATCCCGAATTGAGGCAACAGAATGATCTTGCGAGCGAGCAACTCCAGTCAGGCTGCCAGACTGACAAGCATCATGCGTCGACTAGCGTCTCTAGCCTACAAGGCAACATCCAAATCATCACGTACTTCGGCCACGAATACGACGCGACACCACTCATACATCTTTGCGTAAAGAATCCCGCTTTCAAAATCAGCTTCACAGACGCCAGCGCGTGCCTCCGTCTCGGCTGCCTCGTCAACGACTTCTTCGCTACTATCTCGTCCGGCGCTTTTCGTCCGCACATGAAGCGTATCCAAAGGATTGCGATCACGTGCAGCACTCAGCCTGAAATCACCCTCTTTCTCCCATACTCGGTGGCAGATGATCTTATGGCACATGTTGGTGACCCGCGGCAGGCATTGAATGAGATGGGTGCACCGCCTATGGACGCGTTTGCTGTCGTTTTCAGGGATGGTACTGGTAGGCTGTACGAGCGCTCAGAACTGCGGGCTTGAGTGAGAACCTATCTTGCGAATAGCCCTTTCGTGTTGACATTCAACGATGTTTGGGTCGCCAATAGTTTGATATGCTGGGTCGTGTTTTCTGCGAGGTTCCATAATTTCGAAGGAACCAATTTCGTAGAAGAACGTACCAGTTCTCAAACAGCCAAGCGCGTTTGCTCGTTGATTACGTATCTCACGTGAAGGTGAAGCCCCGCACCCGTGGACCCCACAGTACATGCAGGTACCCGATAACACGCGCTACATCATTGCTTGGCAGCCGTACCATGGTTCACCTGGTCAGGCGCTTCCCTCTATTCTCACTTCACCACAGACTCTTCTCACAGACAACACAAGCTGGTAGATGGATCACCTACACCTGTACGTTGCCCCTCACAATCAGCCATGCGGGACTGACTTTGACAGCAGCAACTCAGAAATCGACGAGGAGTATCCGCTCATGGCCTCCGTAGAAGCGCAGATGCGGGGTGTTACCATGAGCGCATCAAACAGTCGCTTTCTGAACCTTCCAGGTGGTGTGTACGTCCTTCCAACTACCCAGAACCTAGCTAATACAGTACCTACAGAACTACGCAATAAGATATACAGCTTCTGCATCGATACAGACCCCGTCCCACTGCGTCTTCGTCACGATGACCCGATCAAACCGGTAGGAGGATGGCGCTGCTTTACACAGACGTGTCGGCAAATCCGGAAAGAGTTCCACATTATCTACATGACTGAAACTGCGTTCCGCCTAGAATCCACTTACCACTACGCCCGATACATCCGCGATTTCTATCCACCTACAGACGAGACCACGATGCTGCGCTACCGCGGACACATCATCAGTGTAGTTGGGCATAGCCGCGATGAAGACATGGGTGTGGACGAGTTCTACGATGCCGACATCGCGCGCGTAGTCTCGCTTGTCGCGCGCTCACCGAAGGTTCGCTTCACCTTTGAGCTTCAGAAGGATCTAAAGAGATACTCCATGGCGGCAAAGTGCATCGCACAGGTCAACAGTATGCTCTCGTTATTCGCTGATTCTTCCAACTCAAAGTGGCGCGACATGGGCAAGTCGATCAAAGAGATGAGACTGAGGGTTCAATTTTCCGACTCTGCACTCCGAATCACCATGAAGCACGACATGGCTAGGAAGTGGAAGACTGCAGTTCATGAAATGTGGAACGAAGCAGCTCAGCCCACGCGTGGCATACGTGAATTGAGGCTCTCATGGCCTGACCCGAACCCGCAGGAGCGTTCATATGGGTATCGGCACAAGTTTTGGTTCAGCGACGATGACGATAAGACCAAAAGTTATATTTGGCATTCGTGAGTAGTATGCAGAGGGGGAAGGGGATGGATGATACTCACATGCTAGCTTTGGTTGATAGCTGAGACATGCGCCCAGGCAACCTGGTGACGTCTTCGAAATGTATGGCAAGGTGCTCTGGATAATCAGTCAGCAGTTCAGCTTTCATCATGAAAGCGGCTATTTCACATCGTCCTGGATGGTCATCAGGTCGGGTGCGTCAAGATGGAAGTACACGCACTCGAGATAGATTGCACTTTACAATATACCTCTACACTCCCGATCTCATGTCCATCTCGACAAATACTTCGTCGGCCGAAGTGGCCAAACATTCTTACAATGCCCCTCTATCGAAGCATGAACATCCAGTCCCTTTCTCTTCGTCCAACCCACACTCTCCGCAAACTTGTCCACAAACCCCTGATCGCGAACCATCACCTCGGGAACAATAACCTCGCTCGTAAGCCTCCCAGGTGCCTTTCCACTCTTAAACACAACAACAACCCTCACAATAGCAACGCCGTAGTCAAGACTCCCTCTTCCAGCATGAATCACAACTTCCGCGACATCGCCGCTTACAATACAAGTCACCCAACGTGCGTCGTCAAAGCCCAATATAGAATCCAGTTGCACTTTCATCGTCGTCGGCTGCTTCAGATAGCTGTGACACGGCCTAAACGATATCGACGCTTTTCCAGCGGGGTAAATACAATGCCGAATCCGCAGCAAAGGTAGTACATCCAGTCTCAATCGCTCTACCAACGGATCCTCGATAACCAAGTCGATGCGTCTGGGCACGTGCTCTATGGGGCGGGAAGGCCCGTAAACAAAGTCGACGTAGCGGAGCCAGGGCTTGATGCTGATGGTGAGCTCTTGTTGGCGGAGGGCCAAGGGTCGGTATTCTCTGCGCATTTGCCGGCATACTTGGCTGGGTTTTATCATGCGGAACCAGACGGAGGTGCTGTGGCTCCATGAGCTGTAGAGGACAGGTGATTTGAAGAGCTCGATGGGGCGGTGTTGGGATAGTAGCACGTATTTGTAGATTTGGTTGCGGAGTTCTGGGGTGGGGTTAGGTGGGGGATGTATGTGCTGTTGGGGGGACATACCAGCTGGTAATAGTAGAAGTGGTGAGATGATCGGCTCTGGGTCGTCTGCTGCCGAGGAGGTCCTGGGTACGTTGCGGCGCTTCTTCATATTCCTGAACATGTGTAATAGTTGATCGTGAGCACTTCTTGGCGACGGATGATGAGAGTCGACGGTATCTGGCATCGAGAGATTCGTGGAGTTATCTTTTGAAGTCATATTTCATCAGGTTAGACACCAAATTCTACACAGCGCGCTGAGGCAGGACTGTGACTCTTCGTAGTTCGTATCCATGATGGGTGTCACACCGGCACGAGGCGCACCTGGGCAGTTGTGGGGCCAAAGTAAGCGCTGGCCCCAATCGAGCGAAGATGCAGGTGCATGGTTAAGCGAAGATCCGGTCTCTCATACACGACTCTGAGTTCATTTAGTTATTTCCATCTCAAGTGAATGCGAACGGTGAATGCAAACGCGTTTGTAGGCTACCAAGGTGGATGACGTCACCGCAAACGCGAGACCCTAGGCATGTTTACGGCACGTATTTCGCATCCGTACAACAACAACAACAACAACAACACCACCCGTGCGGCGTCCACAACGTCACTATGGACCGCTACACGCCCGAGCTCTCGATGCTTCGCCTGAAGCGACGCCGAGACGACGACGTCCTGTCCAGCAGTCGCCTTCCGCGAGCGAAGAAGGTCGCGTATACTCCAACAGGTATTTTCGACTTTATGCGTCTCTCAGCAGGTCAGTATATATATATCGAAATGTCGCAAAGCGGAAGACTGACATCCATCCAGAGCTCCGCAATCAAATCTACGAGTACGCTGTCGCAGAGGTACCCTCTCAGCTACTCACACCAGTCCATGGACCTCGTGATCACGGCGCCGCAGGCATCGCGCTGACACAAGTCTCCCGCCAAGTAACTTATCATGTGAGATGGATACGAGACATGTACTGATCTAGCATGTCCACGTGTTAGGTACGTTCCGAGTACCGACCAATGTGGCTTGCACGCGCCAAGTTCGTCATCGATTGGCACTCTGTCCACGCGTTCCTCGAGAGCTTCTATCCAAACGAAGATGATTACGGCTCTGGTCCCAAAGCGCTCATCATTCAGTACGAGACGGCTTTCGACTGTACGCTGGATCGACCAACGGAGATCATCCATCTAGTGCGATTGGGCTTGGCTTTCAAGGGACTGGAAGTACGCATTATCCATTTCGAGAATTGTGCTTTCGCCGGAGTCTCCGTCACCAGGCTGGTACAGTATGGTGGTCTCACACGTCTCGAAACAGTTCAACAAGACACTGCGCTAGTGAAGGAAGCGAAGCGGAAGTGGCGCGTTGCTGTACAGGAGCACGAGGTGAAGAGTGTTGCCATCACTATGCGATATCCGAGGGAAGCCGTGGATGTTCAAGTTAAGTTCAGCGAGCAGCTCGCCTCAACTACGGGTACTACCGGCCTTGACGGCCTGTGGGACGAGATAATGGTATGATTAGGCCCTCCACCAATTTGATGGAGGCACGCCAATCTAGGAAGAAATTGAACACCCTGGAGTCTACATCGACTTTGGATCACCCAGTTTGCAGGGTTTTGGTTTGATGTAGTCTGCAGACCTGTTCAGGTTTTTCCTAGGTTGACGTGGAGGTGAGAAATAGGGCCCCTCTGCACGGGAAGAAAGAAGTACAACTTAGCCAGGAAGTCGACATTGCCTTTCAATCTTGTTGACTCTGATCTGTAGATCGATGTAGCCTACGGTGCACACATTCAATTCTACTTTCCAAGGTTTCGTCTGAGGTGCACGCGTGGCAGGTGGGGCCGCGGGCAATGGACATTTTGGGTTAGCGCGAGATTCGTTGCCTGATCGAACATGAAAGCTTTGGGCACGCCAGTACGCTCGCCGACTCCTACACGCTCCACGTCGACGAGGGTCTCGAATACATGATAGCAACACCTCCGCCAGTTCATAGATCAGGTTGTCGTGTCCTATACCAGCGCTGTTGACGACGCGCTTGCAGCCATGCAATTCCACGATGCTTCCATCACCTCCGGGTCGACCAATGGACACCACTTCCGCTTCTTAGACCTCGCTGCAGGTATATTCTGAGCACCTGATCATATGATGAACTTGGTTCACTAATGTCAGACCTCAGAACTTCGGAACCGTATCTATGAATACGCTGCCGAGGCACCGCCGCGCATCATCATGCTCAAGCCTGGCAACCCGCCCACAATCAGTCTCACACAAGTCTGCCGACAAATTCGAGATGAGTTCAGAAAGATCTACATGCAAAACGCCTCCTTCACAGTCAGAGACAAAGACATCAAGAGGTTCACGAACGCGTTCTTTGCGTCGGGCCATACGAACCAGCGGGTACTCGATGGGCAACACCCCTCGCGCGTCATTTACCGCTATCCGCCATCCACGAATGTGGACATACTGCCTCTCCTGGAAGTTAAGATAGCGTCCCCGGAAACCGAGGTCAGCGTCATCCCCGGTCCTGCAGATACCGAAGAGCAATTCTATTCCCAGTATAACTGTGAGCTCATAACGGACATCGTGGAAAATACGTCGCCTGCATTGAGACACGATATCCAAGCATCCAAAATCTCTGAATTCTGCTGTCATCACGATGGCAGGTTCTATTTGTGGTACAAGCGGGGGCATACACCCCACGGTGTCGATATGACCTTGGACCGAGAAGGGCAAGCTTTCACGGATCAGATAAGACGGCTCTACAACATGCCAAGTTCTGAAGATTGGCCTGGGGTTTATCGTGACGTTGCATTTGAAGGTATTGATGTGCGTAACTTCAACAATTCGAGCCGGGCGGAAGATGTAGAGAAAGATTAGAGTCAGAGGGTGATCAGATTGGGCGTTGATATCCCGCGCTAGCTTGCGGTCTTGCATTGTAGCATCATGGTCAAAGACCTTTACAGACTTTGGGTACTTGTATAGATAATACCTCAAGCATACAGATCGCGCAGCTTGCAGCTTGCTTCACGGATCATGTATTTGGGCGGATTTCACTCTTGATCACGTGTCTCCACGTGAATGTGGATCGCATTAGGCGACTACCTAGGTAGCGAAACGCTAACGAGGGCCACTTTACCGTTGTACCTTCGCATCCAATCCACTGCATCATTCCTCTACCACGCTCCCCGCCATACACCCCCGGCACTGCTTCAGTCCACTCCCAAAATGGCCCAGGACACTGTCAGCAGGCGCGACCGCGAAGACCACTTTCGTTTCCTGGATCTACCAGCAGGTGGGCGCGACCCTCTTCAGGCAAGTTTTTAGGGCTGACATGTGTGTAATAGAGTTGCGCAATCTTATCTATGACTTCGCTGCTGAGACCGAAGCCGACCAACCTCGCTGCGTATTGCCGTGTCTTGCGCTTGCGCAGACATGTCAACAGCTGCGTACTGAGTATCGATCTATATGCCTGAAGCGAGACATCGTCATCGATTGGAAGGCGGTTACCGGTTACATGCGCACCTTCTTCCCCACCGTCAACGGCAAGATCGAGCATGTTGAGCTTGCACCGGCGAACATGACCATAGTCACTCCATGGCGCGGCAAGCCGGAGGATACGGGTGATGGGCTTGACTTACTACCGTTGGTCAAATTTGGCCTCTGTAGACCAAACTTCGCCTGTCACTTCATCCACGACACGAAAATCTTGGAACGTGCCGAGAAAGAGGCAGATAAAAAGCCACATAGTGATGGACGTAACTTCAGAGGCTACATCAATGAAGACGCCGAGGCTCTAGAAGGGATTATGCGCAGTCGTAACCCAAAGTGGCTGTCCGATATCGAAATTGGTGTTGTTACCAAGCTCGTCGCTTTCAATATTGGCGTTAGCGATCCGCCGCAGGCAACGTTCTACCTGAAACGATCGTTGTCCGACTTCGAAACGCATTATGAGAGCTACGAAGAAAATCTGTTCGAGAATCTCTACTTCGAAAGTATCGGTGCCGATGCATTTTGGGGAGAATTTGAGAGGTTTCCTGAACTAAAGTTTGAGTGATCAGAGGCTTCGACATGAGAGTTCACTGAGTCGGTTTGGTATCAGTGAGGAGTGCAAGAATGCACACCATCATGGTAGCTGCTATGAAGATGTCAGGGTCGTCTGCTCCAAGATATCTCAAGGTGTACTAGCATTGGTTTGTCCAAAATCTTTGTCTAGTTTAACTACGCCTACACGTCGGACAAAGAAGGAAACAATCACGGTGACAGCTGCGCTGCATTACCCGCTACTTAGGCAGTGTAACATTGAAAGTTTAAATAATCCCATAGCAATTCAACCATCTAGTCTATCCAGCACTTTTCTATTTGGTAGGTGTTTAGACCTTTCATCTGATCGGGTGCACGCGCAACGCAGCCTGCATGTCGTTTGCTCTCACCACGGATCACCACGCTGATGATTGGCCCCAACTTGCCGACTCTCCTTCTCTCTAACCCCACAATCCCATCTGCTAGATAACTACGAACCCTACTAAGAACATTGGATCAATCTTTACAACGTTGTCACTAATCAACATGAGAACGCGACGCTCACTTCCCGAGTCCTTCCGCTTTCTCGAACTGCCTGCGGGTGAGTTCACTAGACCGCAAAGCCTGTAGCATCAACACTGACGTCATAACAGAACTCCGCAACTCAGTCTATGGGTTCTTGACTGCCGAATACGAGGGCCGCGTCCGCCGCTTCACTGCGAACTCGTTCTTCCTCGGCGCAGGCTCTCCTCCCGCTACGATCTTCTCACTCGCACATGTGTGTCAAAAGCTGCGCAAAGAATTTCTCTCGCACCTGTTTTCTACGGTCGAGTTCGGTCTAGACTGGCTGGACGTCGAGCACTTCTGCCACACGGTGTGTTGGACGTTCAGTGACAGCGAGTCTCTGTCCATGCGCGCGCCGAGGTCAATCACCGTGTATATCGACGAGACCATCTGCAATGAGCCTTCCATGTCGAAGGCAAGATCCAGGGATACTCCCTGGAACAACTCTGAAATCGCTGCTTACAGAGCGGGCGTATTGCAAGGCATCATCCACGTGCCCCGGGTGCCCCGAATGCCACATTCGTCGCTCAACCTACTTCCGCTACTAGAACTACGCCTTCTGCGAAACGATTTCATCTGCTTGTTCACACTGGATCCGAGGGTCGATTGGGACGCTGTGAAAGAGAAGCATAACAGCGAGGCTACCTTAACTGACGAGCGCGTCGCTGCAACCGTCCAGGACCTCGCGCATTTCATGGTCTTCGACAGCGAGCCTTGGACGCAGTGTATAGAAAGGAAACTGAATGAAGTCTTGCTTCACCCATGGGCACACTGGACAGATCTCCAAATCGAGCTGGTATTCAAGGAGCAACCGAACGAATTCATGACTCTAGACAGCAATACACGACGATGCTACCTGCCCGATCTGCGGAGGGCGGGTTTGCGAGATTTCTACGCGACAACAGGGCTAACATTCAACATGCGCATGGCTTCTTCCTCCCCAAAGCCCGATTGGGAAGAAGGCTCTCTGTCGCGTTTGGCGATACACCCTTCCCCTACCTTCCCACCGTCGACCCACCACCAAACGCAAACGTAACATCCCGCCTCAAAACCACCATCTCAAAACTCGTCTTGCAGCTCCAAGTCCCCGGTCCCCACGTCTTCTTCCGTACCACTTCATACCCTCTCTTCCGCCAATACGCGCCATTGAGACACTCCGCAGCCAGGATCCAAAGGCTCAACACGCGTTGACTATGTAGTCCCTTTTGTTCGAGCTGAATGGTCTCTCTCACGATGAGATATTGCTCTAGGAAGTTGAGGAGTTGTATAGCAAGGCCGCGGTGGTGGTACTGTGGATCTCCGTCTACACACACGATTTTGATCTCCCAGCCTGTTTCTGTGGAGGCGCATTCTTTTTCCCAGCCGCCTTTCCAGGGTACGAGAGAGGCGCATGCGACGACCTTTCTGCTCTGTTCGCCATTGATGCTGCCGTCTTCGCCGCTGACGCTACCGCTTTCGCCATTGATGCCCCCATTGTCGTTCCCGTTCGCGCTCGCCGCATCGTCAAAGATCAACGCGATAACGCTGCCCTCCCCACTCAGCAGCATATGAAGCCCCTCTTCATCGCTGAAGCGCGATTCCGAATTATCCCATTTCACCGTATCTCGTTCATACGAACGATAGAACGCGTCGTTGACCAGTTGCGTGATGGATTTCGATAAGCTTGGATTCGATTTGAGTTCCGAGGGTGTGAAAAGCGTTGGTGGGGAAAGGTTCGTTGCCATCATGCGGGTGAAATGAACCATTTGGTCACTTTTGACCGGTTTAGAGATTCAAGCTTTGGCTCAGAAAGCTTTTTCATTTTGGAGAACGCCATTGAGTCATTACGTGCGATAGGGCGTGGATGTTGAAAGTGTCCCGCGTGGAGATTCAAGGTGGCCGCCTCATCGGAATCGGAATGGTTGGGGCATTAATTCCGAACAAAAAGTAGCGAGGATGCACCTTCTTCTTTCGGCTAATATATGATGGGTCTAGAACCTACTTGACAATTTCGTTTCGAGGTGTACATCATTTGACGTCTTCGTTTTTCTGACGTACGATGAAATTTGATGTGAATGACATGGTTCGGCCGCATGCCGAGGTTGCAGCACGCTGCTGTAAGTCGTCATCATCGAAGCCGCATCCGCAAGGTCACCAACATGGGTAGAAGCGAGCGTCACAACACCTTAATTGTTAGTCGAGAATGATGACAGGAGTGTACACGAAGCTTTTTTAAGATATGAATATATTGATGCATTTGAAAAATGCTTCTATAGTAGCGCCAGAGGGCGGAAATGGTATCATAAAGCGACATTACAGCGACGCTGCAAGTACAAGGAAAGACGAGGAAATTTTTGCGCGATCTACGCGATGCTTCATATCGTGCGTGGGTATAGGTCGACATAACGGTCTGAGCATTAGCATGCGCGGCACGCTTCAAGACCACGACTGCCAACTTGGCTTTTTCTGACTTGAACCGCGTGGGGGGTATGGCGACTCCCGCGCGGTTGGCGGTGGTGGCATGGGAGTGGGACTTCTTTCCCTCCTGGATTCTTGGCTTATCGCCGTACCGGGCAGGGGAGTTATGGGTAGCCTCTTTTCTGTGGGCGAGAGAGGGTGCGATGCCAGAGGAGCAACGCTTGCTGGCGACGTTGGCGATGCAGGTGACATGGGTAGTGGAGGGAGTGCCTCCAAGTCGTGCCCTTCGAAGAGATGAGTCGATCGCATGCTGGATGCTCGCGAGTTGTGGCCTGTGGTGTAACGACCAAGCTCGATGTCCTCGTAATCGCGGTCGCAGATCATGTCGGCTGTCATAGTTGACACAGGGCGGTCAATGCCAGTGGGTGTCGGCATCGCCGAGCTGGTTGGCGACATGGTCACTTGCACCTCTTTGTGCACATGCACACCTCCATGCGGGTCGACAGTGGTACCAAGGTGAGAATCGTAATATCCCTTGGTGCTGTTGGCCCAGCTTCCGCCTGTAATGCTCGCACCGAACTTCCTCCACGAGTTCTTCGACTTGGTGTGCGCACTATCCTGGCGATCATCGGTACCAGCTGGTGTTCTTGTCTTGGATCGCTGACTGAGCTTTTCCTGGAAGAAATGTTTGAAGAAGACCTTCATGGCGGGCGCATTGGCGCATAAGCATCCGATGTACAGCTCGAGCATGCAAGTAAGAAACAGATTCCATGTGTGCCATGTCACGTCGTAAGTGCCATAGAAGGTGTACCAGCTGTAGTAGGCTCGCACAGCTCCCAGTGCGACGACACCGTAACCCATGGCAAAGATACCGAACAACGCCAGCTTTTGTCGGATCGGTATCTGAAGATTCCAGTAAAGGAACGTAGGAAGAACGGCAGTCAGGGCGTCTTGGGCGCAGGATATGATGCTGGCAGCGAAGACGTCGGCACCTTCGTCGAAGCAGTGGAACTCGTAACCTTGTAACTTTTTGATGATGTTTACTTGATCCCAGAATGCTGAGATGGGTTGGCAGCCCAAGATAGGTGCCAAGGTCAAGGCAATGGTGTAGGCGATGATGAAGCCGATAGTGGCCCAAGTCACCCATACGAATGTATTCGACACGGCGCGGGCCGAGAGGCGTCGGTAGAAGAGAAGAATGGAAACTTTGACGAGGCCAGTTGCAACACAGAAGACACATTCGGTTGCGAGTACGTATTTCCGTGCGTTAACGATGATTTCCGGTTCGAAGAGGTAGTTTAGGTCCCAAATATGTCGGTCGAATGCTTGGTTGGTTGCTGAGAAGCATTAGCTAGATAGCAATGGACCGGTTTGAGATCCTACCTAGGGGATATATGACTGTCAAGGCGATAACTGGAGGCTAGGATTGTTAGCGTAGCCATAATGAGTGATCACTGATAACTCACAAGGGCAGCTAACATCAACCAGTCGTCCCAGCCGGGACATCGTTGATGAAAGATTCTGACCCATAACCGTACAAGAGTCATAACGACGGTAATAGGTCCAAGTACACACGCAATCCACAGGACGGCGTTTGGTCGAAGTGTAGGGTTGACATAGTTTGGTGTTGGCCAACTCAGTTTGACCTCGATGGGGGGGTTTATGCCACCAGGCATGATGAAGATGATTCGTTAGGTTGTGTGGTGCGTGGAACGTTGTCAAAGTTCGAGACAGTTGAACAACGGCTTTTCGAGTGAAGGGATGCCTACCATTTGTGCATGGTGGCTTTTGAAGTACCAAACCTGTTAAATGGGAGAGGAGCATGGGGGCGTAAGACATCCGCCAGGGCTTGACAAAAGTGGGCCGACCACAAAAAACAATTCCAATGGTCGACCAATACAGCGTTTGGGAACGATGACCGTTAAGGTGCGCATAACGGCAGTCGAGAGCTTGCCCGGCTATGTACCCACCCGCATATACGAGCATCGACGCGGAGATGGGATATACTCCGTAGACGATGAACCGCGTGGTCGTTGTTAGTCTAGGATACTGATCGGTGAGAAATAATGATACCTCTTGTGGTACTGTTCAACACGACTTCGAGTCCCGGCATTAATGTGCCCATTATGCGTCAGTGATCTCAATTGGGAGTATAGAGCGGACTTGCTGCAGTGAGTAGCAGTTGCTGTTCACGCTTTGCCACACTCCTGTTTTGAAACCTGGAATGGCCTTTTACGTCGAATTACGTTGCATGCGCGTATACTCATGATCCTGGAATGATCAAGGGACGTTGACAGAATTCTAGTGGCCGGTAGTGGACCCGAGAATTCTACCCTGCTTGACCACGACAACGTATTGGAGTTTGACGAAACGCGAGTCCGACCTTGAGTTTCCTCGCGTACGGGTTGTCAAACATGCGTAACCGACAGGGCTCGAGCCAATCTGCAGCGGTCGGGCGCTCCCGCCACGGTGGTCCCTGTCAAGAATCTGTCCGGAGTGGCGCCTTTTCGATCGATACCATCTGCATCGTACGTGATCGTGTCGGCTATCGAGCTCAATTCTCCCGCAGCCGTGACCGGTGTACGATGAAGTGGTGTCGAGGACCCGTTTGTGACAAGTTTGCATACGGTGGCAAGTGTATGCAGTCACCTCCGAATTGGGAACACTAGAAGGATCAGCGGCTTCGCAGCATCTGTAACGATGTGAAATGGAAAGGTCCGAGAATTAGTCGCGGAGATGACAGGAGACGCAGTATGCCGTCATCCCCCATGCGCGATGATTCGCCCACGTCCACAATGCATGCATGGTGTGTTCTAAGATTGAAGGTAAGGTAAGAGAATTTGAAGCAAAAAAGTAAAGACGCATAGGTCTGGAGCTGTCAGGTACCGGTCAGAGTGTGCGTTCGTACCCCCGGCTTGTGTGCATCAAACCTTGGCGTGGTGTGGTGGGGTGCGGGACCGGAAGGTGGGGGCGGGTGGATTCTGGAGCGAAAGCGGACGCGAGAAACGCAACAGCGGCATGCCTACCTATGTAGGATAGAGCGCTGCGATGAAGTCGCAGTGATAGTCGAGAGATACCTGTTTCCGCGGCTACAGCGTAGGCGTTCAGCCCGAAGGGCGTTGAAGAGAGGGGTTACGCCCGTAGGACGCAAAAATAGTCGCGGAATCAGGATGGCAGCCTCGCCCTAGTACCCAAACAGCAACGCGCTCTGTGAGCATCTAAGCGACTGAAGCTTCACGATAGTTGTTGCATCGTCCTAAATCCTACAGCGCCCTTTTGTTGTCTCCGCGGGCACTTGCGATGCAATTGTGAGTCACCCAGAAGGATGCATGATAAGCATAGTTTGGCTTCATCAAGATATAAAGGTCTGGTATCGAGGATGATGTAGGTAAACACCCAAAGCACTGCGTACCTTCCAAGTTTACAAGATGACAACCTCTGCCTCGTTCAATGACGCTTTTCAGTCGGCAGTTGCATCCGGCCCTGAGCGCCTGCTGCCCGGTGTGGCTCTCGGTGCTGCAAGAGCACTTCGAAAGGGTATGGTCTGGTTTTGCATGTTTTCTTTTGCCAAAACACTTGCCAGGGCCGTTGAGTTTAGCGTGCGTTTGAGAGCGGCACGTTGAGATGGACTCGGAATATGCGACGGAGCCGTCGGATGCTCGCAGCCGTTCGCACGGTCGGCGACCTCGCTTGTCATTTGTGTTTCTGTTACATGGCCTACAGTTCGCGGCTAACTTGATTCACAGCTGATGCTTCGGAACCAGATGACTTTCTTGCTGCATTTGGTACACTGCAGCTCGACTCCACGTCGCCACCAGTATCGACGAAGACGACTGTATGGCTGGCATCTTGCACGAAGCTAGCGACGGCTATCGCAGCCTTGCAGTGCGTCGAGCGTGGGCTGTTTTCGCTCGACGAACCCACTGACACCGATCGTTTACTGCCTGAATGGAAGAATTCTGTTGTCCTGACTGGCTGGAACGCTGATGAACCTATCTTACAACCTGCAAAAGAAAGGTTGACATTGCGAAGATTGCTGACGCATACGAGCGGAGTCGGCTACGACTTTCTCGCGGCTGACCTCGTGAAGTGGAGGCAGCATCGCAGCGAAGAAAGTCTCTTCATGCGCACGCCTATCACGCAGTGCTTTGCGACACCTCTCATCTTTGAGCCCGGCTCCGGCTTCGCATATGGTGGCGGGCTGGAGCTTGTGGGCTTGATGATCGCGAGGGCCAACAACTGCACGCTGGAAGCATACATGCGCCAATACATCTTTGATGTGTTGGGGATGGATAAGACTTCCTTCTACGTCAAGCACAACAATATCGAGCAGGAGTTGATGCCGATGACCACCCGTCTTGCACCTGATGCAGCTCTCATACCTGGCAACCCACCAGATATGCCACTGGCACAGCCGCTGGATCCTCAAGATGAGTTCGGTGGCGGAGGTTTGTTCGGCAATACCGAAGACTACCTCGCACTTCTAAAGTCGCTTCTCCGGAACGATGGCAAGCTTCTCAAGTCGGAAAGTATCGAGCTCTTGTTTGCTCCATGTATACCACCCGCGGCGCAGGAGTCGCTCGATCAGACGCTGTCCGTCCCAGCCTACGCTGCCATCATGATTCCAGGCGATGCTCCGTTTGGCACTCCTGGTGCGCGGAAATGGTCTCATGCTTTGGGCGGTCTAGTAGCACTCGAAGATGATGCCGAAGGAGGCTTGAAGGCTGGCACCTTGCGATGGGGAGGTGCACCGAATCTGAAGTGGTGGATCGATCGCAAGGGCGGTACTTGCGGCATCTTCGCAACGCAGCTTTTGCCCGCTGGCGAAACCCGACACGCGTACCTGGGCAAGATGTTTGAGAGAGCGGTAGCTGCGATGTAGATGGCAGATTTGCTATGAGTGCTACTACGGGTCAGGCATATGAATGGGCATCAATGGCAATGGCATCTTCCCCTATTGCGACGATTTCTCTATTGAGGACCACGAGGTGCCCCACTTGCATGAGGCGCTACGTATGCACGGTGATGACAATGGCCTGCGCCGCTGATTACCCAGCAGATTCTGCCCATGACGTAGGCGAACTTCTATTTCCGCCGGCAAACCTCTTCTCTGCGCTCAACTGACCTGCCCAATCACGATGAAGGACAGCTCTGACCGCCTTCGCACAATCGGCTAGCGGTGGCTTACTCACCTTCTGTCCGCCGGATACGGACGCTGGTGTCGGCAATATTCTCGCCATGTCGCATGGAACAGATGCGGGAGATGTGCAGGTGAGCAAATCTTTCGCTCATGACGGCCACGCGCGCCAGATACTTAGGGCGACGGGCTGCTGTCAAGCGATTGAACGATTGAAGCTTGTTCATCGCCATTGACAGCACCCGCGTCCATCTCCCGAAAACACGGTCACGACTAGTCGTACCGTCGCGCGTTAGATCCACACGATCCACAACGGCCTCGTCGTCGGGCTGAACATTTACTATTATTGTTCCGACAGCCGAGCGCTGGCAATTTCTATCGCTTTCCAGCGCGACAGCCACTCTCACAACCTTGGTCGAGGAAAGAGGAGATTGCGATCAAGATGCAGAACGAAGACCTGGATATCCTGCGCAATGAGGCGAACGCAAGCCCTGAGCGCTTCGCAAATTGGGACCCGCACCGCCAGTTTCGCGAAGAGTACCACAGACGGCACTTGCATGACCAGACACCTGATGAGCGCCTGCGCAACATCGAAGCACACGAACGAGGAGAGCGCACCCAGAGCGAGATATCCTTCCCAACAGAAGCAGTAGCATCACCCATCAGAGAAAAGGAAGAGGAGGTTGCCTCGCCTCTCTCACGGCACAGCACATCTTCGGCTTCGACTGTTAGCTCTGCAAGCTCTGCATCCACACATAGCGCACGTCTCGAAGAAATACGCACCGCCCGCTCAACCCCCGCACGCGACCGCCGACCGACCGTCAATTCGCAGGCCTCGAGCGGCAACTACCTGACACTACATCCCACTGAACGCAACCCCGAAGCTATCCGCCGAATCGAGACACACAGAAGTCAGCATGCAGGCACAGTCGGTGCATCGCGCGTCGATTCGCGGTTATCGAGGACCCTCACACGCCGTCGTACAGAGAAGCCATTGCCGAACCTAGGAGCTGGCAAGCCTTTCCCCCCGCTGCTACCGGACAGGGAAGAATATGTAGTCGAGTTCGACGGCGTCGACGACCCGTTGCATGCGCAGAACTGGCCGATGAAGAAGAAGATTGGCATTGGTGCTATCTTAGCATTCGACGCCCTCACAGCCACCATGGGCAGCAGTATCTTCTCGGCCGCTACAGGAGCAGTATCGCAACAATACGGTGTTGCCAATGTTGTGGGTACTCTAGGAACGAGTTTGTTCGTTTTTGGATATGCTTTTGGGCCTTTGGTAAGTGAACGCTGACCATAGACATGCGGTCAGATATTCTAACAACTTCTAGATGTGGGCGCCCTTCTCCGAGTTGTACGGCCGAAAACCTCCCCTCATCATCGCCGCCTTTGGTTTCGCTATCTTCAGCATTGCGGTCGCCGCAGCCAAAGATATCCAGACCATCATGATATGTCGATTCTTCGCCGGTCTCTTCGGCTCCTCTCCGCTCGCTATCGTCGCCGCCGTCTTTGCAGATATGTTCGACAACAAACTCCGCGGTCTCGCCGTCGCAGTCTTCTCTGCAACCGTCTTCATGGGTCCTCTACTTGCACCATTCATCGGAGGTTTCATCACACAGAGCGACCTGGGATGGCGGTGGACCGAATACATCAGCAGTTTCATGGGCTTTTTGTCATTTGCTCTGCTCTTCTTCTTCATGGAGGAAACATACCCTCCCGTTGTGCTGATCAACAAGGCGAGCGAGCTCAGGAGACGAACCAAGAATTGGGGTATTCACGCGAAGCAGGAGGAAATCGAAGTCGACTTCAAGGAGCTGATCGTTAAGAACGTCAGCCGACCGATGCGCATTCTTTTCACTGAGCCTATTGTACTGCTCATCACTATCTACATGAGCTTTATCTGTAAGTTGGATCACCCCATCTCGTTACAAGAACTGTGCTGACAAACCTAGATGGTCTACTCTACCTCTTTCTCACCGCATACGCTCTCGTCTTCCAAGGAGTCTACGGCTGGAGCCCGGGTATTGGCGGACTTGCCTACTTCGGCATGGTCGCTGGTGAAGTCATCGCTTTCATCATCATTGTCGTTGACAACCCACGATACATCAAAAAGCTCGAAGCCAACAACAACATCCCCGTTCCAGAATGGCGGCTACCCATCAGCATGGTCGGTGGTGTGCTCTTCGCAGCCGGTCTCTTCTGGTTCGGATGGACAGGCTACACCGGCAACGTTCACTGGATCGTCCCTGTTTTGAGCGGTCTCTTTACCGGATTCGGCATCTTCTCCATCTTCCTCTCCCTCCTCAACTACATCGTTGACGCGTACCTCATGTTTGCTGCTTCCGCTATTGCAGCAAACACCTTCATGCGGTCCATGTTTGGTGGAGTCTTCCCACTATTCGCAACTTTCATGTTCAACGGTATGGGAATCCAATGGGCCAGTACACTGCTTGGCTGCGTGGCGCTCGTACTTGTACCGATGCCAGTGGTCTTCTATGTATTCGGTAAGAGAATCCGAGGCAAGAGTAACTTTGCACCTGCGCCGGATATTGCTCAAGACAAGAGGAGAGATGAAGAGAGCAAGGGAAGCGAAGGTGTTGAAGCGGGAAGTGGTGAGACGACCGAGCGGGAGAGCCTGGATAGGGCGAGGAGTAAAGACGAGTAGAATCTTCATCATGTTTCCAATTTCTTTTCATCTGGGCTTAGCGACCGCATATACCTTTTAATTTCAACTTTTCACCCCAATCAGATGTTTCAAGAGCTGAAGGAATGTGTACGACCACAGATGCAATGACGAAGGCAACAGGGATAGCTTTCCTGAATTCAATGAACAGCAGACATGGTATCAATTCCTTCCTTATATCTACTCCACACCTACGGTAGTACATACCCACCATCAATAATACAATCACTCCCCGTCATATAGCTCGACGCATCACTACCCAAGTACAAGAAAAGCCCCTTAATCTCCTTGACATTACCCTGTCTCCCCAGCGGAATCATCCTCAACCCCTCATTAATGACCTGCGGCCCAGCCCCCATCTTGGTATCAAAGAACCCCGGGCTCACAATATTGACCCTCGCAAACTCCCTCCACTCCCTCGCCAGTGACTTGCCCAAATGCGAGATGAACGCTTTTGTACCGTTGTAGATGGGTTGGTCGATGGGTACATTGACAATATGCGCAGAGATGGAGCTGGTGAGGATCAAGTTGCCGAACCCTTGCTTTTTGAATACCTCGCCGGCGTACTTGGCGCAGAAAACGGGGCCGTCAACGTTGACTTTCATGAGGTTGTGGTAGCTATCGAGGGTTTGGTCGAGGAGCGGCTTGCTATCTCCTGTGCCGGCGTTGGCGACGAAGACGTCGATGCGGCCGAAATCCTCAACCACTTGTTGCACGGCTTTTTGGACTGCCTCGGCGTTGATCTGGTTCACGCTGTAGGCTTTTGTCTTTACGTTGTGCGTCTTTGCGAGGTTCTCCGCGCGGGTTATGGCGGCGCTGTTGGAGTTGTACCACAGAGCTACGTTGCCGCCTGCTTCGGCCATGGCGTCGGCTACGGCTCCACCGATTCCTTCGGCTGCGCCGTTGACGACGATGACTTTGCCTTTCATGCTGAATTGTTGCATGACGTTTGTGGGTGTGTCTGGCACGGGTTTGGGGAAGCCGGCGCGCGGCGCCTGGCATTCTTCGACGGACATGGACATTTTGGCGGTTTATGAAGAGGCTGTCTGCTGTGGAAGCTCGTAGAGTATATACAAGGTAAAAGAAGAAGGTAAGTAACTTGTAGTCTGTATAGTAAGAAGTCGGAGTCGGAGGTCGACACTTATGTATCTAGACGCGTGAGATTAGGCCGAGGAAGGTCTGCCGAGTGAGGCTCAAAGGCCGCGACTCTGACGGTGCAGCTTTTACCCCGCCGAGCAAAACATGGGATGGCATTGCGTCACGGGGTGGTGTTGCGGGGCAAATCTGGAGGACTGTCGTCCGGATGGGGCGGGATGGTTTCTGAATTGGGATGGTGCCCGTTGCGCTCGGCTTACCTTCCTTCTGAGCGCGCGGCTCGTACCGTGTCTTCTACCGACTGCGTTGTTCTTTTGTGACTTCCTTCCACGATACTTTGCTGGGTTATGAGTGCGCTTTTGCTCGGCTGGAATCTCGGAGTTGTTGTTAGACCTTGAGATGCAGAGGATCAGGTAGACCACCACGATTTTATCGCCTCTCATCAACTCTTTCGCCGGGCGCTGCCATGACACGTCCTTTGCGGCAACCGGATTCCACTCTTCGCACGGCAGTCTGCTTCTGTACGCTATGAACTGTCACTGTTGCGCATCGTACTAGATACGGTAATCTGGAGTACGAGGAGGACAACAACGTTCACGTAGCCTCGCACACGACGATGAGGTAGCAGTCTACTTCGCTCAATACCTGAGCATCCTCTTCGGTAACTTTCTTCAGTCAGACGCCTTCAGTATGAGACGACGAAGCAAAAGAAGGCTATAAGTAAGGCAGTTGTTCGGTTGTCGAGATGTGTACTACACTGCAGTTCTAGTGTAGCCGGTGCAACTGGATGAGGCAGGGAGATCTTTCACGTTTATGCTGCACTCGCTAAAGCACACTTTAAACTCTGTCACATCTATTAAGCCTCTCGGCGATTTGTTATAGTCTACTATATTAGGCAACGCAGGCGGTCGCCAAGGAACAACTTGTGGTTTGACGGGGGTATTACCAAGGAACCTTGGAACCGTGCTCACCTTTACCTTTCTTCACTATTAAAGAGCACGACGAGCCTGTGGTCTTAGCGTGCACGGTCTGCCGCTAGCTGGCTCCGGCCGCAGGCTCACAAGAAGCTTCCAACGTTGCTTTTCGAACTACACTGTGGACACACGACCCTACATCGGACTTGAACACACCAGCACCACCCATCAGCGCAAGGGTTCGCAAAGATGCTCTTCAGGTTTTTAGATCTCCCAGCAGGTACGCAATCCCCGTCTTTCACTTTATTCACTGGACTTGCACATCAGACAGCGCTGACTTAATGCAGAGCTGCGCAACCGCATCTACGAGATCGTTGCGGTAGGCAATGACGAGCCGCTGGCTATATCCCAACTATGTTCTGGAGAAGACGGCAACTACGCGGGCCTTACGAGAGCTTGTGTTCAAATCCGAGCTGAATATCGACCAATTCAGCGTCGCAGGGCCAAACTTTCCGTGGACTTTTCAGACCTTGATGACTTTACTCAAACCTTTCTTACTTCAGTCGCGGACACTATGATCCTCCCTCTTGAGGTTCACGTCCGGGTATCTCTCATCAAGCCAGGGTGGATTGTGAGTTTCGACTCACTTCCAGTTCTCCAAGTCAAAGCTCAGAACCCCCGCTTGGACATTAGGATCGTGCCCGCTACTATCCCAGATGAATGGCGATTCATAGGGAGTGGCTCGCATGACGCGTCTGCTCTAGCGGCTATCGCCTCGACGCAAGCACAGGATCTGAACTCGCTGCTCTTTCACTCGAACAAGGACTGGCATGCGTGCATCAACAACGGTTCCATTGATCAAGTCTACACAGAAATAGAGATCGGGTCTACATGGGTTGATATCGTCTTCTTGGGTACGCTTGGTTGGAGGGACATGCCTAAAACACCGAGAGCTTCCGAGGAGTGGCGTATCTCTCACGGCCTGCAGGTTCCGGCATTGCATAGTCATCGCGTCGACGTCGCTTTCCTTCACTACGATGAAGAGTACTAGAGCTTCCATTCAAGGTTACTTCTTCCGCAACATCGACGACCTTGACGAAAAGATACTCTCACGAATGAGAGAAATTGCAAGTATAATATACTGTCAAGGTTACTTCCCATACGTAGATAGTACACAGAGAGACACAGAATGCAATCATCTATCACTCACTACGTAATAAGTAAGCTGTCAGTGACTCACCGCTCTCTATAGGTCATAGCGCTACTGCCTGGGCTCACGTGCGGGTAAACTAATTCCTGCCCTCGCTTACAACGAGTCGCTACCTTCGCTATCACACTCTCGATAAGCCACCACGTTTACATCTGATTCTCTGTCAAATACTACTGTCTCCCAAGCTACCCATCTGCTTCAAGAGCACCAGAGTCACCATGGCCTTTCGCTTCCTCGACCTCAACCCGGGTATGCTACTTCCGGGCCCTCATCCCGGCTCGCGCAAGAGGAGCTACTAACATCTTTTTTTTTACAGAATTGCGCAATATGGTCTACCACTTCGCATCCATTACCGACGCATACTTCTCTATCCGACACGATCCCTCTCTTCAGTCCAGCAACTACGCTGCGCTCACAAGAGTGTGTGTCCAGATTCGCCGAGAATACCGCCCGATCCAACGTCGCAAGGCTAAGGTTTGGATCGGTCTTGCAGATGTCGACAATTACGCTCGCACATTCCTGAGGACAGCCGAAGACTCCATGTCCCTCCCTCACAAGATACGCGTCAAGGTACCATTCACGTCGTCCTCAGATTTCGGCTCAGACTTCAGTATCATTTCGGTTCTCAAGCTTAAGGCTGCCCACCCTGATCTAGACTGCAAGCTGGTGCACGCCACCATCAGGAACGACTCGGCTCTCGCGCAAAAACACATGTTCTTCCGGGCTATGAACAAAGCTCGTGATCTCAACGCACTTGTTTTCCATGCGAACAAAAAGTGGCTCGAGGATATTAGCAACGGTACTATCGGAGATGTGCTGATCGAAACCAGCACATGTTTCGTTCAGAATGGATCAATTTGTATCTGCTTTACGGGTGTCCACGCCCTCGAGAACTACAGAGAAGCAACCAGCGCGCCTAACGCTTGGCGCAGCGCTCGCGGTCTTGACCTCCCACTATCGAACGGTCATCATGTTGCACGGTTGTTTCTTGCACCTGACTCCACTTCAGCGAGGTTGAAACACCAGTCAACCCAAGGTTACAAGCGTATCGCCTGATGAGCATGCGTTGCCGAGTATGTAGTAGAAGAAGAAGTAAATGATAATTCGATTGAGCTAGCTAGTTGCCTGGTCATTTGATCTTCCAAAAGATTTCGTTCGTCTCTCCAGGGCTATGAGCGAGTCGGCGCTCACTGTACGCCGGCCTGGAGCCTGGTAGAGCTCACGCAGTCAATCATCTTTCGTGAGCGCTCCTCCCCGCTCATTTGCCACATTGCGGTGCGCAAGCTCTTGGGCTAACGACACATTTTAGTCGAGGAAAACGAATTGACTGGGTGTAATGTAGATTTCGGACGTTGTGATTCGCTAGTCTGCTCCGCACCGCAGTACCATAGGACGAAGTGGATGAACCAAGTTTTCGCATCGCACTTAGATCTGAGTCAGGAGCGAAGATATATAACATGGTCGCACCGCCCACATAGCGACACCTCTGCATACCGATTTCGATCCGCGAACACGCTCACTTCACAACTACCATCGGAGAGACCTACAATCCTCTTCTCAACCTACCGCACAGTCACGATGACTTTTCGCTTCCTCGATCTTATACCAGGTACGAGATTTTCTCCGCCTCTCTTGCAAGGCGTAAAACTGACGATAGACAGAACTGCGCAACCGGGTGTACCACTTCGCTTCCTTGTCTGAAGAACAACCCATCTCATACTATGGTACCTCTATTCAGGGCATCGACGCTGGGCTTACGAAAGTTTGCCGGCAGATCCGAGCTGAATACCTGCCCATTCAGCGCCGTGAAACGGTAGTCGCAGTCCGTTGGGACAGAATCGAATACATGGAGTATTGGCTCAAGACATTCTACCCAGGCGGGCCCAAAGCGAGCGGCGGTCCTCGCGTCGTGCGGCTTTTATGGGGCAAGCCACATGATCCTTCACACAATCGTTACGCCCATGCTTCCGCTACAGACTTGGCTATGATTGAGGATATGGAGGAACTACTAGAGATCCGCGCGCGTTGGACATCGATTCGCTTCGAAGTCGCCCTGGAAGACTCATACCGCACATCCGATGAGTCTGATCCCAGCATCAGGCTCTTGGCAGAGAGAGATTGCCACAAACTGTTTCTTCTTCTTCAATATGACGACCCCACCTGGCTCTTAGCTATACGCGAAAACATATTTGACGGCACGGTAATCGAGCACACTACTCGGTATGCCCCCCCAGTCATAGCTGTACAGGTTGGACCATACGGAAAATGGACGCCAGAATACGCTACCCAGCGGATTCTTCCTCTTGAAAAAGCCTTGGAGGCCTATTGCGGCATGCGAGTTGAAACTTGGGATAATACGATAGGCGGGCCGTAAAGGGCCTGCTGTCAATGAGCGCGGTTCAACAGCGGACGGAGGGGCGAGCGATTCTAAGAACGTGAACATGATCGAAATTCACATCATGGGGGAGCAGAATTTGTGTCGTACTGTACATTGGTGTCTCTGGGAGTTAGGGTATGGCTGTGTTAAAAGTCCACGACAATTTAAACGAAGTTTACTCTTTGATTAGGTATTCTGGATGCCGCGATTACATTCGCGAGAATGATGACGTCATGGTCCAGGCAGCTCTCTGCAGGGTCTGCTCCTTCTACCACGACCTTCAGGTCTTTCCTCATTGAATGCGTCTCCTGATGTGAACTCTGATCTCCCTTCAGATAGATCAAGCTGCAGTTTCGATTTCTGCCAGGCCCTACCGCTTCCGCTACCGTCTTGCATATAAGAGGGCGCTTGCCTGTACTCGACTTTGCTACCACCACAGCCACCACAGCGTCGTTCGGTACTCAGTACCCTTATCTATTACCACTTATTGCGTTGTCCCCGTGTCTTGCATCGCAACTATCCCAGCAGCCACTTGTTTGCAGAGGGGACTTTCTATCTACTTCAGGCTCCCACCTCACCTGCCTCTATCATACCACCACTACGATAAGCAAAAGCGATCACGCTGAAGCAAAATCACGACGCATTTCAACACAATAGCACGTCTCAATACCCTACAATGGCACGTTCTTGTTCTCGGTCACGCGTGCGATACCGGAGGTAAAAGTTGGAGGGAATGGCTCTCTGCACACTTGCAACCACCTACAAACGCAACTCACCTTCGTGTTCAGGGTCGGAGCCTGGGATTTCGATGTATGACCCATCGCTGTGACTGCAACTACTGACACTGCGATGCTGCCTTCCCTCGTAGGTACAATAGGAAAGACCTACCCACAACCACGCGATTGAACCACGCGCTCCTTCCACATTCTTGGATTATTGGTACAATGACATTCTATTCAACATCCCTGCTTCCAAACTCCATCATACCAACACGAAATACGATTATGACAGACGTGCCAAGCATCCCTGCTCTCTTACCTGAGGCTCAATGTCGAGGTGACGACTGATTTGGGCAATTTCCCCAGTCACCGTCAGACACTCTGGTGGCGAATATCGTTGGCCTTCTCCTCACTCACCTTTACTTCGTGGGAGATAAAAGAATCTCCATAGTCTACGCTCCATTACTTCTACATCCCGCAGTTATCTTGAATATTTGATTATCACTATTTCCCACGCTATCAGCACCTTCTCTCAAACCCAGCAACAAGCCGGAAGTACAAGACCTCATGGCGTAAGTCCCCTCTCTTCACACGTAGAGCTTGTGATTTCCCCACAAAGCTCTCAGTATTGGTTTGATGGACTCTGCTAACTCAGACAGCCCTACTCGCCCGAGCACCCCGCCTCCTTCCCGTTCTTCTCCCAGGAAGTTTGGTCATCCGCCAGTCGTTCCTGCCCCTTCTACACCAACTTCACGCCGAAACGGCTTCAAAGGCGGTTTCAACGTCATCATGGGCTCGGAGCATGCAACTGTGCCGCCCTCCCCTGGACTGCCTGTACCTGGCTTCGCGGCACTCACCATGAGTCCTGTCCCTGCCCAGGCCCTGCCCATCCGCCAGAGCAAGCGCAAGCGTGGAGGCCACGCGCGCACTGATGCCGGTGTCAAGAAGAAGACCAAGAAGAAGCCAGATGGCACCATGGCTAAGCTGGTCGATGTTGCTCTCAAAGAGAAGGTCGGCACCAGCGACCCCGCTCTGCAGAAGCCGTTCCGCTTCATGGACCTCCCCGGAGGTAAGTCACGCGATTCTGACCCTTTAGACACAAGCTGACTGTTGACAGAAATCAGAAACCAGATCTACATGCACACCTATGGACGTCCCAAGCAGGCCCTCCTCGTTTACCGCCCGCGCCTCGCCTCTTTGCGTCCCCGCACTCGTCTCGATCGCGGCCGTACTTTGGCGTCTGACATCGTCGACCAGGACCAGGAAAAGAAGATCTCGGGCGGCAACAACAAGTCTCGTCTTTCCACTAAGCCCAAGCCCAAGACAGAACCTCGAGAGACTAACCGTCCCTTCTGGGGCCTTACTCAGGTATGCCGTCAACTCAGGGCTGAGTACCGTCCCATCTACATGGCCAAGCAGGAGATCGGCATGGACCTCACCGAGATCGTGGAATACCTCAAGACTTTCTATCCGACCGCCACAGATGTCGTCTCCAACCTCGGTCCTCCAGGAGAGCGCAGCGAGGACGCACCTTTTGTCGGCAACCTGACCATCGCGGTTGGAGACAAGCCCAACGAGCTGGAGCGTGCTGGTGATGGCATCGAGGTCTTTACTCTTCTTGACATCTGGGCCAACAGCCTCAAGATTGAAGCTGGGTTCGGTCGCTACCTCAAGGCCAACTACGTTGCCGAGACTGATGGTGAAGCCAAGGACCTGTAAGTTTCCCTGCCTCTTTCATCAAACGATCTATTCACTGACCATCTTACAGCTACCGCCTGTTCGGCCGTCGCGTCCTTCAAAACCGTCAATGCTCCAGCATGAACGGAAAGTGGCGCTCTATCCTTCGTAGCCGCTCACTGGCGTCAGTTCGTATTCATCGCAAGCCCGCCCAGCGTGACACTGCTCCGATTCCTGCAGCTCCTGCTATGGTAGCTCTGGCAGCAACTCTTGGAGTAGTAATCCCTGCTACCCCTGCCGTCACCAAGCCCTACCTGCACATCATCTTCAAGAAAGAGTCTGCCGAGCCTTGGATGACCCAGTTTGAGTCGGTCGTTCCTACTGGTTGGTTGTCCAAGCACGGCTTTGGCGGCATGGAGCACTTCGAAGTCAAGGTCGGCGTCGACCAAGACGACTCCAACTAGCTGCCCGTTCAGAGCTGTCATCGCTGGTGCGACGTTAACGTTCCCAAAAGTTGCCATCTTGAATGGACAGCAGCGCATGCGGATATTTCTTGGGCGTTAGACAGATATCTCTACCGGGGTGTTCCTTGACATGCTCAAGATTGGTAACATTTACGAGGTTTTACATATGAAGGTATATCAACTTGATGATCGAAAGGACACGTTGGCAACGCAGCTTGCACGTCGCACCTTGGATATCATCTATCTAGCAGGAATCAATAGTTCCACTCAGGACATCCTGGTTCCCCTCTGCATGTTTATGACAACTGATACCGGACCACATGCTCAAACAGGATGTCAAAATGAAGAGGCTGATGTAGTTTGTTTCTAAGAAAAGAAAACCCACGCCCATTTGCCTACCTCGGCCAATCAGATCGACATGTTCTCCACAGAGATACACGCGTTTTTCCGAGTGTCCACACCGCGATGGGACTGCAAGAAACACATTTATCGCCGAAGCATGTCTATAATCGTGCGCATAACGTCTTTTCCAAGGACGCTGGAAGCTCTGCGCCTACAACCGCACGTGCGCGACGTCATGCCCCACTGCCAGCTGCCGCGCCAAACTTCGCTCGCGGCTCCGCCCCAGTGCATCGCGAGCCAACTGCATCGCACCGGCTATCTCGTTCAACGAGCCGCGGCCTAAAATCCACCTATTTCCAGGCGGAGGACGTTCCTTCTTCCCCCCTGAAGTCGCGATCCTGATGCGCAGCCCCTGCATTCGCTAATGAGACAGGTACCGTTTGATGGGTAGCAACAACATGCGCGTCCTCTTGTGTCGAGCAGGCTGGAGCCCCTCGTTCGCTGCGATGCTTTTCCCGCGAGCCAGGAAGCTAGCATGCGATGAGACAATTGACATCCATTGACATCTAGACTTCCCGTCTTCCGCTGGTACAGAACCCCCAAGCGCACGCGCATCCCAGTAAAGCCGTGGTACTGTGAGGTCATCGACAGGGATGACGGCCAGCCGCAACCTCATACACTACCATAGCTCACCAGCCCATCCCCGGTCGCTTGGTGTTTTATTTGTTCTTGGGCTTTCAAGAGATTGTGTCGTCCATATGTCTCTTTATGTCGTTTAGGTGTCACTTGGCCAATAACTTCGACGATACTTTCTGCTGCCACTGTACCTCCGAACCCGAATCGCCGTCCCATCCAGACATGTCGCGTCCACAGAGCATGCCTGATTTCGCCGCGCTCATGGAATCTTCCATGTCGCAGGCTGTCTTTGAGTCTTCCAGTTCCAACTTCGAGAAGCGCATACACAGTCATAGTCGACGACAGACATCACCAGAGCGAAAGCCTCAGAATATGAGGAAGAAGCCGAGCATCTCGCTCGCTGCTGGACTGATGATGAACACCGACACCCCACCAGCGACTGGATCACTATCGCCGCGCAAACGAAGCCAGAGCCGGCCGGCCCAGGAGAAGAGGGTTGAGATGGAAGAGGGTGGGAATCTGTTCTACGCCTACGCGCAGAGGGTGAGTGATGCTAATTGCACTGCGTGCAATCGACCGGCGAACAACGGCGTACTGATTTATGCGATAGAGCGATTATCCTGCATCTCCTCCGTACATCCTTACCTTCGCCTCGGCCGCCATTTGCACGCAATGGTGGAACCTGGTCCAGCAGGAATACACGTCGTCGTCGCGACCGAGCCCGCAGTATTTCGTGGTCAGGAGCGAAGACATGGAGCTCATAATGGAAGACCCCAGGTTCTCCGATATCCAGAACAAGTGGTTCTATACGTGCCAGGATAGCCCAACATGCCCGCCGATCGTTCTACCCCTGCAACATGCGAATGGTGTTCCCGCCGTCGCGCCTCCGCACACGTGCGAAGAGAAGGCGAGCACATCGGCTATCGACAGCCTGGCGGCGAGTCTGACCCAGCTGGCAAGCATAGTCGAGAGCAATGCCGAGCAAGTCCACGCGCTATCGGTCGCGCAATCGACAGGTCTACAAGCGATGCAAGAGATCAACGAGTCGAACAGCATCCAGATCAAGGCCATTTCCGAATCCCAAATCAAGCTTCAAGCGCTTGTCGATCAGAACGCGTCACACTACATTGCCCTTTCCAACACATCTTTCCAGTCGCACGAGCAGAGCAGATTATCCCAAGAACAGACACGGAAATCTCAAGAGCAAACGCGCAAGTCTCAGGAGCAGACCAAAGACATACTCAAAACTACCGTCGCTCAACTCCAGACTCTATCCAAGAACCAGATCGAGCTGTCACAGACCTGCCAGGGTATGATGCGCAGTATCGAGACCCTTGGCGACTCTGTCACGCAGTTCACTTCCAATGTCATCTCGGATACAGCGAGCAATCAGTCACTATCCACTAGCTCCTTCAACGCACTCGCGACCCGTATCAGCCCGCCGCCTCGAAAGCTAAACAGGCGGGTCAAAGGCGTTTGGTACGAGTACGACAACGTGGGCTCGGGCTCACCCAGCGGCACCCCCAGGAAGAGGGTAGACTCGATCAATGTGGACACCCCACCGAAGAGCCCGGTTATCTACAAGCACGTTTGACGGTGGTACGGCTGGCTCCGAAGTGTTCGTTTGACACCCCCAACACAAGAGGAGATTGACGAGGAAGCACGAAATGTGACACGACCTTTGCTTAATACTTAATCATCCTGGTGGATATCGTCGCTTAATGACTCCCTCTCTCACGGTGCTGGAAAGCTCCGTCTGGGCCAGCCGTTTGTGATTTGCATTACATTGGCGTTTGGAGCGAAGATTGTATGATATGGGAGTGGGTTCTTGAAGACAGCGAATCAGCTCTCTATTTCGGCGTGTTTGTGTATCTTTTACGAAAAGTATGGGCAGCGCGTCTGGTGCATTTTTGGTGCGCTGATTGTTTGTGTTTACGCGACGTCACCGCTAGTCGTGCCTTCCGCAGTCGGCTCTCAATATTCTAGCCGGCTTCACATTGAATCCGCGTTTTCACCGCTTACTGCTATTGCAATCTCTTGCCGTCCAAAAGTCTCTGCACCTCTGCAAATTTCCCTCGCTTGACGCAACTAGCCTTCCTACACTCTCCAAAACAAAAACACACCACAACCCACGGTACATCACTTCCTTCACGATGAAGCTCCTCAACACCGCTTTGGTAATTGCCTTGGGCATCTGGAACGTCGCCAACGCTGCTGCGGTGCCCACTGCATCTCCCGATGTCGCCACGTCAACCTCCGACGCCGTCGCGAGACAAGATCCACCTGCTCACGGCATGTGCTACCTCTACCTCAACATCGTCGAAAAGAAGCCCCAGAATCCGCAAGATATCGACACTACCGTCTGGGTCGCCCTTTCGGACGGCCAGAACAAGACCATCGAAGGCATGACGTACGTAAACCACTCTCACCATGACCGACTTGCCAGTCATGACAGAAGTACACACATTGACATCATACAGTTGGGACGACGGTGAGCCTCTCAAAGGCATGCTCAACGGAAAGTCGATCGACGGCAAGCCACCGGGCCAAGCACTCAAGATCCACGGTCTCTTCAAACCCACCGACACCTTCAGCCTCAGGTGGATCAACATGACTCCTGGTGCACACTGGGAGTGGTTCAAGTTCCAGTACACTGGCGGTATGGTCGGTACTATCGAATTCGATGATAGCTTCAAGGGCTGGAAGGATGCTTCGTGCAACCGCACTGAGTGGGTCAACCAGGACCGGGACTATTGGGACAGGCTGTCGACCTGCTACTTCCAGTGCTAGGCATCTTCGGGGAGGATACAAGAGGTACTGATGGTTGGTATGCATGGCATCTGGGGTGATGTATAGATCTATCTGCAGACAAGCACTTTCTCTGCACGTGATCTTCACGTTGCTATCTCGCCGAGTTCATGAGTAACACAGAAAGAATTCATCAAATCTCTTCCAATAACTCCAATCTTTCGCAGCTCGTTTTGCCACACCGTGTTCCGATGTACTACGAAGACTGAAACGACGTCCGACGTTCCGCCTCGCCGCCCAATCTGGACACGGAGGATCCACTCCGCCATGTAGTAATATGCGCCCAATCTAAATTGAGTCACGTCCACGCCTTCTAGAATTAACATGGAATAATCCACCAAAAAGCAGCAGGCGATCGCTAAACAAGCATCGTGCTAATCTACGGATTCCGGGTCGAACATTGTTACACTGCAGGACTACATGCAGATGGTACTGAGAAAGGACTTGAACATCATGGTATATAAACCACAACATGGAGCGGCAGAAACACGGTCAACAAGATCAAACACACCCAGCTGCTATCCACTGCAGCTCGCTCAACACCATCATCATGTTCATCTCTGCCATTTCGCTCCTCGGTTTCATCACCTCCGCATCCGCTCACGGCTACCTGAAGTCCATCTCAGTCAATGGCGGAGCCAACTACCTAGCCTGGCAAGTGGGCCAAGACGACTATCTCACTCCCGAACCCGTCCGCTACGCCCGTCGCATCAAAGATAACGGACCTGTTCCTGACTTCACGTCCAAAGACATTACGTGCAATGTGGGAGGTAACCTGCCAGCGAAAGGCGTTATACCGGTTTTGCCGGGGGATAAGGTGTATGTTCTTTCTTTCTCCTGCTCTCCTGCCTAGTATTCTGCTGGATGAAAAGCATCAACACACCATTTCCGACTTCGACACTCACGCTGACATCCACCCAGCAAACTCCAATGGGACCAATGGGGCTCCTCGCACTCGGGCCCCGTAATGAACTACCTCGCCTCCTGCGGCAGCAACTGCACAACCTTCAAAGGCGACACCGGAACCCCCTGGGTCAAATTCGATCAAATGGGCTACGACACCAGCAAATCCCCTCCCTGGGGCTCCGACTACCTCGCCAAGCAAGGCGCCAGCTGGACCGTTACCATACCCGCTGGCCTGAAGCCCGGTGAGTATCTGCTCAGGCATGAGATACTGGGGCTGCATGTTGCGGGGACGAGGATGGGGGCGCAGTTTTATCCGGCGTGTGTGCAGATAAAGGTGGGTGGGGATGGGGGGAAGGGGTTGCCGGGCGGTGTGGGACTGCCGGGGGCGTATGATCCGGATGATAAGGAGGGGGTGCTTGTGCAGCTTTGGCAGGTGCAGGCGGGGCAGAGGGGGTATACGCCGCCCGGGGGACCGGTGAAGACGATCTAGGGGGGGAGTAGAGGGTGGGAGGATAGAACTGTGTGGTGTGCCATGGCTGCGAGGAGAGGAGGTATATATTAGAGAACAGTAACTTTCATGTCGCATTCCAAATTCAGCTCCACCTCTGCTGCTTCTAAGAGCGGGCCGCTAGATCTACAGCCTCACGAACTACTTCTTCGAGTGTCACCTTGGGAAGCCCTAGCTTACCATTCCAGATCTCTTGTTCAGCCTCGAAATCGTACCCAACATCTACATCAGCCCCGAAACTAATTGCCAACAACCGAAATGTCGCGTTCAAATCCCCTGCTTCGAAATTCTCTCGAAACTGCTTGATCTCCGGGCCGCTCTCCTTCTCCTCAACATGGAACTTGGCCTTAGTCTCTACTTCCAGTGCTTCTACAATCTGCCTGGTGCTGACCGAGAAGTCACATAAGAAGATCTGCTTGTTTGCGGTCAACCCGGGATAGACCAAGACACGCGCAACTGCAAGGCCGGTGTTCTTGCTACTCGTAACGGCAAAGCGCCTATTCCCAGAATCGTATACCGTCGCCTGCCTCTCCTTAACATCTATGCCGAGGAAGTTACCAGACTTTGATGGATCGAGTGCCCAGTCCAGCCAACTGCCGCAACAAATGCTGCTCCACGTCATCTTGCCGTGACTTTCTTCGCATGTCTTGATGAGGTACTCCAGCATTTCTCCCTTGAGGTCGTATATCGGTACGAGGGCGCGAGCCCGGGGATCGAGATTGTTGGCGCCGAATTCGCTGGGGATGAATCGTTTGACGCCTGCTGCGAGTGCAGCGTCGATGAGGCGGAATGCTAGACCATCTCTTCCGCCAGCGGTGACTGGGCTGGTAGATAGCGCGACTACGACTGCATCTTGACCCTTGAAGGCTTCTGTGAGCTCTTTTGTCGTGAAGGCGTCCGAGATCTTGATGATGGGGATGTGAGATGGGAACGAGGCTGATGAGGATGCGCGGCTGACGATGGTTACGTTGAAGGAGGGTTCCGCGAGGAGCGCGTCAAGTATGGGTGCACCAACAGAACCGGATGCTCCTAGGATGATGACGTTCTTGATGGGGCTGGACATGATGACACCTTTCGTCGCGACTTGCTTCTCGAGCTGACTGAGATGGAGTTTGGTTGATGATGCGTTGCCCATCAACGAGCGCCTTCTCTTATACTAAACTGTCCATCCACCGCATCAGTGCCCATGGTGCCATGCTCTATAATCGACCTGCGCAACTGGGGACACTTGGGTGCCGCAAAGGCATCTGATGCATCGGCTGCCGCATGGCAATGATGTTCAATGAGTTACCGGCATGTTTCGGCACGCTCTCTGCGCGATGATAGGTTCTGTAGAGCGATTACATGAAGTTAGTAAGCAGCACGTGACTGTGAGAGGCATCTGCGGCAGCATGAAATTCGCAATTCGGCGGTTGCATTTGCCAACGTATACTCATCGTGAGACTGTGTAAGCAACTTAGTTTTCGTTGTAGCGATTTGTTAAGCTACCCAGCTTGATGCCGACTGAGGCGATGTGATGTGTGCCGCCAGCGAAACGAGACAACCCAGTCCAACATTGATAGGATGTCGCCTTGTTGTGGCACAGATCGCCATCTGTAAACCCTCAGAATTTCGGAAACTGCGCATGCGTGCCAATCGAGTATGAATAAGCGTAGTCGCCGACTACACGAAGACCGACGTCTGAGGCGAAAACGCGATGGCGGGTGTGGTGAAGAGGCCACCTGGGCAAGTGCTAGCAGCGCTCCTCGTGACACGCGCTAAGATTGCGCGCCTCCACTTGGCAGCTTGCTCCTGCGTGCTGCATACTCGACCGCCTGCATCATACAGTACAGCACTGCCGATGCTGCCATTTTCCAATCATAGCATGTTGGCTTCACGACGTCGCGCAGGAGGCAAAATCAGCCGCATGACTGATATTTCTACCTCGGCTGCTGCCGCCTGCTTCTGATCCGGCGGTTCTTCTGCGCAGCACACCAAAGCCTTGCGCCACAGTCTCACGAGCAACTGTTACAGGAAAGTTACCATCAGCAACCTACCTTTCACAGAAGGACGCCCATCAGCGCTTGACTCATTAATAACCACTTACTTTGACGAGAACAGTGTGAAAATGAGGATAAAGAGGAAGACACTGATGCACTGGTTGCATTCTGGACACAGTACACCACTTCTCCGCTTTCTACCATGACGGCAACATCCGAACATCTCGAAGCTTTTGCACCTTTGACATGGGCTACACCGTACCTGACATCTCCCAGCTGGATTGCATGTGACCGCCAGCGAGGCACCGAACCGGGTGAGGATACGGACCGATTTTGTCGCGACACAATGCGCGCGAACAACGGCGTGAGAAACTGGCTCGAGCTGTACGAGAAGCCGGCGCCGGGCGCCAAAGTCACCAAGTCAATATCTCTGATCAAGTATGGAACCGGCTTGAACGGCTTTCCCGGTATCTGCCATGGTGGCGCATTATTGACGCTCATGGACGAAGCAATGCTGCATATCCTGGTTGCCAATACTGTGCTTGAGCATGGCCTTGGCTTTATGAAAGTAGGAGAAGACTATTGGAGACTCCAGCTTCATGATGGAAAGTCGGCACAAGAGGTGCTTAAGGGCCGATTAGCCACAGCCACCATGGACGTGAAGCTTCTGGCGCCGGTGTTATGCCCTGGTGTTGTCGGCATTGAAACGATTGTACTTGGGGACACAGGGAACAAAATGCGGATGAAAGCCACGATGAGGGATCGACAGGGCAAGCCGCTGCTTACAGTCGAGGGGCTGTGGATCAAGATTCGCGGTGCTGCAAAACTATAACCACAACCACCGCCAGTGTGCGAAGCAAACCACGACAATCGCACACGCTTCTCAGTTCTCCGTCTCACTCTATATTTCCTATCGCAGGCTCGAGTAACCTGCCACCCAACGTCTATCTCCATCGCACGTGCGCAGGGATTCCGGATGATCTCGCATTGATCTCGGGCACGCTAACCCACCCGAGACCTGTGAGCTATTGGTCCTTCCTGCAACGGTAAACCTCCGAAATCAATGCCTGCAACAATATGTGCACTGCGCAGCATGTAAACACACATGCCATCCCTTTGGCCTACCATTCGTTATGACGTCTAAGGTAGCCTAACCTATCCCGCACCACGCCTGCGAGTCACCATCAAGGTCGTTGTATACTTAAGAGCAAGCCTACATTGATAGAAATTTGATCAGACTGCACGATCAAGTTGTCAAGTCCTCAACACAGTTCAAGATGCATTCCATTCTGGCTTCCGTCTACGCTCTCTCTTCCCTGCTTCCCCTCGCCATTGCCCAAACTTCCGGCACGTTCAACACCCTCACTTTCAATGTCGCTGGTCTTCCTGCTGCCCTGAACGGCAACGATGTTCCCGGTGATAAGACAACAAACACTGCCCGTATTGGAAAGTTGTTCTCTCAATACGATATCGGTGTCATCAACGTTCAAGAGGACTTCAACTACCATGCCACACTATATGCCAACGACGATCACCCATATAGGACGCCTACCAGCGGAGGAGTGCCATTTGGCAGCGGCTTGAACACTTTGAGCAACTATCCTTACACTGGATTTCAGCGAGTCAAGTGGAACACGTGCAGTACTTTCGAGTAAGTCAAGCTCAAACGATGGCACAAACACATTGCATAGTACGACACTAACATAACACTCTGTCAACAGTAGTGCGGACTGCCTCACACCCAAGGGCTTCACTTTCATGCGTGTCAAGATTGCCGAAGGCGCAGTAGTCGACATGTACAACCTACACGCCGATGCCGGGTAAGTCACCCTACTTCCTTCAACCCTATGACAACCCACTAAACCTCCATAGCACCACAGCCGCCGACAACAAGGCCCGCGCAGCCAACCTGCGCCAAGTCTCCGACTACATCAAGGCCAACTCCGTCGGCAACGCCGTCGTCGTCTTCGGCGACTCAAACTCGCGTTACACACGCACCGACGACATCCCCGACGTTTTCAAGACCGAAAACGGCATGACGGATGTCTGGCTCGAGCTCGTCAAGAACGGTGTCCCACCTGCCAAGGGCGCCGACGCGCTTCTCTGCTCGAACCCCTCCACGACCAACGAGTGCGAGATCGTCGACAAGACCTGGTACCGCGGCTCTGACGCTGTAACGCTCAAGGCCACGAAGTTCGACTACGCAGGCCACATGTTCCTCCAGGAGAACGGCGACTTGTTGAGCGACCACAACGGTGTGCTTGTAGACTTTTCTTGGAGCCTGAATGCCCGCCGAAGCGTGTCTGATGTGTTTGGCGGTGAAGAAGGTACGTGGTACAATGACCTGAGCGCCATCTCCAGTCTCGCCAGCCCGAAGGTGTCTTCCATCATGCTCCGTGGCAAGGAGCGCGTTGATGCTGTTTCCGTTAGCTTGACTTCTGGACAGACGCTTTCGCATGGTGGGACTGGTGGCGAGGCGATTACGCTCGCTTTGGCTGCGGACGAGACGCTGACTTCTGCACAGCTGTGTCAGGGTCAGAAGAACGGTAAGACGAGGATCTTTTATGCGCTGGTTACCACTAGTGCTGGCAAGACGGTTTCTACTGGTGTCAAGACGGATGACTGTGTTACGAGGACTGCGGGGGCTGGTCGTGGTATTGTTGGCTTTCTTGGTCGTTCGGGCGATGAGGTTGACCAGTTGGGATTCATCTACTCGAGCGCTTAAGAATGTTTGATGGACGTGGCCCTTGGTTGGATTAATGGAATGTCTCATGCCCCTACGACTCAATGCGATCAACAATAATTGGAAGGTTAAATGCCTGAGTGGCCATAAGTGATCTGCTCTAGTAAGCGGGTAAATGCTGACTTCAAGCACATGTGAACTGTACTCGCGATGTATGTTGTTACATTGAGCTGTTCTCGTATCCTACATAGCCATAAAGCAAATCCGCCTCTCCAAAATAGTGTGTGTCAAAGGAAATAACAAGAAAGAAATCGTACAAGAAAACAGATCATCCTCCTACTGGATTGCCAAGAAAACAAACATAACGTCTTGCAGTCGTAGTCGACCACTCATAAAAGATCAGATGAGGCCAGCTCTGAGATTACACCTTGACAGAGACGTCCTTCTCTAAGCATAAACCCAGTACTGCGCTTCATAATCCACAGTAACCACCTGACCAGGTGTCATACCATCGCAAGTCGCTGGTGCCATTCCACCCACAGTGTTGAGCCGGTACACCATCTTGACACCACTGGTCGACGCTGTTTGCGCTTCGAGCCTAAGCCACTTTACATCCTTAGTCGCATCGGGCGCAGGCGTATCGTCGACTTTCTTAGCCACCGTGTTGCCAAGACCAAGGATGTCGAAGTCGGGAGTAGTAGTGTCGAGGAAGAAGTGCGTGCCGATAGACGCGGATTCTTGGACGCGGCCTAGAGATGCAGTACCAGCAGTAGGGTTGGATGAGATCTCGCAGGAGGCGTTGAAGAGTTGGGCTAGAGCGCCGATTGCGGCTGGTGTGGCTGTCGCGTTACTGCACGTGTAGTTTTGTGTGCCCATGCCGAGCGCGACAAGAACGAGGGACATGTCGGCTGTTGGTGGTGGGAGCGCAGAGGCGGGCTGTTGGATGCCGCTGAGGTCGCAAGATGGTGCTCCAGGTTGCGCGGGCTCTGCGGGCGCGGTAGTGTTGGCGGTATCGTCGCATTCCTGACGAGGATAGATTTGCGGGAGACGCGAAGGCGCGCTCATGGCCATTGGAATGAGCGCAAAGGCCGTGAGAAAGAGTGAGGCGTGCATGTTGACGATTTTCGGTAAAGAGTGCTTTCGATAATCGTAAGACTTTTGTGTATCCTGAAGTTATGGATAAGAAAGAAGGTGTTGTTGGAATTAACGAGTACGCGAACGAATGTAGAGCTACCAGAGCCCGAAGAAACGAATGAAGAATGGAATAAGGAGGCTGAAAGGCTGAAAGCTGGATAATTGCGCGTGCTCTTGTCCTACCTGGATGAAGACGTCAGACGACTTATATAAAGTTCTGTCATCCCTTCGTCGGACCTTCTCAGGTAGCTTCTACATGGATTTAGATTGCAAATGCGGGTGATAACATGTCAAAACGTTTGACATGATCCTTAGGTCGATGTTGGTGTTTCGACAGGATCAAGATACGTTGGTACATGGATTAACGGTTGAAGTGCCGTGGTGTCGGGCGAGAGCGCGGTTTCGCGTAGGCACAACTGTCGCGAGTCAGTGTGGCCAACGGTCTTCTGAAACGAGGCATCCCAGCCTTGCGGTAGAAGAGCGTTGACGACGTTTGCAAAGACAAACAACCCGTGGGTCCTTCGATGTTGGCCAAGCTGCTAAGAGATTTTGAAGATCATAACAGGTCGTCGATATAACCTGCAAAGTTCAATGGCGCGCTGCGAAGTTCGTGATGTAATATTCGTCGTGTACGCCACGATGCGCCGTCGTCGAACCTAAGGCGACAGGAGCCCTAGCTTTCTTAGGAAGGAAGCCACTTCAGAAGAGCCGCAATCTCACCCTGTCTGCGGCGTAGCTACAGGGAAATCTCATCAAGGACAGAAGTTCCATGTGACTAGTAGACAGTGTTGCTGAAACTGGTACCTGGGTACCTGCAGAACCTGCCACAGAACCTGAAACGTGGGGAATGAGCTGACGGCCCGAAATGGGGCAGGAAACATATCGTGTGCAGTTCGTCCGCTATCACCCTGAAACAACCGCGACCGCTACCCAACTACGCCGCAGTCGTTGAGATGTCTCGCGATGCTTTTGCCGCGTGTTGGTCTTCACGTGGGCCGCTCGCCGCCTGCAGGCAGGATGTCATCACCCGTTTCCCCAGACGTCGAACGTAACAGAAACCTTACCTGCGTTGAAGTGAGGAGTCGGTCCGCATTAGTGCAAGGCCAGCAGAAGGCCAGCCTGCACCTCCAGGTTCGAGACCGTGCGGTGGCTTGCCCTAGGTTTCCGAGGTCAGCACTTGTGGCAAAACGCGAGTAGGCAGGAAGCGTGTTCGTCCGTGTTGAATACGGTCGATGTAGAAGACCGAGAGCATCGCTCCGGCGACAGTGTTGTATCTAAGATCACCGGCGCTGCTGGAGATTCGGAGAGTCGCGTCGTGATGATCCGAGTGAGACGGCCATATCGTCGGCCCTGAGTTCACCGAATCGGATCGAGCTAGCGTCGTTGCTCTTTCCGCAGCTCCGCCTCAGCCTACACGTGTGTGCACTACGCAACGCCCTCATGTAGAACCTCTTTAGAAATACGCTGCCTCGGTTCTTTGGGTATGCGATAGTAATCATCCCACGATACACCATGGAACGAAGAGTGAGCCTCAAAGACCTCATTCGTAATGCCGGCGTCATCCCCGTCGAACAGCGCCAAGCAGTCCTCCCGGCCCCAACACAGCCGGCCATCTCAGTCAGCGACGAGGACATCTCGCAAGCCCGAAACATCCTGCTTGAACGGAGAGCCAAAAATCCCGAAAGCAAGAACGTGTTGAAGAGCATCTTCAAAAGCTCAAAAGAGAAGGACAAGGGACAGGATGGGGCACAATTCTCGCAGGAGGAGCTCGACCAAGCCTTGTCCGCTGTCATCCGCAGTCCCACGACTGGACCCGGCCTGATCCAAGCCTTCCTCACTCTGGGCGCGAAAGTGAATATCATCGAGACAATCGACAAGAAGCGAAGATCGAGTAATCAGGCCAACACAGCATTGCGCCGCCGTAGCACGGTCTTGCAGCAGGCCGCAAGCCTGAGGAAAGCCGATGGTGTCAACATCCTCGCCGCCTCTGGTGCGGACCAACAGACCTTGGACGAAGGACTGAAAGCTGCTCTGGCTGCCGGCGATCAAGAAAGTATAGGCCTCTTACTGCGACACGGGGCGGACCTGAACAACTTTCCCAATGCTTTGGCCAATGCAGTCCGATCGAATGACCTGAACTTCGTCAAGCTCTTGTTGCGAGCTCCAAAGCCACTGCGTGCTCAGATCATCAATTCTTGCCTACCTGCAGCGGTCCAGCAAGGCTCAGATGCTGTCATATCTCTGCTAATAGCATACGGCGCTGACCCGAATTTCGACTCCGCAAGTGCTCTCAACATGGCGATTGGAAGACAGGCCTACAAGCTGGCCACCGCTTTGGTCGCTGGCCCGATCCGTCTTAACGAACCGAACCTGCAACATGCGCTCGACACTACCATGAGGCTACCGACGCGGCAGGCAACGCTGCAGTTCCTACAGCTCTTGTTTTGCTGCGGGCTACCTCCCGATAGTCGTGGTCTACCGGACTTCCTCATCTGTCTGGCAAGAAGCAACGATACTGCTGGCGCGAAGATGATGGTCAGCTACGGCGTACCGACCACGGCTGATGATGCAGAGTGTCTGAGAGAGGCCATCGAAAACTCAAACTGGAGCTTAGTGGATGCCATCCTCCAGACGTCCATCGCCCCTCAGCATGCGACATCAGCGCTGGCTGTTTTGCCGACCAACACCCCACAGCCAGATAGACTTCGCGTAGTCGACGCTTTGCTAAAGAAAGGCGCATCAGGTCCGCCTCTTGGTCGATTGCTCACGCAAGCCACAAAGGAGAAAGACACTCAGTTGATCGACCTCCTTCTTGGTGCTGGGGCACCTGTCGATTCAGGCGACAACGGCGCACTTCATTTTGCAGTGGTCAATCGAGATGTCCGGACACTTAAGTCTATTTTCAACGCTCGTCCTCCGCCAGAGACACTAGCGAACGTATTTCCGCTCATTTTCCGTGCTGATGGAATCTCGGCATCGGAACGACGTGAAATCGCACGGCTATTATTAGAGTACGGCGCAAGTGGTCCAGGTGTCGACCAAGCACTAGTCAATGCAATCGCAGACACGTCGGCTGGGCGGGATGGGGCTCTGATAACAGACCTTGTTCGAAAAGGTGCAAACGTCGACGAGAGAGCCTTGTCATTGGCAGTGACTCAAGTCGACATTTCTCTTTTGCGTCTGCTCTGCAACACCAGACCCAACTCCTCAGCGACATCGGCAGCCCTACCTCTCGCCTTTGATTCACGAGCTGGCAGACATTCAAAAACACTCGAGATCATTGACTTGCTTCTGAACCATGGAATTGAAGAAGAGCCAGCTAGTCAGACCTTACAGATTGCCATCAATGGCGGCCCCGACAACATTGATATCATCGAGCGGCTCCTCACTGCCAGCCCTAGACTGCTAAGCACCGCGTTCAAGTACACGACAGCGATTGAAGATCCCCACAAGAAGGCACCGATACTCAATGCTTTACTGAAACTGGGAGTACCACAGGACGCTCTGGACCAAGCCCTTGCCGCGGAGACACGACAGGCCGTTGCCACAAATGACACAACCAGTACCAGGTTGCTGTTGGGACAAGGAGCATCTGTGAGTCACAACGATGGCGAAGCGTTGAGTGTTGCGGTAGCTTCAGGAAACAGCTCGCTAATGGCATTAATACTCAGTGGACGTCACCAACCATCACGATCTAGCGTCACGAGGTCGTTCCGTACATTGTTCACCGACGACAAGTTGATGCAGGAAGGAAAGAAAGAGAGCATTGGTGAAATGGCACAAGAGCTACTGGCCCGTGGAGTAGAACAGTCTGCCATCGACGCAGCTCTGCGACTAGTCCTCAGCAACGAGCATGATAAGTATACGGAGCCCTGGGTTGAGCTGTTGCTTCAGTATCACGCGGATGTCAACACGGCGGATGGGGCATGCTTCGTCTTCGCAGCACAAAAGCACAGTCACACCATCTTTGAGAAGCTCATGCGTCACAACCCCAAGTTCAACGTCGTCGTTCCAGCGTTGTTGAGTTCCAAGCTCCAAGACGAAGTAGTCGTTGCCGCAATACAGTCATGCCTCGATCACGGTTGCATAATTGAACAGCTCGGTGTCGGCTATAACAAGCCACCGATACTCATCACCACCATGACTGTGTACCCACGCAATAGCGCGCTCATCACGCTACTCCTGAAGCACGGCTTGAATCCGGAGATAACCATCCCCACGGTTCTCCATTCGTCCTGCGGACCCGAAACTGTGCCCGCACTGCTTTGGGCATTAGCTCAACCACAGAAGCGCATTTCGGACGCCGTAATCTCCGCCCTTTTGGAAGCTGGAGCATCCGTTGACCGACTTTCTGCCGCTTCGGAGACTACGGCACTTATGCTCGCCGCTCGTGAGGGGCGTCATGAGATAGTGAATGCACTAGTCGTGCGGGGTTCGGATGCGGATCTTCGGGATGTCTGGAACAAATCCGCACTCTTCTACGCTAGCAGCAGTGTGTCTGGGGAAGCCACAGTGAAGTTACTAGCGCCATGCTCGCTAGCAAATGATGGTGCGTTACATGAGTCAGCTAGGGAACTCAACGCCGAGGTCACGAAGGCCTTGTTGGAGCATGCTCACGATCCAAACTACCCATCCCGTCTCCATGGCGGTAGGAATGTCCTCGGAGAGATATGTCTCAACGCGAGAGTCTCCACATCCGCGCATCGCTCGAAGCTTCGCCAGCTACTGCGTCTTCTCTTGACCAAACGCGTAAACCCCAAATTCCGCGCTCGCAACGAGAAGTCTAGTGTCATCCTCGCACTCGACGATGCCTACAGCGCCCTTCCCATCACAGAGGCTCTGCTAGAGACGGAGATATGGCAAGACCTCAACGATGAAGCACACGTCTACTGCGACGCATCCTCGGGCCTCCATTACTCACCCTACTCCTACGTTGAGCTAATCGCTACACCCGCCCGCGCTCCCGTCAAAAAGGCCCTGCTCGATCTCCTGCGCGACAAGGCCTGTCTCCCAGTCTACTATTCCTCGTCGGCACTCCAACCCGTCGGCGCAACAGGCATCCCACCCGCGATTGCCAAACTCGTAGATAAGCAAAAGGAACACGAGCTCTCCATCCGCCACGAGAAGGAGAAGTTCGAGCACACTCGTACGATCGAGGAAACAAGCCACAAAGACATTCTCCGACGAAAGCGCGAGAGCCAAACCGTCGAACTGGAACTACAAACCAAAGCAACCCAACACTACACCGCCCTGGAGCAGCAGAAACACGACTTCGAAGTCCACCGCGTAAGGGAGGCGGAACGCATGAAGCGCTCTGAACGAGTAGCTTGGCATAACTTGGTACAAGAGCAAGAGCGCGATGCCGCTGCTGCACGGGCGAGTGCAGAGGAGAGGAAACTGAGGGAGACTATGGCGGCTGAGAGCAAGATGATTGAGCAGCGGAAACAGGAGTTGGAGCATAGGGCTGGGGTGGAGAGGCGGATGTTGAAGGAGAAGGAGGAGCATTATGAGAGGAATGTTAAGAGGCAGAAGGAGGTTAGACAGATTGAGGGTGGGCCGCCGCAGTGGGGGACTGTGGATTAGTGGTCTTGATGGTGAAGCAGTGGGATGTTATCACGAGTTTCTTTTGGGTTGGCGCAATGGCGTGGGTTGGAGGATCGGTCTACACCGCGCTCGAAAGCATTGAGTTATCATGGCTTGAACTCCACATTGTGATGTGCTCTTTGAATTGTGGTATTTGCAGACTTTCGAGGATTAATCACTTCCGTTGGCGCCTGCCTCCAATGTGTCGTCGTCATTGCGCCTCCTCGGCAACGCACTCGCTTTCACCTCGCTCCTTCCTCATCGAAAAGACTTTCCCACGTGCGCGCTCGCTCACCTCACCAGCACCCCGCCTCTAATTTTAATTCCTTCACAATACCTCAATCTCCTGCCACAACGGCGCCTCTACGACTATGGATCCGCATCAGCAGCACGGGGTACGAATCAAGGAAGAGCATGATGAGCTCGGAATTTGGGTGCCAGTGAAGCAAGAGCGCTTTTCTGAGGAGCGTCTCCCCGCTGTCGTCCCCAAAGTCGAGCCTGTCGATGATGTAAGTACGCCTGCTTCCACGAAAAGCTCGTGATATCAACACAATACTATATCTGATAGCATGCGCTAACCCTACATCATCAGGACGACATGATCTCCACCCAGCGAAAGAACAACAGGAAAGCCAATCGAGTTAGACAGACAACGAAGGATAAAAATCGCATCAAACGTCTCGAGACGGAGCTCAGACAGGCTCACGACGAGTTCTCAGCGCAGCGAATGAAAGACATTGAGAGAAACCTCATCTTTACCCAAGCGGCTATCACCACTCCAAAGAAGCCTGGCACTATCAAGCACCTATTGCTTGAGAATCTTCAACTGCAGAAGAGACTTGAGGAGACGCAGCAAGAGGTCGAAACCACAAAGCGCAACGCTGAAGCGTACAACAATAGCATCGAGCACAAGAAAGACGTGGAAGACAAGGAAGTGATAAGGCAACTATGGGACAATGTTGCAGCTGAACAGGCTCGTAACAGGGAGTTGAATCTTAGCCTACAGAATCAGGGCAAGAAGCTGAGAGAGGAAGGAAGGAAAAGGAGGAAGGCTGAAGAGCGGTTGCGCGAGGCTGCGGATCGATTAGAACTCTTTACCGGTGTCGAGGAATATCCGTCTGAGGCGAGTGAAGAGGAGCTTGAGGAAGGAGAGAAACTCGAGGACGAAGAGATCATGGAACAAGTGTTCATCAAGGATGAAGAGTTCATGGAGGATGAATGATAGCGAGCAACGCAAGACATATGCGAAAAGCTGCACAATAAGGCGAAGCTCTTATACAGAAGTTATCATGGCTTGAACTTTGCATTCAGCTATACTCTCCTAATCACCTGCGATGTGTCCAATCGTTTTCGCACTTTCTTGGCAGCGCACTCACCTTCACTTCGCTCCTTCCCCGTTCGTGAACTTCGCCACGTGCACGCTTGCTATCCTTGGAACCTCACAACACCCCGCTTCTCTAATCTGAACTTCTCCACACCACTTCAGCTCTAACCCACAACGGCGACCTGGCTGTCATGGATCGGTATCAGCAGTATGCAACGCGCGTCAAGTCAGAAGATGATGAGCTCGGTATATGGGTGCCCGTGAATCAAGAGCCAGCAGAGATCGTGCCTGCCGTTGTTCCCAAACTCGAGCCGACCGATAAGGTAAGTGCATCCCAATCCATGATAACCTCACAAGCCATTGAACTACGGTATCATGCAGCATGTACTAATCACAACAACTCCAGGAACTGCTCGCTTCGTTGAAGAAACAAAGGAAGAAAGCGAGGAAGGAACAAAAGAACGAACAGGCTTCCAAAGGACAACGTCGCGGCAACGATCAGGTCGATCTCAAGAAGCAAAACGCCCGCCTCCGCAAAGAACTCGCAGACGCCCGCTCAACGAGACCTCATGGCGCGCAAAGCCATCGTATATTTGACCTCGAAGAGAAATTCTTCCGAGCCTGCAAAGAGCGCGATGAAGCTGTCGCACAGAGAAACGTGACTGCCACACAGCGACAGGAACAAGTCTTGACCAGAACGATAAGCGACATTAAGATACAGAACTCTCGACTCCGCCAAGATCTCTCTGGTGCTCAGAAGAAGATAGCGAGCCTTACAGCGGGCGAGCGAGCGAGCTACCCGGACAATCAGGACTCGCCGCCTCATCAAGAATCCGAGCCGACTGTCAACATCAAGGGAGCGAGCACCATAACAGCATTGAGAGCAGAGATATCTGAGCTGGAGAAGCAATTGAAGGATGCGCTTCGCAATGCTGAGAACGCCGAGAGAGATGCTCGAGCATTCAAGAAGAACAACGTCGATGCCGAAGCTCTGGACAAACAACTTGCAGTGGAGAGGGCCAAGAACAGAGCACTTGTGAGCAAGCTGCAGAAAGCTCTTAAGAAAGAGCAGGACAAGAGTGAAGAAGCGCACACTGGCTCCCGCGAGGTCAATGACATGGAGATTGGCATGGCAGGCTGGCCCGGTAGTCGTGGTCTACCGACTAGGCAGCAAGTCAAGGTTGAAGATGAGGATATGGAGTTGGAGGACGGAGAATAGCATGGAGAGTGTGGGGAACGACAAGGAAAGCCTATGTATCTGTCGATGATACTCATTGCGAAGCTTGGAGAAGGACTACGAGGGTGCACGTGCGATCAAAGAACAACCATCGCGAGAGAGAGATATGCGGACTCAGAATGTATTGTGATAGTCGATGTGAGATGGTGACAAGACACGTCGTAGGCAGAGATACGAGTAACAGCGATGATATAGCATGCTGATAATCATGATACATCTGACAAAACATCGTATGTGACTTCATCCCCTTCCCCTCTCATATGCAATGACACACTTCCGAATTGAGAAGCAAGATAACCTTAATTCAATCTCCAACAACACCGGGTATAAACCACACCTCCCTTTTCCATCCCTATATATCCACATAACATTCATACACAACCCCAACCAACCAACCCCATCACTGAACCTCAAAAACCCCACTAACCCCCTCAAACTCCTCAACAGCTCCCCCAACTTTCTTAGCATCCCCATAATACCTAATCCGATACCTCCCCTTCTCCGTCCCCAGAACCGGCGTATCCCAACTAATCGTCACATCACTCGTGCCCGTAAGCCCATTCACCCTCTTCCACTGATACACGACCTCCCAATCCTCGTCGTTCTTAACCTGCGTCCACGTCCCACCACCATCACCATCACTGCTCTGTTTCTCTATAGCCGCAAACGTGCCTTCAAGACGGAGGTTGTTACGCGGATTCGCGCCGACGAAGGTCGCGGAGACGGTGGCGCCGCGGGCGTATGTGGGCAGGACGTCTTTTGTGACTTGGCCGAAGGAGCGGCCGAAGCCGGCACCGTCGTAGACGACGCCGGTGATGAGGGAGATGGATTTGTCGCGGTTGTCTGGGGGAGAGGGGCCGGGCGGAGGGGGTTGGAGGGAGGAGTCGGATAGGTAGGGGAGGTAGGACAGGGTGGCGTTGATGTAGGCGTTTAGGGTGTGGGGGCCGTAGAGGGTGGAAGCGCCTTCGTAGCGTTGGATGCTGTATTCTTCTTCTGTGGCGATGTAGTGCGTGTAGCTGTTTGCTGGGCCGCCTAGTACGACGATGGGCGAGGTGGCGATGTTGGTGGATACGATGGCGTTGTGGACGGCTTCGCGCCAGCGGCGGCCGGACATGGTTGTTGCCTCGCCTGGGGACACGATGATGACGAGTTGGCCGACACGCAGGACTTGGATGTCGACGATGTTTGGGGACCAGGGGTATGGGACGTTGGCTTGTCCGACGTTCAGTAAGACGGGCTTGGGGTACTGACACTCCTTTTGCTCTTTGCTTGGTGGTGCGATGGCGCTGCCGACGAGGTTCCAGAAGGGATTCGAGGGCGCGCCGGGGTCGTTTTGGACAAAGTCAAAGGCGCCGGGGCCGTCGGATGTGCCGGCTGCGAAGGAGTTGCCCATGGCTGCGGGACATGTGTGGACGACGGATCCATTGCTAAGGGTGAAAGTAAAGTTGGAGAAGTCGACATAGGTGTGGAACGAGCGGACCTTGCCAGAGATGGGGGTGACGGCATTGAAGTCGTAGATGCTCCTGGCACCCTCGGCCTGACGCCTGCCAATCTCGTAGCAGGACTTGTGGCCTCCGTCGTCCAGGCCGAAGAACGGTCCACGACCGTGGCAGTCCTGGCTCTTTCCTCCGCAGGTGCTGTCGTTGAGTCGGCACTGCTGGCCTGACCCGTCTTCACAGTACGCACCGAGCACATTGGGCGTCGTGTCACCGACGTTGGCTTGCGAGAAGCCTGCCACAAAGCCCTCGGCAGCATTTGAGTCGGCCGCATTGGCCTCCATATCCTTCTCCAGCAAGTACGCGGCCACACCCTTGTTGTCTCCAGCAATGAGCGTCTGGTTTCCCAGCATACTGGTGCCATGGACAGGGAACCAATTCAGAATTCCAATGCTCTTTCCATCACTGGCTCTCGTGAACTTCAGAAGTGTCATGGTCTTGTCCACATTGTCTGTATAGCGATCGCGTTCTGCTTGGGGGTTGGCGAGGTAGGCGAACAGACTGCGGTTGATGTTCGCATCAGCAATCTTCGCACTGCCAGCACTGACAGTTCCCAGGGTAAGTCCTTCATGCGCCCTCTTGATAGACAGAAGCGTTCCATCCACGATCGCACGATAGCTCTGCTTGTCGAAGCCCTGACTTGTGATCTGCGGAAGGAGGTAGTTCAACCAGGCGCCCGGTCCGGCATGGCTGTGCGTGCCAGTCACGGCGACATTGTTCTTCCCGTATACAGCGTACTCAGACCCCATGGCCTGAAGCCCTTCCAAGATGCCATTTCGGATGGCAGTGTCTCCGGACTGGGTGTCGAGAACGAGGTACACGAAGCGTTCGCTGGCTTCGTCCGGGTTGCCGACGATGAAGGCGCGGGAGTAGAGGCGTTGGCGGAGTCCAGATCCGATTTGCGACGAGTTGGCGTAGCCCATCATGTTGAGCTCGACGACGGGACTGTGGCAACGTTAGTACATTCACACACAGTATATTCTCGCCACCTACCCAGTAATATCCGCCTTGCCAACGCCGATAAGGTACGAAGAAGCATCGCCAGCCTGACCTCCATCCTGCTTCTCGCTATTAAAGACATCCTGCTGGGCTCCAGTGTACGTCTGATCGAGGCGCGCATGCCAGAAGTCGACGACGGGGAATCCGAGGTTGATAACGAGCTGGGCGATGATCAACGAGGCAACAAGGGCCGCACCCAGTGCGACTGCGATGTGTGAGCGCGCCATGGACGCGAAGAGATGTCTGGGCGGAAGTGTGCGGAAAGAAGCTGGAAGCCGTTGGACGGGGCGCGGCGAGCTTCTTGTACGCTACTGCTGGCACCGGAAGCTACGCGTGCCAGACGTGTAGGCGTAGAGGGTTGCACATGGGCGTACAGTCGATTAGCAGGGAAGATAGATAGACAGGGAGACAAAGTATCGCCTCTGGCCACACAGCAGCGCGAAGCTTGACAGTCGCGCCTGGCACCTGCATTGCATGACGTTGCGGGGTTCCTCGCCGTCTGGTTGGCGGGGAGCCCGGACGCGATCAGTGCCTAAATCTACCCGTGCAGGCCTGCTTCTCTAGTTTCGCGACACCCTTCCACTTCACCTGCGCATCCAATACACCATCTGCCATCTACCTCGCCCTTATCCCGGCCCGCTGCACGTCGCTTGCCCGCCATGCCCCTCATCCAGGAATCCTACGACCATCTCCCTTGTACGTCCAATTTGCTCCTGCCCCAACACAGCAACCATGTCCGATGCGCCCAGTCACGCGCGACACTTGGACTGATACCCCCGTTATTGCCTCGCTAACTGCATATAGATGTCGATACGGAGCTCTCAGCTGCGAGCCTGGTCGCAGCCAGACACGCCATCAACGCCGATATCAGAGCCGCGGGCGTAGACACAACAGACATGCATCCGGCGCTTATACCAGCAGCCACGAAATACACACCCACCTTTTCCGACTTCATCACGCGCGAGCACGCGCGGCTCGACGACCACCCTACGTCGAAGCTGTCTGGCGTCGATTTGAAGCGCTATGAGGATCTCGATGCGCCCGAGAGCACGACCCCGACGAGCGACGAGGAGAGGCCGGAGCTGCTGGAGCGGTGGAATAAAGCGCTCAAGCAGGCGTATACGAGCTCGGAGTATGTGCAGGGCAGGCTGACGCAGTTGGGGCTGTTGGAGAAATTCGGGAAGAATGCTTGGTTGGTGGGCAACTCGCAGCTGGAGGATATACTCAAGGGCGTCGAGGCCGAGCTGGTGGATTTGGGCAAGCAGCAGGAAGAGGTGGAGATGGCGAGGAGGTCGCAGCAAGATAGTGCGGGTGCTGAGCTCAAGACGCTCGAGGAGACGTGGAAGAAGGGAGTAGGAAGGGTTTTGGAGACAGAAGTCGCGGCTGAAGGGTTGAAGCTGCAGATTTTGGACAAGCGGAGGGCAGGCGCAGTTTGAAAATTTCATCACCATTGAGTGAAGAGCATAGTTGCATGATACCCAATACACACCATTACATAGAACATCACACTGACATACCATGATACATCACTCATAGTTCAGTCTTCAGATTGAATACGCAATTCAGTGATCATTACTAGGAACTATATAGCTAAAGTAGCAGGGGTACTCATTTATAGAATTGAAAACACACGCCTCATTCGCCATCGCTGCTCTGCCTCATCCGCAAAAACAAGCCAAGGAAAAACATTTCCATCCCTTTTTGGGTATCGAACTCCATCGTCATTAGCTGAAATGAAAGAAGACCATCCACTAGTAAACAATACGCTCGTCAAAGACGGGTGCCTCGCGCGAGTGGCCGTCCTCGACACCCTTCCAGTACACCTTGCCCTTCTCGTTGAAGGTAGCCTGCTCGTCCGTGATGACGAGTCCGGGGACGGTCTTCTGCGTGTCCCTAATCTCGCGTGTGCTGATGCCCATGTCGTCCTTGACGATCCAGATTACGGGTGTGGGGCTGGTGACGGAGGGGTTGAAGAAGGCGCGCTTTTGGATCTCCATGGGCAGCGGCTCTTGCGGGTGGTGGTAGAACTGGTCGAGGGACGCGGAGAGGTTGTGGATCGAGTTCTTCTCGGGGTTGAACATCTTGGCTAGGAAGCCGGGCATGCGAGTGGCCTTGGGGGCGTAGCTGGGGGTGGCATCGGTGGTGTGGACCTTCTCGCCGTTCTGAGTGTGCATGCCGTCCTCGTGGTGGCCGTTGGTGACGCTGCCGTGGGCAGGGGATGGGTCGGTGTAGGCGAGGCGAGCTTCCTCGTGCTTCAGGGCGAATTTCAGAGTGAACTGGAAGACGAGGGTGAGGAAGAGGAGCAGGCACATGATGGCCAAGGGACCGACAGCCTGGATGTTTTTGGCCGTGGCAATGGCGAACAGACCAATCAGGCAGATTTCAGACAGGTAGATACCGGTCATAAGCTGGCGCAGGGCCTTCTGGTAGGCTTCGCCCTTGGTGTCCAGGTTGGTCTCGTACACGTAAAGGAAGTTGTACCTGAAGGCAACGTAGATGAGGGAAAAGCCAATCGTAGCGAAACCGAGGATAAGAGGTGCAATGCCAGAGTAGGTGATACCAATGACAGCCAAGTTGACCCACTTGGGGTACTCAGATCCCCACGATGGAGCCGACAGCTTAGTAAGCTTGTCGAAGATCTTGCGAGGGGTCTTGCCAGGCAGAATGCGGCCCAGGAGCACGACCACGACGAAACCGCCGATGTTGAGCAGAGTTCCGGCAGCCGATGAGAGACCCAACAGGATGAAGTAGCTGATGTAGAAGTTGGAGGCTTTGGGCAGGCTTGTAGAGAGCAGAGTGAGCACGCTGCCGGGGTTGTCGATGATCTGGTTGATGGCGGACGTGATGGCGCTGGACAGGGTTGCCACAAGGAATACCTGGACGACCTGGAAGGCGAAGTACCAGTTCTGGGTCTTGAGCTCGATCTGACTCCATGTAACGTAGCCAGCCAACTTGGCCATCAAGCGACAGACAATCGGCACCAGGGCCATGAGCACGGCAAGCATGACAGCCGGCAGGAGACCGGTAACAACACCCAGGATAACCTGAGGGATGTCCAGGATCCACTCGAGCCAGGAGAAACGGTCAGCCAGGTAGTTGATGTTGGAGATGAGACCGACAAAGGCAACTGGATACGTTAGCTGAGGTCTGTAAATGTGTATGATGGGTCTTACCGGGAATTGCGAAGAAGATGATCATGACAGAGATGAAGGCGGTAGCGACTGCCCAGCGGGCAAGGTGCTCCATAGGCTTGATCTTCAGATTGCCCCAAACGACCTCCTGAGGCACGATACCAAGTTGGCGTGCCTTAAGCTTCTTGTCAGGTCGGGTCTTGCTGCTTTGCATCATCTGCCAGGCGTCCTGCGCATGCCTCTGGGTATCAAACTCGAGGAAGACGGCTCCGACCAATTCACCCTGGCCGTTCCAGTGCTTGTCTTGCTCTTGAGTGATCTTGGGCATGAGCTCAGCAAGGTGCGATCGTCCGTACTCGATAGTGTCAACCTTCTTGCCGATCAGGAACTTGAGCTTGTGGGTGGGTCGTTTCTTGGGGTCAATCCACTTGGTGCCATCAGATACGTCGCTGGCAACGAAGTGCTTCTTGCCCTTCTCTGCCTTGATCCGGTTCATGTTGGCTTCACGTAGGAGCTGGTTCTCGCCATCCTCCAACTTCATAGCAGTCTTGTCACGGTCCTCAACCAAGTCGTCCAACTCCTTCGTGTTGGAGGCGACCCAGGCATGCTTGACGCCGGGGAACATCTCGAAGAGGGCAGACTGGGACATGGTCGTTGGAACGTTGGTGAACAGAATGGTACGCGAAGACAGGCGACTGGCTCCCCATGGCGAGCGACGGTACGCTTGACGTAGGTTAACGACGTAAAAGGACTCGCGGGCAATGATGCACATGACCATGCTGAGGAAGATGAACGAGATTCCGGCATGAGCATAGTAGCGGTTGACATTCTTGCCCTCAGGGTTGACGTTACTCATGGAGAGAAGATCGAGCTGCTCCTGGCCTGCCCCTCCCGTTGCATTGACGGGGAAGAGAACGGGCCATGTGACAAGACATCCCAGGAAGCAGGTGACGATGAGGACCTTGAAGAAGCGCACGAACAGGTAGCCGTCAATGGACTGGTGGTCGAGAATGTACTCGTCCTTGAGGTTCTTGAAGTCTTTTATCCATCCTAAGAAGCCTCCGCTCGGCGCGGGCGTCTGTCGCTGCTGCCCCAGATGGTTGAGATAGGTTCTCGGCGCATAGACTCGGCGGAAGTATTTGCGCGCGATAAGGAAAGCGACGACGAAGGCGAGCGCAAGAATGGCAGTCGGCACCAGGGTGGAGACCAAACTGGAAAGGGAGTTGGAGGATTCTTGCTGGGCTTTGCCAACTTCACCACCCTTTGTTATGATTAGCGCACGTTCATGCTGGCGCTGTCGCGATGGCGGAGGGACTCACGGTGGACGACATGGTGGGCAACTAGGCAGTCGCGTGCCCGTGGGGTGGGAGTGAAGGAGTCGCGAAGGGAAGATGCTTCTTAGGAAATGAGGAGGCTCTAGGACTGCATACAAATAAACAGGACTGCGGGCGCTATACAAGGAGTCCACCACCTGGGCAGCCTCTAGTGTGACGTCGTGGTCCAAGCACACTCCACAAATCGGTCCTATCGCGCGACTCGAGCCAGCCCGCTAACGCCTTCAGCTTAGCTGCGCGCATCCAGCTTCTGGACCCTGACACTTCACTGCGGGCTGCATCACCAGCCTCAATTGCGGAAGGCTTTTCACTGCGTGGCGGTGATGCAGCTCGGCGTGGCCGTGAAGTGAAGTGAGACTTTTCACCCACCCATGTCCGGCTCGAAACGCGTCTTCATGTGAAGGATGCGCGACAAGGGCCCAAGGAAATTACCGAGCTGGCGGAAAAGCAACCTTGTGATTCGCGACATGCGGCGCAAATCCAGTTGAGAACATTGCCAAGCTTGGCAAGCTCCCAGCCTCGCTAGCGATCGTCCTGGATGCGGTACGACAATTACGTCAATCGAGCGTTGTCCGCTGCCGGGCTACCCCTTCTCCTGTCAGGTGTCACTAGACGCCGCCTTGGTTGAAAGCGACCGACGATACAGTGATACAGCGAACAAACACGGCACAGAACCGACTATGCGTTGTTGCGGTTAAGCAGCCGAAACTATGACGATGCCATCTCACCGTACTCTGTGCGCATCCTATCACCTGCACTGCACACAGACACGACACAGACACAGAAAGCCTATTCTCCCCACCGCATCTTGATCCCGCAGTGATAGTCACAATTGATTGACACGCGCAGCCGCTCCTCGCACACAGCGGGAAGGATTGACAACTCCACACCCCCTGTGGGAACCGACGATCTAGATTGAAGCCACATCCCGTCTCACCACGTCTACGATCTCATCTGCGGCTGCAGCCAATCCCCTGGCCCCGACTGTCATCTCCACCAACACCAGGTGACGCGCAATATCGACTGGACAGAATTTGAGTTTTCGTCTTTTCAGCTCGCTGCCCCTGTTTACACATGCGGGTACACGTGGCGCAGCGGCCAGACCCTGCGTTTTTCGCTGCACCGCCACACGTTCACACCAATCTTTTCCGCGGGGTGTGCGCAATCGTTCTTACGCGCTTGGGCTAGGTAAGCTGCGATTCACGGCCTTTCCCGAGGGATGATGCAATCGCAGACATGTTCTTCTAATCAAACCTCGAACTAGTTCGCATGTGCCGTAAGCTGTTGGCACTGCCGCACCGTCGATGGAAAGGTAGTATCGTCATTGTCTGCATCAGACGCAACAATGCCTGTCGTACTCAGATGAGCCGATGATGAACCTTCTTTGTTCTTTCAGAGTTTGCTTCAATAGGACCGAACCAGCCGTTGATCTCTTCACACGCCAGAGATAGGCGATACGCGATATTAACGACCGAGCCCCCTGTTCACTTCGGCACTGCCGCTGTGAGATGGCTTATGGACGATGCAGCGCGTCGAAGACATACACTCACCGCATGCACAGAGAACGACGAGAACGACGAGCATGACCCTTCTTCAGACTACATCACAAAAGTCAGGGTAAATTTACGATATCCACCGATTATATGAGGGCCCAGGTCCTCTATCAACACGAATGATGTTCTTTTCGTGCCATCGTGGTAGGCAGATAGACCACCCACTACAACATTCGGGAAACAAGCCTGGAACCTTCCGACAACAGAATGCAGCAGGCGACTATCGATCATGTGACAATGTTAGGTGCTACATGAGGGCTAGCGCATATGTAGCATTGTGGCACAGCTGCGGGGACAACAACATGTTAGGACTACGATGATATCACCGTGCCACTGCACATTTGCACGTCGCGATTTCAATCATGTCGCTTTGTAACGTTTGCAGATCGATACCGTTTCGCAAAGTCATCACACGAGAGAAACATGATCACACGCTTGAAAGAGCTGGCTTTAGGTTCAACGCAGTTGGGCGAACATCGTCGATTCCTAACGACAATCTTCCTTGGAACGAGCGACGATGCACTATTGCAGAGATGGTGTCTCGCGCGAAGACATGCCCACTCTGCGCATACATCCTGCTGAAAATCAATCAAACGAGTTGGTGCACGACGTGGGAGAGGGGACGAAACTCCTTCACATTGGAAACAATCAAGACTGTCGTTCCACAGAATCCCATGGTGTGGATGAAATTACCTAGCGCTACGGAGTCGCATAAGCCCTTCCGAATCGCCTTAGGTACTCCACACTGTGTTGTAACTTCCTCTTGGTTGCTCGTCTACATAAGGTTACTATTTGGTAATTTTCACACACGCTGAACAATAAGAAAATCCTAAACTGACTGGATAGTACAGACGACCCATTAAGGCGAATCTGCGACCTCACTAGTGTTGTTCTAAGAGAGACACTGCATCCTAAAACATTGAAACGTATGCTATCTTGGCTGGACAAATGTAACACTAGCCACTCCTGGTGCCATAATCGATCAATGCGACAAGTACCCCTGCCTAGACGAGTCTTGGACGTGAGCATGCTTCCTGGGCGAGAACAAATGCTCGGTATGCAGCAGCCATGGCGAGATCAACTTCGGGGTGAGAGTTGCAAGCTTCTACAGACTTCCGAAGGTCAGACGGGCCTTTATGTGGCGTTGAGCTACTGCTGGGGCACCACCTTACCCTTGACGACGACTACAATCAATTTGAAGAACCACGAGTCTGGCATAGGCTTCAACAATCTACCGCGAACCTTGCAAGACGCTGTTATGGTTGTACGATGTCTGGACATTGGATACATCTGGATTGATTGCTTATGCATCCTGCAAGACTCGAAGAGAGACTGGGAACACGAATCTGCACATATGGCAGATGTATACTCCAATGCATCTTTGACTGTAGCTGCTTCACGAGCAGAGCACTGTGGGGAGGGATTCCTTGGTCCTCGCGAACTAAATCCTCCATTATGTGTGAACATCAAAGACGAAGGAGACTCGTTCGATCTGTTCTTTCAAACAGCTCCCATGCCAGTTGACGAGGTTAGTTGAACTCCCTGAGTTTGGCATTGTTCAATTGAAATTTTCTAATACCTTTAGCCTTTGAATGGTCGTGGATGGGCTGGACAAGAAAAAGTACTCTCCCGTCGTATCTTGAGCTTTGAGACTGGCGAAATAACCTGGGAATGCTCTATGAGTAGCAAGAACGAAGAGAAACTTAGACAAATTAACTGGGCGTTCTTGCACCGCACTTACCACGGGGATACCATTGGGCAAATGGCAAGGCCGCTAAACCAACCTATACGTCACAAGCTTTATCAATGGTATGATTATATAGAAGATCATACCATACGCGAAGTGAGCTTCGACAAAGACACCTTTCCAGCGATGGCTGGCGTTGTTCGAAAAGTACAAGAAGTCACCGGGGCCACATATTACGCCGGTCTATGGAAATCGCACTTCCTTGACGGCCTCCTATGGCACTTTTATCCGCTGTGGTACTGGCATCCGGACCTATGGTCTCTCATCCCAGAGGAAAGAAGAGGAGAGAAACGACGGGGTCTTAGGAAACGGCAGGTATGGACTGCTCCGTCGTGGTCGTGGGCATCTGTCAAAGGCATCATTTGTCACGATTATCAACACGAGGCTGATAACATGTGGGCCGATTATTGTGCCCATCTCGAAGAGTGCAACATCACTCACAGCGGCTTGGACCCCTTTGGCGAAATTACGGCTGGGTCCGCCCGCATCAGAGGACCGTTAACTCTGGTCACACAGGTCAAAGCTGACACAGATACGGTACAGTTTCCATCGTGTAAGCTTCAACTCGGAAACGGCGCACTGGTCAATGCTTTTGCTATGTTTGACTCTGTTGACTACAGATCCTGCAGTGCGATGATGATCACCGGCCACGTGGGCATATGCATCGAGAAGGTCGAGGGAACGACGGATACATATACTAGGGTTGGCACTGTTGAGATCATAAGGAATCATCGAGGCCCCGGGAGCGATATTGGCGATGACGATGAGTATACTATCTACAAACCGAGGACGCTTCTGACTGCTGCGGACCATTGCCCAGCACGTACTATCACTTTGGTTTAGTTCTCGCCAACTCCAGCTCGTATTGAAGTGGTATCGTCCATCAAGGTCCGTCTTAGTACCTCCAAAGATTATACACAATCTTCAACGATAGTGATTGCTGTTCTTACTCCTCCCAGTCCAATCACTTCAGTCATTTCCGGTCAAAACAGCAAACGAGACTTGAGTAGCGCATGCCCCGCAATTGTTGACTGAATCGAGTATGTACCGACGATACCCACACCGCAGCGCGTCGCAGTGCAAACGCTCTAGACGGCTCTGATTCGTCGTCCACTCACCTTTACTTCGAGATGTCAGTCACGTTACTATCGCTACTTCCGCAACCCCCTCTCTTAGTCCATTCGATACCCTCTTTAGCTTTATCAGCACGCCTTCCGACCCCTCTCACTCTCACAATATCTCTCTCCGTTACCACCTTACCGCCAGATTCCCACCACTTCCTGCGACATCCCTCTCCGCACGAGGATCACCGCCCATCCACTCGCCTTCCGTCAACACCTACAACACCCAAATCCTCCAACAGCATGCCCCCGCCCAATCCCCCACCCAACGACACGTCCATATTCGGCACATACCTCCCACTCTCAGCGCGCCACGGCGTCCAAGCAGCCCGTTTTCCGCCGCACGACTCCGGCCCCGTACGTCCACTAGACCTCAACGCAGTCGTAGGCGTCTCAGTCCACTAACAACAACCAGATGTTCAACCCCCACACCCGGATCAACGAAGCAATCGATTCACTATGCGCATTCCGCCACTCCATGTCCGAGCTCGAGACCCAGCACCGCAGCGCTCTCGAAGCCAAAGACGCTGAAATGGCATCCCTTCAGCAGCGCTTCACACGACTAAACACACTACATCGTACTACCAAAGCTCGAATCGACGAAAAGGTCCTGCAGCAAGGCAAACTGCAGAACGACATGAAGATATTGAAGCGGGAACTTGCCGCCGAGAAGGCGAAGAAGGGTGTTGTTGACCAGGATATGGAGAAGCGGGTCATGGAGGTGAGACAGCAGAACGCTTTGTTGACTGCTAAGGTGTTGGGGCTCGAGAAGGAACTTGCGGATGAGAGGGCGAGGGGGAAGGAGAATAGGGATGCGAAGAAGGAGTTGGAGGTTATGAAGACGAAGTTGGCGGATATGGTGAGTGGTAAGGAGGTTAAGGTTGAGGTTGTTGAGTAGGGGTGACTGTGGCTTTGGCGGGCTTGGGGGATGGTTGTGGGGATATATTGTGTAGGTCTCTGGATGCGATGGATGGGCTTGATAGGATGTGTTCTGGGATATTTGTATGCACTGTTTCAGAATGCCGGGTTCCAAACTCTTTCCAATATATTACGTGTGTTGACCACCACCTTGTTGTAGAAGTGCTTCTCGCCGCTGCCTCATCCTCGTCTCTTCCATCTCCAACCACTCCACTTCTCTCTTCCTCTGCGCTTCCACATGTGGCGAGACTTGTGCCGTTGCATCCCTCGCTCCTGATGCCGGTATCATCTCCATATCTCCGCCATCACCTCCATCGTGTGTACCGACGACCCCAGCCTCATGTGCTCGTCGATATTCCTCCATCCCATTGTATGGCAATTCCCCCGGCTGATCCTCAGCCCTAAGCTCGTGCGCGCCGCCAATCGCATGTTTGTACGAGTGCGACCGATCCAGTTCCTGCGTAAGGCCGTTGCCAGACATCTCTTGGTAATCCGTCTGGTCCGCTCCTGTTCTGGTCGCATTATGATCCGTATCGAGGACCATCTTGTCGCCATCACCTTCTCGCCTGGCTAGTTCGTCTTCGGTGAGTGTCGCCGCGGGTGGTTGTGCCCTCCGCTTCTTGCGTCGCCAGAAATACCATCCGCCTATTATGAGGGCGAGGATTACAATGCCTGCTATCGCTATTCCAGCGATTGCACCACTCCCTACGCCTGGCTTGGATTTGCGGTTTCGAGTAGGATTAGGGCGTGAGGTTCGGGTAGAACGAGGTGGCTTGGTTGTGGTGGTCGGTCGATTTGTCGTTGAAGATGCCGAACTCAGTGACGGATTTGTTGATTCTCCCGTGGTTGTAGCTAGGACCGACCACAGAATTGCCGGGGAGGGGCTTGTTTGGAGAGACACTGCGAGCTCGCCCACCCATCGAGGCTCTGCCCCTCCTGTTATCGTAAAGAGTGGTAAACGGAAATCATCAGATTCAACTAAGAGTTCGAGCGATGGTGACGGTACCACCGTAACTGAAAAGAACCGTGTACCTTCCCAGACAAGATGTTCGATAGACGAAGTCTCGATCGCCGTATCGATCGTTCTGGTGACCCATGTTATTTCATAAGTTGATTCTGTCATTCTGGGTAATCATGCAGTATTATCCGGGCTGCGGTAATTGGTCGCTGCTGTTACAACAGAATGAGACAGATCCAGGAATATGCAGAGTTAAGCACGAAGAGATTCGAAAGATGGAGCTAGATAGCGACGGAGAATCACCTACTTCGATGTGTTGTCCAACAATCTACTATATGTCCTGGATGGAATCGCACCATGGGTACAGCCTGAATGGGCTGTTGGATGTCGCACAAGGGTTGGAATCAGTTTATAGATTGCGTGCCGCATGCAGTTTAGTGGTTACCCTTTTTGGCGATGCCGAAATGCGGTACTGGCTGCGCGAGCCGTCTATTTGCTGGATTGGCCTGTTCGCCCCCAACTCTATCCATCTCAGCGAACGTTGATTCGGCATGTCAAAACTGTCACGGGCTGTGCCGTGCAGGGCGAAAATGCAGCTTACATGGTCACCGGTCAACCCACTCGATGATTCTGGCCCCGAAAACGTCAACCACAACGCAAACTTCCCACATGTCCAGGTCTAACCACCGTCTCGCTGCCAGTTCAGTGACTGGTCTATTAAACCTTGAAAGTTTTCCTTATTTTCGCCAGACAATAACTATGTCGTCGATCTCCTTCGCTCACCTCGCAAGATCATTCATTCATGCTCTCTTCTCTCATCAGCCCTACCACCCTCTTGCATTAAAAGCGTCTCCACTCTCTTCTGTATCGTTTCTTTTCCTGTCCTTAGCTATTCCAACTCTCTCTTCCTTTGCGCTTCTACATGTGGCGAAACATGCGAAGCAGTATCATCTCTTGCAGTGGCCGTGGTAGGCAACCCCGTGATTTCATCACCATTTGTTCCACCCACTGCGGCATGCGGTAATTCTCCCGGTACATCATCAGATTTAAGCTCATGCGCCTTGTCTCCGTATGATTGTGAAGGGTCAAACTGTTGTGCGTGACTGTCGCCAGACGACTCTTGACGCGCGCCGGATGTGGGGTTATCGGGGAGTATCTTCTCATCATCTCGTCCCGTTTGCCCTTCAGACTTCAGCGCGTTCATGCTTGTAGTAGACTTTGCGCGTCTTCTTCGGCGCCAGAAGGACCAGCCACCTATTATGAACACGAGGATGAGGACGCCTCCCACCGCTACGCCGGCAATAGTGCCGCTTGAGGTATGTTTACGGCGTGAGGTTCGGTTAGGCCGAGGCGACTTGGACGCGATCGAATCCCCAGTTCTCGTTGAAGACGACAAGTTTAGTGACTTCGACTTGGCCAATGCCAAACTCCGTGAGTATGAAAAGTCCGTACGAGTCGAGTACAGAATCGCCATTCCATCGTCTTCGCCTCGGAGAGAGATGTAAAGAAGACCTGATGTCATGGTGGAGCTTGTTTCTAGGGGTGGGGCTTCTGGAAATCGAAGTTCAAGCGTTGGTGTTATGTGTACTGTGATTGTTGCTAGCGGGATATCGTCGTTGCGCAGAGTAGTCGTATACGGATCGTTGGTGTTGGTGTTGATCCGTTCGGTTTGCCATGTCGATGTAGACATGTTCAACGTATCTGCAGTATTCTGGCAATTGTGGTACCGGGACGCTGCTTAAACAACAGACTTCAACGAACATGCGACTGCACGAAGTGAAGACTCGAAATGTGGACCTAGACAGTGACGAAGCGGGTATCTGCTTCGGTATAAGATAATCTAGGCTATGCGCCCTGATTAGGGCCTCAGCGTGTCTATATACAGCCTGAACGAGGTTTGGGGGATTTTATCGTGGCGTGGTTGAACTCATCGGTCTACACCCAGGTCCAGGGATTGATTTGAGCGCCGAACTCAGTCAAGCGCTTTCCTTTGCGAGCGCGGCTAAGGTGTTGTACTAACTGCGCATTCCGTTCATTCGCTGGACAGTCTCGTCCTCCAACTCTGTGTAATTGAACCAACGGGCAAGAATGCAGCTTGCTATAAACGATATATGGCCTGGGTGTCAGCCACACCTTACGGTTACAATAGAGAAGGTATGTGAAGCAGGAGCAGGCGGCTTTCTGCGCTAGATGCGCTTGTTGCTCTTCATTGATTCACGGCAACTGTTTGTAGAGGTCACCGTGCCGCACCCAGTTCGATGATCGCGTTGTCCAATCAGCTTTTTCTGGCCCCCAATTCTCCATATGCGGTTGCGCACTGATTCGATGTCCTTCAGGCCGAACATGCGGCCAACATCACACATGACGTTCGATGCTTTGGGCCTAGTGCGTGTCGCCTGTGCCTCACAATCCTGCGCTTCAATTGTTCGAACTAGAAATTATATTAGAATGGAGTGTGCTAAACAAGTGCCATCAAAACCCCAAAGACTTTATGGACTCTTCCCGCTTGCTTGCATAGAAAGCGTCTCCCTCTTCTTCCGTATCCTCTCCTCCTCCATGTCCAACCACTCCATTTCGCGTCTTCTTTGCGCCTCTACATTTGGTGACACCGCAGTACTCCTTACTCCAGCTTCCTCACCAGCGTCGGTCTGATTCATTGGTGTTTGGGGCCTATGAGTGTGCGCTATCGTAATATCTTCCCCTCTTCCGTGCGGTAGCTCAGCTGGTCTACCATCAGGATGAAGCTCATAAGCCGGCTCATACTGATACGCTGCTTTACTCGTAGAATGCCGTGCTGCGTGCGTCGCATATTTGGCGGACTGATTTGGATCCAATTCTTGCGCTGGCATGACTATATCGCCCGGCATTTCTTGATGATGATCTGGGATATATGGTTGTTTCTCCGGCGGAGAGTACTGTGGCGGTGGCCCTCCAGTGCTCACGACCCTCGTGCCCTGTTCGTCGTCGCCCGAACCTGATGATCGTGCTTTTGAACGCTGTCTTCGTCGCCAGAAAAACCATCCCCCGATTATCAGAGCGAGGACGAGTATACCGCCTATAGCCATTCCGGCGATTGCGCCGCCTCCTAGACTTGGACTGCTGCTTTCGTTGGCGGATGCGGTTGCGGTAGATTGACTGCTACCTTCAGACTGTATTTCACTCGCGCTACTCTCTGAGCTTGAGCTGCCTGAGCTTCCTGAGCTGCCTGAGCTGCCTGAGCTTCCTGAGCTAGTGATCGCATCAGCTGCCGAAGCTGTCTCATCCCCGCCATCACTCGTGGAAGTTGGTCTTGGGATTTCTGCCGGCGGTATCAACGTTTGTTCCACAACGCTCGACTCTGACGTGATCGGACTGCGGCGAAGAAATATCTGATCCGGGTCTGTCGTGAGCGAAATCTCAATACCAGAGAAAACATAGTTTTCTCCAACCGTTACAATGTGCGTTTCTCCGGGCAGCACGATACCGCGTGGCGAGGGGGTCACGCGTATCATCAGAGTTCTTGACCAATTGTCTGCGCTGTCTGAGATGGATATGGAAGTTGGGTAGCCCCCAGAACTCCACTCCTCGACGTACCAGGGGTATGTGTTAGCTGGTGAATCGGACATTGCGGGATAGTGCATGCGACGGCAAAGAGCTGGCTCGATGTATGTAGCTTGATGTAGGATATCGGAGCACAAGCTCGTACAAATGTCAAGGTAGAGGGGCTGATAAACCCGTGTCCAGCAGGTCGTTCCAAGATGAATACATCATCGCAGACGGGCGGGGTACCTCCACATACTGCTGCACATCGCCACGAGCATGCCTTCTATGCGATAGGTCAAAGATACAAAGGTACCCACCTACCTACACGTTGAAAATCATGCATCGGCCCTTCCACACAGGTCTTGTGACGTTCCGTCGAATCAAACGTGGAGATGGTGTTTGCGGCACAGTCAAGCGAGCAAGGCTGTGCATGAAGGACCAACATCTCATTCGACGAGAATTTCTTGTGTACCGGTACAATCAGGGTTGTATCGTCATTTCAATGCATATTGTAGAGTAGTGGGTATAGAGGTCGCAGTTTGGGTCGCAGGAACGTGTTGGTTGCTTTTGACTCAGTGCGATGCGTCGGCAGACGGTAACGTCTGGAGTCTTCTACACTGGACATGTAGATGGTCATGTGTACTCTGATGTTTGATTCGTACATGTTCGACTGGAAATGAGTCCAAGTAGCTGTAGTACGTCGACTGAAACTTGAGTGAGAAACCAAATGTTCGAAGGAATATTTAGATATCATATAGATGTTGAGACGGATCCTTTGCGACTCACACCCAATGCCATGGGCTAGTCTATCAATTTTTATCTGATGAGACTGTGTTGACGACGCCAATCACAGAGCCTCCTCGATTGTAAGTCACTGCGCGGTCTCCGTGTGCGATCTTGCAACCGATGCTGGCTTGTCGCAAGGTAAGGATCTGCTGCGCACACGATGCTTGAGGACCCCGCCGGTCGATTGGTCAGGCAGGACATTAGGCTCGTGGAGCGATCGCCGGTTGAAGTATCACCTACGAGCCTTTCGCCCCGCCCTGTACAGCAAGCAATTCCCGCCGCTTCCGTATTCTTTCCTCCTCCATCTCTAGCCATTCCATCTCTCTTCTCCGTTGCGCTTCAACATTCGATAACTGCGTAGTATTTGTCGTCTCCGTCATTTCAGCGGGTGATCGTTGCGGAACGTGGTACGGTACTGGTGCAGTGTATTCGTCGGGACCATTCAGCAACTCAACTGGCTCAGACTCGGTTTTTAGCTCATGAGATCCATTTGTGGCGTACTTGGAGTATTGTGTAGGATCCAGCTCTTGTGTTTGCGCCCAACGACTTCCTGCCATTTCTTGTGGCCGCTCTTGCGTATGAAGCTCTGGTATGCCTCCATCTCCGTATGTTCCAGTCTGGTCGTTATTTTCAGTGCTCGTGGGCTTTCTTCTTGTGCGTCTCCTGCGCCGCCAGAAGAACCATCCCCCAATGAGGGCTACAACGAGGACACCTGCAATGGCTACCCCAGCAATTGCGCCGCCTCCTAGACCTGTATCGTTGTTCTCTGACGCTGCCGTTGGCGCACTGTCGTCCGGTGACTGTGAAGTCGATGCGCCGTCGCTTCTTCCCGTGCTCGAGGCTAGCGGGGCTATAGTAGAACTGAAATCAGTCTCGGAACCTATCGACTGAGCAAACGATGCGATGTCAGATGGTAAACCACCAACTGCGGATGTGATATCAAAGATGATCGAATCAGAGCTACTAGGGTTGGCAGATTGAGCTGGCGGAGGAGCGGAAGATGGAGGTGGTGGAGCAGCGGAAGATTGAGCTGGCGGAGGCGCTTGTGAACTGGCTGGCGGAGGCGGAGGGGGCTCTGAAGTGACTGGTGGAGGAGGAGGAGGGGCTTGCGAACTTCCCATATCCTGGCGTTTAGAGATGTCGCCGTTTGATCCAGGCTGAACCCGCCGCGCAAAACTGGAATCTATGCTATTAGTCGTCATGGCGATTTAAAGAGAAGACACAAGCTCTCGACCGGCTGGTGTGGAAAAGAGAAAACAAGGGGAGGTGTAGCAACGATCAGGCCATGAAATCTGAAGCTGGCCCCATGCTGAGATAAGTGCGGTGGCTGTCTGATCCGGAATAAGAACGCCCCCAAACGACTGCAACCAGGCTAGACGACCTCGAAGTATCGAGATGCAAACCCCAGCAGTCTTCTAGCCTCGCGATAGGCTACAGATATCTGGGCGCGCAGCAACATACATGTTGTGGAACCAGTAGCAGTTCTCTCGTAGCAGCCGTGCGACTTCTCGACGAATCACGGGAAATGTGGTGATTACGGTTTCGCCCAAAAGGCAAGGCTGGGCGTAACGGACTGACAACTTATTTGACGTTGCATCTCAGTCTTGTGGGTTGGCGCAGGATTTCAGCAATCCAGACCGATGCCAAATCTCAGCCTCGTAGGCCGAAGGCTCATCGGTGACGAGACCCACAATTTCTGGAATCAATGGTATACCTATACAACCAGATCATCTCCAATGAGGGGTGTCGCCAATTCAAGAAACCAAAAACTTAGCAGTCTAGATCAGTTCCGTATCTCAGCCTTGCAGCTTGACGCGGGATCTCCAGCCTTCTAGGTCAATGCCAAGTCACAGCCTTGCAGAATGATCTGGTAGCTGTCAGTAAACAGGGCACATCATATCTTTCGAAATAATGTTCTAGTGTCCTTGTCTGTGATGACTGGGCGTTTTCTCGTTTGATAGCTCTTGGTTTAGTGATACTTTCCATCCGAGAGGGCCTAAGGTGCTGAGCGAAATGGATCTTGGCAGCTGTAAGTCGCGTGTTAGCAATGGGTCATTGTGTACTGTGCCTGTACGTATATGATGATTATGTGTTACGGAACTCGTGCGTGGCTTGTCGCTCTGGCATCTTCGGAAGTAAGCATGTGAGTCCTATAAAGTGAACGTGATAAAGAGGTGCAGTAGGTAATGTCCGACTGCGGCTCAGGCGGGTGACGCTAGTGCAACACGTGCGCGACTAGCCTCCTCGGGGCGAACAGCAACAAAGCCGAGAACGTGTCATAGCGCGGCTTTCACATGATGGCAGCGCACGCACGCTTCGTCCACAAACCTGTCACATGCTCGACGCTCACCCAACCACACAGCCTCAAACCAGCTAATGCGCCGCCGCTTGTCGACGGGCTGAACGGCTATTCCTGTAGTCATGGACAAACCACGCAGGACGGCTGACTTGGCCTTCCCCCATTTCCACGCCTTTCCCCGTTACCCCAGACGGATCCACACCGGGTTTGACATTGCGACGTGACATTCACATGCTTACGAATTACAACACACGCATTACCGACGCCGTAAGCCCTGCGACACCACGTGGAGACCCGACTTGACGCCTTTCATGACGCACAGGAGAGCTGCGACTGTATTCACTGGGTTCGATATAGCTGTTTGTGCTGGGAGAGAGGTACAGTCATGATAGATCATGTATTGGGACGGCCGTCGGTGCAGTTTAGGAAGATACAAGTACTGGCTGTAGTGTCCTTTTGGTCCTTCTACCTCTACAGGTAAGCCTACGCAAACATCCTCAAACCAACCATTGCATGCTAATAGGCACACAGAGGCGACCGCCATGGCCCACCGATCCTTCGCCGCGTATCCGCCCTCCTCTCCAAGAAACTCACAGTCTGGCAATCCGTCCTCATCACACTCCTCTACCTCTACGTCGCCCGCAACTTCGGCAAGCTCGTTGGCCTTGAGTGTCCCGAGCCCCTCGCAAGCCTGTACTCGCGTTCATACTTCCGCGCGACATGGGTTACGACTGCGCTGGATGCAGGCTTCTGGTCTGCTATGCGGATAAAACGGAAAGGAGTGAGGGATCTGCTGTCGATTGTGTTCAGCATATACTACATGATATGTGCTGAGCAGGCAGATGAGAAAGTCAGGAAGATCAGAGCGACGCTCACAGTGGATCACCTACGCGTGGCGTGGAATAAAGGGACGACACCCTATCTCGGCGCGCTGACGAGCATGATGCGACCAAGGCTGATGGTGTACCCGCCGCGCCAGATTCGCATACCACGACCGAGGGCTAGTTCGTACAAAGAGCCAGTAACAGGTTGGCTGTACTTCAACGGACCACGGAGCGCATTGAAGAAGCAAGATAAAGTTGTCTTGGATATCCCCGGGGGTGGTTTTGTTGCTATGAACCCTAGGAATCATGATGATAAGCTCATGGGCTGGGCTGGCAAGACGGGACTGCCTGTCCTCAGTCTAGACTACAAGAAGGCGCCTGAACACCCATATCCATATGCGCTTAACGAATGCTACGACGTCTATCACATGATCATCGCGTCGAGGGGAACTTGCATGGGCCTGTCAGGAGAAGCAGAGCCAAAGGTCGTCGTCTCAGGCGATTCAGCTGGCGGGAACTTGGCTGTGGCCATGATACTTATGATACTTCAGAGCGGTTCCACCGAGACACGGAGATGGCAGGGCGAATCCCCTATACCACCTCCGATCGGCGTGGTGTTGATCTACCCAGCGCTGGACATGAACATCGGGAATTGGATGACGGATGAGCAAATGGCCCTCATCCGCGACCGACGCGTGAGAAAGACGAACCGACCTATCTTACGGCATAAGAGCGACGACTACCGACAACTCGCACCGAATACCCCGTACGGCTCTGATGATTCGGATAGTGAGGACGAGCGCACCAAAGTGAGCATGGTCAATGGATCTATGCCCAAAGCCAACGGCGGCGACATTACGTCCCCCCAGACCATGATCAAACTCTCCGCCGCGCACACAGGCCAAGATAGCAGTACCGCCACTCTCCAGCAACCACCCAGCCAAAGCACAAGTCTACCCCCAACACCACTCGCAACCCAACCTCCAACCCCTGGTGGTGCTCCCCCGCCAGCACCTCCCGCCACAGCCATCAAAACCCGCCTCGCAATGTCCAGCATGATATCCTACTTCAACGACCGCATCCTCACCCCCGAAATGATGCGCGCCATGATAATCCTCTACATCGGCCCGCACCACCGTCCCGATTTCAGCACAGACTACCTCCTCTCTCCTCTTCTGGCACCAGAGTCTCTCCTAGCGAAGTTTCCTCGAACGTGGATGTTGACGGGCGAGCGCGACCCCTTGGTCGACGATACCGTCATCTTCGCTGGGCGGTTGAGACAAGCTAAACGCGCAGAATGGGTCGCAGCGAAAGAGCTAGGACTAGATTGGGCACGAGGCAGTTTCAACGAGGAAGACAGCGTCGTTGTCGATCTCGTCCCCGGTATAAGCCATGGCTTCCTCCAATTCGTCGGTGTATTCCCCGAAGGCTGGAAGTATATCTTTAAATGCGGAAAATGGATCACCGAAGCTTTTGAAGAAACAGACTCGAGAAGATATGGATACGACGCCGAGACACCGGGGTATACTCCTGCCGCGGGCACGACTACAAGGAGAAGGGAAGGAGGCGATTACTTTGGCACTATAGGCCTCGCGGATGCTATTGACGGACTCACGAGTCCGAAGTTCAGCCGCAGGAGACATCATCGTCGGAGTGGAACGGCGAGTTCGGCGGATGAGGATAGGCCGTTGGAGATGACGGTGCTGGGGAAGGGGAGGAGGAGTCCGCAGAAAGACGGCAATGAGACTGCGAATGGTGTGAGAGGGGTTGGAAGGGAAAGAGGCAGGATGAAGAGTGACCGCGGTAGGAGAAAGAGTCTGGTTAGTTTGGCGAGTGAGGATGATCTCTTGGGAAGGAGGATGAAGAGTTTGACTGGGGCGCTGGGGGGTGATGGGGGCATTTGATGAGGTTAGCGGGCATATTTGTCGATATGTGCCTGTATGTTTCAAATAGAAGGTTTTTTCAAGAGCATTGAGTATTGTGGATCAAGTAATGTGCTGATTTGCGATACGCACGCCGGGCTGGTACTGCGATGAGGAATTTGCATTCGCGTATGATAGGGAACTTTATGTCGAGGGACATGTGTGATGACTGGCGAGAACAAGGTATAGCGGAAGGATTGCTAGGATAGATTATCAAATGCTAGATGTGAAAATATATGAGGAGATAGTATACATGAGAAAGAAATGACGGGCGGCCCCTGGCTTAACCGTTAAATACCGAAATAGATGCCCTCATATGACGCAAAATAGACTCGTCTCCTTCACTCAGACGCTTCGGCCTCCTCGTCCGACTCCTCCACCTCCGCATCACTAACCACATCGCTCAACACATCGCTCTCCGCGTCGCTCAACCCACTACTCATCGCATCGCTTTCATACTCATCCACCACCTTCTTCTTGCTCTTGCTCTTCTTCGCACTGCCCCCAGCTTCCTTAACAGGACTACCGCCACCCTCCTTCCTCCCACCAGTCCTCTGAACAAGATGATCAATCGGACACCCCTCATCCCATCCTTCACTACTCTCGCCCGTTATCGCGCGACACCTCGGACAGCTCTTTCCGTGCTTGATGAGTAGTTGGTGAAGCGGGTACTTGAGGTGGTCAGGCACTCTGACTTCGCAATGCGCGTACGTTGAGTTGCGGTTTGCGCCTGCGAAGGTGCCTTTTGCACCGGGTGCGAGACCTGCAGGGTCGCCTGGGGGAGGTACCCAGCCTAGCCATTTACACAGGCGGAAGACGTGGGTGTCGACGGCGAAAGAGGGGCGTTGAAGGCAGAAGAGGAGGACGCAGGATGCGGTTTTGGGGCCGATGCCGGGGTACTTTGTTAGTGCGTTGAAGGCGTCGTCGTTGGAGAGGAGGTGTAGGTGGTCGAGTGAGACGATGTTCTGATCTGCCTTTTCGACCTCTGCGTGTTTTTCCCCTTCGGCTTCGTTCGCAGAACCGGGGGCCTTGTCTGATGAAGACAAAAGCTCGTCGCGTCGCGCTTGGTTCTCTTCCCAGACCATTTGCAGGATCTTCTTGATGTCTTTGCTCTTCACGTCTGCGAGTCCGCCGCTCTTGATCGCCTCGAAGATCTCCTTCTGATCTGCTTGTCGCACTTTGTTCCAGTCTACACTGCCTTTGCCAACGCCTTCTTTCAGGATGCCGAACTTCGCGACGAGACCAGCGAATGCGCGAGATGAGTTGGTGCCGGACGTCGCAGCCGAAAGACGTGTTCGAATGAGGGCATCGAGGACAGACGGTACCTCTCCACAACCGGAGACTTCAAGAGAAGGCGCGGGTATGGTCTTGGGTGCTTCGACCTTGCCGTGGACTTTGGAAAGGAGACGCGTCACCTCTTCGCATTCTTCGGCCGTAGGATGAGGGTAGTTTGGATATGGTGTCTGGCCTGGAGTGAGGCCATAGCCCCCTGTCTTGGCCTTGCTCTTTTTCTTAGGTGACGCGTCGGTGGTGGTAGTCGCTTTGGCAACGAGGTCCCCGACTTCCTCTTTCTTCGGCTTGGCTGTCTTTGCAGACTTCTTGGGCTTCTTTGCTGCAGGCTTGCTCTCTTCCTCCTCGCTCTTTATGGGAAGAGTGGGGATAGCACCAAGGTTGTGTGGGAGTTCGTTGATATCTTCCTGCTTTACTGCCGACTTCTTGGCACGCTTTGTGCTCTTTGGTGTGACGAGTGCTTTCTTGGAAGCCGCGTCTGGCGACTCTTCGACCTTGACTGCTTTCCTCTTTCGTCCATTGCGCGCCTCCGGGGTAGTCGGTGGACTCGACAATTGTACTGGTTCTTGGCCAATGGCAGGCGCTTGCACGGCATCGGCTCTGGCGGAGCTCCTGGTTGCTCGTGCCATGCTTGGTATAGTGGAGATAGCAAGTCGATTCGATTCGATCGTCAATAGGCTTGGGCGCAATGCCAGCAGTCGCTTATAAGGAAGTTTGAATGCAATGGTGAGGAGACGTGCTGGGCAAACGAATTGGAGATGGGTGATAGAAAAGGATCACTTGAGGTATCTCGTGAGCGGCAAACCTCGACAAGTGAAGGGTGAGTGGCCGGAAAGGGGAAACTACGCGTGAATGGTGAAGGCAGGTATCATGACGTCGATGACGATGATTGGAGCTTTGGCCCTTGTCCCTGCCTTAGCGCGCATGACGAGGACGCGCCGAGGTCCACTTTGTCGGGAGTCCGTCACCTCTGATCAGAGCTACCCCACCCGACGTCTATCGATACTAACGATACCTCTTGAACGCGTTCAGACTAAGCTCATCATGGCTCACAAGGCGCCGCTGGTTGTTCCTGCGCTCAAGCGACACACGGCTACTGTTATCGTGGCGCATGGACTGGGTGACAGCGGGGCTGGCTGGTAAGGAGACTCAACACCATGAATGCAATATACTGAGCAGCATAGGATATTTCTCGCAGAGAATTGGCGCAGACGTAGCAAGTTCGAGGAAGTCTCCTTCATTTTCCCTAATGCGCCCAACATCCCGATCACGCTGGTTCGTTGACCAACTCCGACGCAAACACACGGCATATCGCTGATACGCGACGCAGAACATGGGCATGAGCATGCCAGGATGGTACGACATCAAGTCGCTCAGCACACTCGACGACCGCGACGAAGACGAAAAGGGCATCGTCGAGTCCCAGAAATACTTCCACTCCCTTATCGACCAAGAAGTCGCAAAGGGCATACCCGCCAACCGCGTAGTCGTTGGAGGCTTCTCGCAGGGAGGCGCCATGTCGCTGCTGTCTGGTGTGACATACAAGGACCAGCTTGGAGGCATCTTCGGTCTGAGCTGCTACCTTCTGCTGCAGAAAAAGATCAAGGACATGATTCCGACCGAGAACCCCAACCAGAAGACGCCCATCTTCATGGGTCATGGCGACGCTGACCAAGTGGTTGCGCACAAGTGGGGCAAGCTGAGCGCGGAGGAGCTCGAGAAGCACGGGTTCAAGGTCGACTTTAGGACTTACAAGTAGGTTGATTGTATGGAAGTATGACAAGATTACTGACAATACGCAGGAACTTGGTGCACTCCGCCGACCCAGATGAGATCGACCACCTCGAGTCCTACCTCAACCAGCAAATACCTGCCCTAGGCGACAAGTCAGAGCTCTGACTCTCTCAAACGACCCCGCTCATGTCGACCGAAGCGACGACAGCCCTGGTGCTTATAATCACACTGGCCATTGCTTGGTTTGCGTGGTACAAGCGCGATGCGGTACTCAAACCGCATGACGAGACGGAGTGGCATGGAGATTATTAGGTTGCTACAATGTTTGGAGACATACAGTTGAATGACTTCGCATAATGTATACATGAACTGCAGCATTTCTTCATGCTCTGGCTTTGTAGTTGCGTTGATCAGACTGCTTCATGGGCCCAGCTCTAGCCGTATACTCAGATCTGCCACTTCGTTACGATCTCAACATAGACCCGTACCATATACCGAATACCAAATACGTTTACCCCGCCTCTATCTCTCCATAACAGTCATACTCGTTTGTCCCGCTAGCCTCATGTTCGTTGGTGATCGGTGGGGCGACGAAGAAATTTTGCAAACCTCACAACCACAACCCCAGATACCACGATTATATTTTTTTTATCTTCCCAATCCTCCATCAATTTCCGATATGGTCTAGTGGCTAGGATTTGCCGCTCTCATCTCGCAGAGTCAGTTCACTGTACAGTGCCGGCAAGGCCCGGGTTCGGTAAGTTACATCGCAGTAACATGACTTCGAAGCATGGTCCTAACAATTAATCAGATTCCCGGTGTCGGAAAATGCCTTCTTTTTTGCTGATTTCTGGGTAAGGAAAGAAGAGGTGTTGAGGCGTGGCATGAGGGGCCAAGATGGAGATGCTGGGTTGAGTTTTTGGAAGGGCATGTGCGCTGGAATGTACCGCTGTTTAAGAACTTTAAAAGCAGAAGGACGCGTGTAAGAAAGTGAGATTCATTTTGTTTGTATTGCACGGCGTGGAGAATTTGGTATTACGAACGCGGTGTGCAAGTAGGTTTTATTGCCGGAGAGACTTGCAGACCTCTGCCTGTATACATTCGTGATGTAGTGCTTACCGCGTCTAAGAGATGTGGCTCTGGGCCTCGGCTACGATGCACCTTCCACAACATTACAGTACCACGACTTCAATCCATCATCCCACTTTTGTCGTGACACTGCATCTCGTGCGGTCCTGCCGCTCGTATTCAATGACGCGCGCACTTTCCAGTCCATCTAAGGAGACTACCAAGCATCGCATTGCTCACCTAAGCCCAGCAACTCTGCTTTTTCTTCATGCCGAGCTCTCTGCAACTCCATCTCGATGCGGCCTCCTATCGATAGCTATATTTGGAGCTCGCTACCAGCTACACTCGGCCAACGTCCCATTCAGGCGTCCAACAACGTCACAAAATGCCAACGGGCTGCACGGGCTGGGCCATTCGTACGGACTATCCAACATTCCTGCTAGGACTCGCCTGCCTGCTAAGCTCACGCCTCAAAGCTTTGTACCACAGCGAAGGGAAGAGAGTCAGGGGTTGCGTCGAGTCCGGCCCAGCTAGTCAGCAATTAGCGAGATGCTTGATTCCTTAGGGCTGATCCCCTCGACTGTTCCCACTCGTCGCAAATCTTCCCAACCCGCCGTCTGGTTCGCATGCAAAGTAACTCTTTTTCGCGTTCAACGGTTAACGAGAATTTGGGTTGCCATGACGCTGTCGTTCGGTGACGATCCAGTAGATCTTCCGCGACATAACGATCAACAAGCGAACCCGCAATCACGATGTAATCAGCACCTTAAACCTCGTGTGAAGGATGCCGGCCTTCCCGATCAGTCTGGCCGAAACTTGCCATTGGTAAATTTCCGAACCTGCACGCTTTGGGGAGACGTCGCATCCGTGCGTTCAGGCACGAGCGGCCGTATTTGACATGCGCCTCAGCGCTGGCGGTCTCGTAGCGCGGGCCTAGGGCTTGCGGACAGCGTCAGTCCATGTGGAGATGTACGAGCGCGGTAGGGCGGACGGTGTTTATTGGGCGCGTGGGCCATGGGTCAATACGAGAGGGGCTGTTGTTAAAGAGCTGAGCTCGCTGCTATCTGTGGGTTTCGTTTCTTCACTATCTATCGTCAAGGTCGTCTGTCTAATTCACGCATCTTTTCGTCGACTCTTTATCGTTTCGACAGTCCACTCGCTTTCTACACGTCAATTATTTCGACATAGAATAATCATAATCAAGATGCGCTTCTCAGCTTTCGCCCTCCTCTCGCTGGTCTCGGTTGCCTTTGCTGGTAACTGCGGACCCCAGAATGGAAACGCCAAGTGCGCTGCCAACGAGTGCTGTAAGTCTACAATACCCTCACATCTTCGAATTCTTGCTAATAATGCATCACAGGCTCCCAGTACGGCTGGTGCGGAACCACTCCCGCCCACTGCGACGCAAAGAACTGCATGCACCCCTTCTCCGGCGCCTCCTCATCCTGCAAGCCCACGCCAACCACGATGAAGACCTCCGCGACCAAGCAAGCCACCTCGCCCGCAACCACCTTCCCCACCGCCGTCCCCGAGATCGACGTCTGCGGTCACGCCCAAGGCGGCGTCACCTGCCCCGGCGCCGGCGCAAACGGCTTCTTCTACCGCTGCTGCTCGTCCGCCGGCCACTGCGGCCCCAAGAACGATATCCAGGACCAGAACCTGTACTGCGGCGACGGCTGCCAGGCCGGCTTCGGAAAGTGCGACAACCAAAAGGCGCCTGCTGAGCCTACTGCCCCCAAGGGTACTTCGGGTGAGGGAGAGACGTGCGGTCCTATTGTTAACAAGAAGTGTGGTAACAACCTCTGCTGCTCTGGTTCCAACTTCTGTGGCTCTGGTGAGGACTTCTGCGGAAAGGCCAACTGGTGCCAGAGCAAGTGGGGAAGGTGCAACTAAGATGTTGGATGTCAACATGGGTTGGAGTAGAGAGGTTGGGGGTAGAATAGAGTAACAAGTACAAGAGTCCCTGGGACAATCAAAAGACATGAGAACTACACGTTACCTGCACACCCGTAGACATCGCATTGCCATCTTTCCACGAGCGGATCCTCCTTCAAAGCTATGCTAGGCGCGGAAGAAGTTCTTCACGAACCCCCTTACACGCTCAACGCAAGCATACAGCAACCTCCATTCACACCCCCATAGCAGCCTCACGGGTGGGTGAGTGTGGATGTCTTCTCTACTGTGCGATAAGGAGTGTTGTCTTGCTTGATGGTGGTGGTGTTAGTGGTAAAGATAGGGGAGGAGAGCTGGAGTTGTCCTGAGCGAGAAGAAAAGCCATGTCATCCATTGTAAAGAGTGGAGCGAATGGGTGCCGCCGATAGTCCGGGGGAGGGAGTTTGACTGTTGATAGGTTAGACTACATTCAAGTTTCGCACCTCTCGCTGGGAAATGGCTGCTCGAAATGGGCAAGGTAATATGATACTTAGGTACTGATGAAGTGAAGTGAATATACAGAATCTTGTCCAAGCAAGCTTCGGTCGAGCCGTTTTCCACGCGAGGGATCAGATATAATGATTTGGGGTCGCCCCGCTGTTTATCAAAGGCTTGATGGAAGGATGAGGGGGATGTTTGGTTTGATCCTAACAGTCCTCCTCGTGTATCAAGTTATATATCATTTCTTTATCTATAAGTTAGAGATTCTATCATCGTAATCTACTCTGTGTAAGGACCGTACCAGCACCAAACCACATCAAACTACACCAAACACATGACCGTCACACCAAATACGCCTCTCCCCCGAAAGATAGAAGACTAAGAAAGAAAGAAGAACCCCAGAGAAATAGAAAACACCTAGTCCTACCACTCTCCCACACCACACTAACCCTTAACCCACTCCCCAACCTCAAACCCCACCCTCCTCAAATCCGCATCCGCAAACCTGCCTCCAGGTCCACACGCCTTCCAAACACTCAAACACCTAACCCCTTCGTCCATCTCCGGTTTCAGCCCCACCTGCCCCTCCTTCGGATCAAAGCTCTTCACATACAACGTCAAATCGGGTCCTACGGTGCCGCGCCACAGCGTCGCCATCCACTGCCAGTGGTCGGTTGGGCTGTAGGCATCTTGGATGGGGATGCGGGAGGCGTAGGCGATGGAGGCGGCGAGTTGGAAGGTTGGGAGCAGAATTACGGGTTTGATGGTGGGGGAGGTGGAAGAAAGGGAGTGGGAGGGGGAGTCGGGGGGTGTGGCGGAGTCTTTGCGGGTGTCTTTTGTGGAGACGATGATTGTGTCGCTGTTGTTGGAGGACGGGGTGTCTGTGGAGGAAGTGGGTGTGGTGGTGATGTATTTGATCATTTCTTTGCTCTTGGCGTGCCATTCTTTGATTAGGTCGAGGTACTCTTCAAATGTGACTTCTTTGTCGGCGTTGTCGGTGGGGGCTTGCGGTGGCTCCGCGATTTGGGGACTGTATTCCTTTTGCTTGATGAGGTATTCGTTGAGCCATTCTGTGAGTTCTTTGACGGCAGCTGGGTCGTCGCCTTCGATGGCGATGATGGCTCCGCGGTTGGCGCGGTAGGATGGGCTGGCGGTACCGGGCTCTTTGTATTGATAGGGAGGCGTTATACGTCCGAGGAGTTTGATCTTGTTGGGGTATGGGAAGGCACTGAGAACTTCCTCTACGCTCTTGGGGCTGCCATCGGACTGTAAAGATCCTAGCTCAACCATTGACTGATGGCGCATCTCGCGAGGGGTCCGCGGAGGAGGCATTGTCGCACTGTGTGGCGTCACATGGATGGGCGGCAAAGATTCGCGTCGATAGACAGCGTATTGCTGGATCGGGCCGTTATGCGATCCCTCTGGTCTACGACCGTTACTCGTTGGCGGAGGCCCTTGGTCGAAGCGGCGCTTCTTATTCGGGGTCAAAGGGCTATACATCATCGCGTCTCCACGCATGGTCGGATTGAGCTGAATGTTACTGAGGCTTGGTGGAATGGGACCTCGGCGATGACCGGGCGACTCAAGGCTAAGGTTACTCATCACGGGTAGGTAACGAGTTGTTGGCGTGAGGCCTTCCGAGATGTTAGGAGGCGGCAGAGTCGGGGTGCCAGAGGCGTCGAGGAAAGGACTGGTAGGTGTTCTCAGACTGCGGCCACCACACTTGTGACAACGGTACTTGTCAACTGTCGTATGCTGGCCAGTAGGGTTCAACGGTGACGACCCAGGTTTGCCAAGACGACGCGGTTGGTAGCGATAGTCGGGGTATTGTTCCTGGTGCCTGGCTTTCTCTTCCTAACTTCACATTAACAAAGACAATGGAGGGTAAGGTGCCAAGGGCCACTAACCTGCGCAAGGTCTTGCCAAACCTTCTTCTGCTCTTCACCCTCAGCCTTCCACTGTTCACCGATAATCTTTGAGATGTCAGGATTGTTGAGACCCGGATTACGAGCGGTGATGGCCTGCTGGTGGTGCTGTCGATAAAGAATAAAAGCTACAAGGCAATGGTCAGTAGGCTGCGCAAGAATGACCGCAAACAATGATGGGTGTCTTTGTTCTGAGTCAAATCCGAGTCAAATGCTCCGATTAGGAAAGTGACGTACATCCAAGACAAAGGAAGATAATATCGACTTACCATTTCGCGGACGCGGTATTTTCGGCTCTGGCTGACACAAGCAAACATGACCTGAGAAGTCTGGCTCGCCACCAGCTGTAGCGGACGAAGCACTCGGGGGAGGTTTATCGTCAGATGGACTGATCAAGTCGTCGGCCCCGTCAATCTCAATCAGCGGCGAAGGTCTTTTCCTTGTAGTCCTCGGAGACGACAAAGCAGGAGAGACTGGAGGCTCGTCCCTCTTAGTACGCTCAGCAGTAGGACTAGACGTGGAAGCTGGGCGCGTCTCGTTGATCCGACTGCTCTTGCGCAAGTTCCTCGAAGGCTTCGAATCGTCCATCGGAGACACTGGAGATGCATCACCAATCTGCATGTTTGTCTTGACGTACCGCCTCGGCACGTGAAAGAAGGTAGCGACAGGCGGAGAATGGGGAGAAGAAGGAGTCCAAGTCCAAACAATCGGTGGCAACACTCGACTGGCTAGCATTTTCGATTTCTAGAGACGCGGCAGCTGACCTAATGACTCCGATGGAAGAAGGCGCGGTTCATTGTCCTCGGTCGGACACGAAGGGAGGGAACAGCCGCGTTGGTAACGAACCATTAACAACATGTCCGTATCTTTGAATGCATTATCCGGTAGCTAGAGTTGGATCTTTGACGCTTTGACGATGGTAGCAGCCGTGATCCAGTAAAATGATTGTTCCAGTCATATGCAGCCGATCTGCGCTGGCGGTTTCTTTGTTCTACTACTTCGGGAGCGTGCCAAGACGAGCTTCCACCAACCGCGAGACATGTACATTCCTGCGTCAGCTATGCAAATAAGAGCCGGGGCTTTGTCTCAGACCAGGGCCTGGTCTTGTCTCGCGTTCGTCATTGGAGTGGTACTTTGATGCGCGGCTTATGCAAGGGGCGCCAACAATGCAACACCTTCCCGCATTGCAGTGCCGCATCGCAACGGCTGTGGCTCAGCTCAGAAGCGAAGCTGTAGACGATAGTCTCCCCTATTACGACTGATGATGCATGCAGTCAAAGCATCGAAAGACGGGCGCGAGCCAGGGAGGCAATAGACCTCAGAGATTTCCACCTTCCCTCCACCTTCCCCACTTCCCAATCCTCGCCAATAATACAACATTCTCTTTCATATGACAATGACTGTGGCTCAGTCTTGAAAACGACGCAGTCATACTGCGCCTTGCCGCCATATGCCGTCCTGGTTGTAGCGAGGCGCATTTTACCCCGTGTCGCGGGTGACCAGGTAGTTCCACGAAGCTCTTCTCAGCCATGGCCAAGTTCCAAACAGTGTCTTTGACAACTTGTGCTGACAGCCCGAGGGAACATTCGTTCTGTCGGCGAGGTCTCAGACACTTTCTTAACGACCTGTGATAGTATCCCGGAAGAAACTTGCGGTCAAAGCTCACTCCCTCCTGCTCTTCCGATCTGTCCCTCTTTCCTACGTCCGTGTCCGTGTCGCGGGGAAGCAGGAAGCTCCGTTCAGCCTCGGCCGAGTTCCAGACAGTGTCTTGTGCTAATACCCTGGAGGAAACTTGAGCTTAAACTGCGCTCGCTCGTTTTCCTGCTTCTTCTCTTCCTCACTCTTTTCACGCACAGCATTGATGCTCCGATTCCCGCGTACCAAGTTCGCGGCATGTTTGCCAATGAGTTCATGAGCCGGCCCACTGAGCTGAATATTATCCCTATCACATCAACCCGTTAGCTTGAAACAGAGACAAAGCGTTTGTGCTGTGCTATGACTTGTGGCTTGAAAGGAGCGTGGTGCTATGCAGCGACTGAGGTGCGTATAGCGTGAAAGCAGTAGATGTATCAAGTGATCAAGGACGAGGCTTATGAACTTACCAAAATAAGTGCTGTGTTGGCGCAGAGCATTTAACCAATCCACTCCCCCTTACAGCATCCAAACAAGGCGTATCGACATGTTCGAAAAGCGGTGCTTGGGCACCCACACCGGTCGCATCAGAAATCTGCCTCGAGTGGAGTTGTTTGGCGCGGACTTCGTTCATGATGATAGCATTTGGCTCAGGCATGTAGATGGCGCCGTTTTTCCATTCTGCAGCTTTCCGAACTAAGACTGTGTTCCAGTATGACCATAGAAACACCATTCGGTGCTGAGTCACTGCGAAATCGGCTTCCCGCATGGCTTTCTTTTGTACTTGGAATTGCGGGAGGAAGGAGGCGTCGATCATTTTGGGTATGACAACGTTGGGTGGGTGGGCTGCGTGTTCGGCCAGGATGTCGAGACTGTGGAAGAGCGACTCGATGCTCTTGTCCACTGCGGACATGGCCACAGGCTTCTCCAATGTAGAGTATTCGAGCAGATCCCACAGGCCAAAGAAGACCGTGAAGAAAGTCCATTCGTCTCCTTTCCGTAGGCGTTCGGGGATGACTCGTCGCCCCTTGTCGTAGGCGACGTACTGTTCCATTTGTGTCTTGAAGTCAAACGACGTCACGGTTATCTCGTTGCTTCCCGCGCCTTTCGTTTCCGTGTGGACGTTTGCGTCGACTAGCGATCCGATGTGTGCAGCCGCGGCTGGCTTGGAGTGGGCGAAGTTGTCAATCGTGTCGCATGCGAGCTGGAGTGTGTTAGAATGTGTTTGTGCATGAGGGCATGACTCTGACGAACCTCTTTGCATAGCGTTTCCACCCATAGGTCGCCTCGGTCAGCGTCGCGGGCTACCACTGCGGATAGCACAGGCGAAGAGACGCGGTAGCTTCCTGTGTCGGACCAATCGTTGCCGAACACTACTATGCGGTGCGCGTTACCGCGCCATACTGTGTTGACGGTGTCTTCGAAATTGGCGGAATGTACCCAAGTGAAGTACAAGATCATGAGAATGGCAAGAGCCGCACAGAGGTGCAGCCGCGAAAAGAACCTCATTGTGTGGTCGGCTAGGCTATGCGACAGGTGACAGGCGACAAGTGTGAGGGTGAAGTGGTAGCAATGCGATGCGACCCAGCAAATGGAAGCAAATAGTGGGCAGCTTGGTGAAGCAGTGGAAGGTATAGGCTGCTAACCGCGGGAGTAGCCAGCGTCATCCTTGACAAGCGTTAAGGAACATGACGACGCAGTTGACGCCTGTGCGAGTGCGAGCCTCGCTGTGATTGCATCCCCGGGAATGCATGGGTCAGAAACGTCCAAATGTGGATACATGTCGCGTGCGCGTCGCATGCCAAACTCAGAATCCCATAATTGGCCTGACTCTCCATCGACTCACATGCCATCGACTCACTTTCCATAGTCAGAGTTCGCCTGGCCAGACCCCCTCCTTTTCTTTTTGTACGGCCGCCGCGACACCGAAGGCGCCGACATTACACAGCGCCGTCGTGCGAAAAGTTGAGGTTCTGACCGCGCGGAACCCACGGCCGCTCGGCATCTCGCCCCACTTCTCGTGGCGTAATCAGCGGAGCAGAGTTCAGGACTTACGTATATAATTTTAGCTAACGAATATCAGTGGAGGAGGATGCGAATGCCCAGGTTGTGAAAGCCACGAAGCCACAAATGCAGCAGACGCGCTATGCCTCTAGCGCGTTAAGTGCTTATCCTGCCGCCCGTTGGATACGATCGGGTTCGGAAGATGCCAACCGCTTGTCAGCCCGCATGCTGCACCGCCGCCGACTCCTCGCCATCGCCAAACTTCAGGTTCGCGAACCTGTCCATCAGGAAATCTCGCATCGCACCTTTATCGTCAATCCACTGTGCGACGATGAACGCCTGCTCTGCCCATTTCTTCGTCTTAACATCGTCTTCTGACAGGTAACAATCCACGGCGCGATTGAAAGCGGTGCTTGCGAGCCATTCGAGCTCGGTTTTGGGGTAGCAGTCGATCTCCTTGATGCACTCGTCAGCCAGGTCTGCAGTATCGTCGTTTGTGGCGAAATCAGAAGATGGCGGCGGTGTATCTAGTCCGGCTGTCGCGATGGTGGGATGGATGGTCTGAATGGGCTTAGGAATATATCGGGATTGCAAGCGTGCGGGAACTTACGTTTTTCTGCTTCGCAGCGAGATGTGTTACTTGCTGGATGCATTTGATGCTGACTTCCTCGTCGTACTCGAGTGAAAGGCTGAACATGCATCTAAGCCAGCGTGCCAGTTTCGTGATGTCGCGGCCTGCTGGTTGGCGACAAGTCAGATTGATGATTTTCTGAAGGACAGATAGTACTTCTGTCAACTTCGTCAGTCTTCATCGAGCGAGTAGTTCGATGATCTTACTCTTCTGATATTTGTTTTCTAGTCCCGCTTTCACGATGCAGCCATGCACGACTAGAACGAGATCTGCAAGAGTCTCGTAATGATCCGGGTTCTTGTACTTCCAACACTGGTCGAAAAGATCGTCAAGCTCATCCCATCTCTCAAGCTTTAGGACAGCTTCGAGCTCCAGTTTGACAATCTGGAAGTATTTTGACATGATGTCGTCTTGAGAGGTTCCACCGAGTTTGCTTATGCTCTCCGCTGCGGTGCGTCGGAACTCCTGGCTATGCTTGTGGGCTTCGAGGTAATAACCAATCTGTAGTAGTCAGACACTGGTAGTTCTGACGAGATGCGCGACTCACGCTTTGCTTGGTGTTATCCTCTGCGCGGGCCAGGGTGGTGTAGGTACAAGCAGCGAGGAACTCGCAGAACACCAGCCGGAGGCAAAGATCACCGTCTGGATTTGGTTGGGTCTTCTCCTTGAGGAGCTTGATGAACTACAAGGGTCAGCGATATTGCTTCCGTCTGTGGCGTTCAGCTCACCTCAGTGCAGCATCCGAGCAACCTAACCAGAAGCCCTGGTGGCATCTCCGCGCAGTACTTCAGCGACATGTTATAAGCGTTCTTAGAAAACCACTCAAATTCCACGGCTGTGAAAAGTTCCTTGGCCGGCGTGCTCGGCCTGATACGAGATGCTTTGGCTTGAACGCATGCTTTGACAATCAGTTAAAGCGCCTCCTCCGGAAGTGCACAATGACTTACCACCCTCGAAGACGTTACAGATCTGTTCCAAGATACCAATATCAATGTTGCCATCTTTAGTAAGCTCGGACTCCAACATACGTGCGGTAGACCTGGTCACATATTAGAGGTTCGTAACACTTCTGGTGAGCGACGTACCTTAAAAGCGCAGGGAGATGTATTCCTGCCGGCGCACTATGCTCGTACTTCTCCAGAACCTTCTCGAGAGCATTGATAGCCTGTCTTTTGCTCCCCGCACTCTGAGCCTCCATGACGCAAGCGTAAAGTAGGGTAGCGTCTTTCGCGGAACTCTGACAGACATAGTCGAGACATTCAGCAGCGAAGATCTCATCGCCGCCTCGCAGACCTGCCTTGTACATGAGGTAGCGAGTCACCGGGTCGTTTCTACCACTCTCAGGCATCTTGGCGAACACTTCTCGAGCAGCTTCGAAATCTTGACGTGACAAGGCGCACTGTATGATCTTCCTCGCAACCTTGGTTTTGTTCTGCACGCCAGCCTTCTCGAAGATGTCATGAAGGCATGCTTGACACCAAGCCTCAGCGATGCCGTGTTGTTCCTGGCTGGACGCGGCCTCCACCTTCTTCCATAAGAGGGTTTGCGCAGCATGTGTGGCAGGCGCAGAAAGCGAAACTTTGGAGTTATGCGCCACGGTATCGAAGAGGTCTTTGAGTTGCTCGAGCGCATTTTCGGAAAGATTGTTGTTGATTCCAATCCAGATGCGCGTGATGACTGCCTTCTCGATCCAAGATTGGTTTTCCTCTCGAAAGAGGCGGATATCGATCAGGTCGTCCAGTACTTTGCAGGCGGTCACGTTGCTATAAGTGGTCAGCGAGACGCTGTAGGCGTGTATGATTATGTGTACCTGTGTTCTTTGAGCTTGTGAATGTAGTGCATGATGCTAGAATGTGTTAGTCAGACTGAATGAGAAAGGGTAACGGGTGAGGTGCATACGTTTTGAAGTTTGTATCGTTCAGCACGATGGTACGGATCATGCGTAGAAGGACTAAGGGAATTAGCGCATGATGGCGGACAGCTTTGAGTAGCTTGCCATTGTAGTACTCGGACGTGTCCATGGTTTCGGCTTCGGACAGCAGTTCGATCTTCAGCAATGAGACAATCATCTTATCCCCGAAGTCCTGAAGAGCATTAGTCAAAGATAAGATTGAGCCAGACTGTTCCCGAGACGCACAGTCTCCATCAACTTCACCATTTGCCACGCCTTCTCTTGGGCAATAGGCGTCTTCGTCTTCATATACGTCTTGACTGACGACCTCATTAGCCAGAGCTTAATCGCCATGTTAACGGGACGTGCATACCAAGACTTTGCATGATACTGAGTCTCAGCTCACCAATCTCTGGACCAAGCATGTCCAGGTCCTGCTCCCCAAGAACATCGAACGCGCGCTCTAGCCATCTCGTAGCAACCTCATAATCGCGCTTCGCCAAAATAGCCTTCCCGATCTCGTACAGCAGATCGGCAAGCTGCTCAGTGATGGTAGAGGTAAAGCTTTTCCTGACTTGCCTGCACTTCTCGAACATATGCTCTGCCATGCCCATCTGATCTTGACGCCACGACAAAGTCATCCGCACAGCGAAGTACTGCGCACGTAGGCCGTCTGCGAGCTCGGCGTCCTTCTCAGGCTTGTCGTTGGTTCCCTTGCTCAGAACATCTTCGTACTCAGCAGCGAGCTTGAGTAGGTCTGTCGCGATGCTCAACTCATTCGCCTCGATGCACACTCTTGCAGCTTTCAGTGCAACCTTCATAAGACGAATGCAGCTCTTGCGCTGGCGTACGTTGTTTGGTCCGCGACCGCCAGCTGAGTCGAGGAGTAGGAATGCGTACGCACGGAGGGAAGGCACCACGCTGGTCTTGTCTGCTGCTGAATCTTTCGGCTGATTATTGACCACGGAAGTGTCGCGTCGCAAGCGCGTAGCTTGATTCCAAAGCTCAGTTCCCAGCTTGTCGAGTTCTTCCTGCCTCGCAGTGACGGCAGTCGAGGTTTTGAGTGGTAGCCCGAGAATTTGGGCCTGAAGTTCACCAATGATCGTCGCATGGTTGCCGGCTTCTATGCGCTTGCTGAGCGTTGAGGCGAATGCTGGTGGGAAGGTAAGTGTCACGCGCAGGGCAGGCGCGAGATAGTGCACTTACTGAGGACTGCCTTCAGCTTCTTCTCTCGCTCCAGTTTGGCTGCTGACTGCGCGGGCGGCATGATGCGTGTCAGGTGGCAATGCGAACGACGTTGGTTGATGTGCAGCTTGAAGATGTGAGATGTCGGATTGCGACTGCCACTCTGGAAGGTGGCTCCACACGCACGTGCAGAAGATCAGGAAGGAACACACACGTGGACGCGAGGAAGACCGGATGCAAGACGGAGGAACGAATGAATGAAGATATGAAGGCAGGCAAAAGGATGTACATGTTGAAGTCAACCTGTGGATATCGCCGCACTTGCAATTACCCTCCCAAGTGATTTGCGCACTCTTTCTGACCAATGTTTTGAGACACCCAAGCCAGACATTACCCTGTTCCCAACCCATTGTACAGCAAAGTTTTACAAAAACACCCGTTCCAAGCGAAATTTCCGCAAGAGGGTCTACTCTTTGAGCTCGAAAACGCTCAAATCGGTGCCGTTGAAGATAATGCGCTCGCTTTCTCTTGAATTCTTGAACTTGTAGGAGATTGATGAAGTCATTGTTGTGATTTGTGGTGCGGCTTCGACGGCCTCAAGATGCCGGTAGCGACCCCGATGTGGCCTCGGTGATGGGAAGGAAGTTGCCCACGATCAACGCCGGTCTACAACAGTCAGTCTAAGCTCGGAGGCAATATTCACATCCACTTACATATTCCAAGCATCGCGCTTGACGGTAAAAGAAAAGCAGCAACGTATCTCAGGATCCTTAGAGTGCGGGTCGGGGTTCTTCAAGGAGCAACTCGTCAGGATGGCTTTTTGAGTATGGTCGAATGCGATGGCGCCGAATTTCTCCCAGTAGGAAACCAGTGACGGCTCAGCGATGATCTCGTGCAGAGCGATATTACCCTGCATCCTGTTAGCTGGAGTCATATACAAAGTGATCGTGGTCTGGCGCTTACGTCTCGCAACTTCGACATCGGTACGTGGATGAGTCGCGCCATCTCTTTGTTGCCGCGGTATATCTCGCCTGTTCTTCTCCAGCAACATGCAGGTATAGCCATGCTTGCGAAGACGCGGTCGTACTCCATCAAGCTCTTGTCAAACCACATCTCGATGCGTACTAGATCCACATCTGTCAGACTTTGCATGCGCTCTCGAAACTTGGGTCGGAAGCGATCCAGTTGGCGCAGTACTCGAATACGAGATGCTTGTTGCAGGTTCTGCTCCATGTACTGGTTTAGTCGTGCATAACCTTTGACATAGTTGAAGGGCTTCAGCAGCCCTGCGTCGACCTTGGCCTTGAGTAGCTTGTTCATGCGCTCTTCAGGACTGTCTGATCCAGCAGGATCAGCGGCCGTGACAAGGTATCTCTCTCTGGCCTTGTCCGTAGGGACTCCGCCTGTTTGCCGTGATGCAGCATGACCACCGACACTTTGCGCGGGGGGTGGAAGTAATTGCGACGGTCTTGACGCGTTCGAGGTAAAGGCAGAGTTGCGGTTCAGAGAGCCCATCTGATTCATGAGTGAGGCATCGGAAAAGAGGCTGTGGAAGTCATTGCCTCCGTAAAACGCACCGTCGTCCATGAGGCTGTTGTTGAGGAAGTCGTTGAGAAGGTTATACTCATTACTGACTTCGGAGGTATTGAACATATATGAAGGATGGAACTGCATGTCCTGAAGGTTGTTCTGAGACGAGGACAGCAAACCATCGTAGCCCAAGACTTCCGGCGCGTCAGTGACGACTACGACGGGGAGCTGAGAAGAAGTGTAACTTACAAGGCTGACTACCAGCTGTCAGGGCAGGTAATTGTGGCGCGGATACGGGGTCAGGCTGGGTACCTGACGTAGTGCTGGCATCCCTATTAGGAGGTACTGGGTGAGGCGCCAGGTTTAGCGCTGTATCCGGAACTGGAGGAGCGGCCGTCGATGCGGCATCGGAGGAATTTGATTCGACCTGAGTGGGCTGACTCTGTCCATCGCCATTCTCTGGCTCGGACTTGGACTTTTTAACACCCTCACGCGGCTCATCGTGACATAGGTGTCCAATATTGCGCTTGACACAGCGTGTGCATGGTCGCTCCTACATTGGGCGGGCTCAATCAGCTTGCGAACAGACGAGGCCATACTCAGTGCACTTACGAGGTCACAGGTCATGTGCTGATTGGTGTGTGTCAGCAAGCAGTAACAATTGTCTTACATGGAAATACATTGCATGTATCGAATGCTGGGGAATTGGCTGTGGCTCACCGAACGTCTGCAGTAGATGCATGCTGAAGGAAGGCATATAGGTTAGCAGGGTTGCAGATGCATTTGTGGGTACACAGCATCGATGGCTTACCATGATTTACTTTTCTACGCTTTTTTGGCGGTTTTGCGGACGCCTCGGAATTGGTCGCATCGGGCTTGCTCTTGGAGGGTGAATGGGTCTTGGGCGCAGTGTTTTCTGGGGAGACTTTGTCCTTGTCGGCTTCTAGTGGTTCCGTCATTTTGACTGGCGAAGCTCCATTTGATCGTCGTGCAGCTTCCGACATCAAGTGTGGGTAGTGGGTCGGTGTCAGAGCCGGGTGCTTTTCTTGGAGACGCGCAGGTTCATGTGTGTTACGACAGGGGTCTCGTCACGCACTCGAGCATCGAAAAGCGCGCAGAAGGTCGAGATGCGCCAGGAACACGTTCTTTGGTGGCACAGCAGGGCCCGTAGTCGCGGCAGACGAGTGGCGGAGAGGTGGTTTCAGAAGCACGAAGGGACAGGTGAATGTTCGCGGTCGCGTGCTTTGCCGAACCGAACCTTGGAAGGAAGAACCCGGAGAAACGCAGGCCCAATCGCGGAGAAGTGCACCGCCCACCCTCCTAGTGGAGATTTTGACAGCTTCCCGCTGCAATGCGGGTGATCTGGACGGGGCATTCAGATAGCGGCGCTTGACATGTTGTAGTTTGCACAAGTTTCGCATAGAAGGGCTGCAGCTGCAGAAGTGGCTCCGCTCTGCCGAAGCTCTGGTGGAGCCAATCACGCCCCTGCATTGCTACACTACATGATGGAGACGGCCGCGAACGCGCGCATTCCGAAGACCATACCGTCGGAACGCAGTTCTAAAACTGGGAGTATTTTGATAGACTTGAATGGTCTCGCTGCCCACTCCAGCCAGCCGCCACGCTGGACAGCCTGGTACGAGCCTTGCTAACCTAGCCCATGCCTCGCACAAAGCTTCCTTTAGAGTATTGAAATTACGCCGATGCCCTCCAACGCCATACACCTGCCTTGATATCGAACCCAGTACCGTATTCACTACACCCGCCCAGAGCCCAATCCATGCGCCGAGCCATGCGTGGCTATAGAAAGAACAGAAGTCATCATGGGACCTGCATATCGATATTCTGTATAGCAGCATATTGCGCTGCGCCAGCGTGCCTGAACAAGACGTCGTCTAGTACTGCTTGCGCGTCGTTGATGGTCATATCGAGACCCTCGACCTGTGTATGGTTGCCCTGCATGCTCTCTAGGCTGCGTCGCAACTGGGCAAGCACTGGCGCGAGGTCGTCATCGGGCGCATCGAGGAGGGAGGAAGCTACTGGTTCTGATCGCTTCAGACGGATATCGTCAGGGCCGTCGCCGTGGGCCGTCGCATTGCCTTCGTCTTTGAGTAAGGGGTGGATCTACGGCAGGTTAGCAACACGTTCAGCTCGACCAGAATAGACAGACACGCACCCGTCCATGCTTCTTCTGGTGCTTCCACTCGGCTCTCCAATTCTTGACGTTCTTCTTCAGGTCGTCCAGGTTATCTTCGTCCTTCTTTAGCAGGTGCTGGGCAATCTTGACCTGCTCGCTGAGCAGCTGCTTGGAATGCCGGGCAGTCGTGACCTCTCGCGACACTTGGGCATTGCGCTCCGTGAGCTTGTCGATGTTGAAATGGATGTCTTTGGCCTGTGGGGGTATCCGCGACTCTGCTAGTTGGCGCGCTAGCTTGCGTACGAGGGGGTTGAGTGTGTTGTGTGCGGCCATGATCCTGCGCTCGTCTCGCTGCGTCTCGGCGATGTCCTTCTTCGCATTGCGTATCACCGTCGTGATCTGCTCCAAGACCTGAGGCGGCACTTGTGGCCATGCGTCTATTTGCTCCTGCGGTATTCTCTTCTTCTTGTTCTCCAGCTGCGCGTACTGTTTGCGCGACTCGGCTTCGGGTTCAGCGATTTCGTCCGACTTGCGCTTGCGGGGTCTCGAGGGTTGTGTTGGTGCGGGTTCATTTATTGAGAGCTCATCTTCGACTTCTTCCTGGACTTGTCTCTTCTTCGGTCTGCCCTTCTTTACTGCTGCCGGCTTTGGCGCAGGTTTCGACTTGGCCTTCACGACGGCGCCAGAATTGCGACTGCCCGGAGGCCGGCCACGTTTTTTCGTTGCTTTGGCATCCTTAGAGCGCGCAGGCGCCTGAAGACGATTAGTATGCGCGTATAACAGCGGATTGTTGATGCTTACCATGACGTTGTGGTGGAGATGGGACGCGACTGGTTAGTGTTGACATTCGCGTTGGTGGGGAAGGAGCCGGTTAGCGCGGCGCCTCTTCACGTGCGGTCCGTTTGGCCCCTCACACTTCCAAGGTTCCCTCATCACTCCGCCGTCAACTCAACCGCCTGCCAAGTCTTCGACGATACACTTCGGTCTAATATCTCGGACGTAAGAATATAGCGTGCACACGTGTCAGCATTCTGTCTCAACGTCGAAGTTGCTGTCACTTGGGAATTTCCAAATCACCAACATCTTATTTCATTGCGTCCCTCTCATGCTGACACTAAAATATATACTATCGTCGCTATACTGAATGATGTTCCCCCTGTCGAACACATCTGCCGGCCATCACTATCAGCTTCCCCAAGCCCCGCACCATCGGTCCACTACAACGTCTCAACCCACTCAGAATTGAGAGAAGAAGCTCCAAACCTCCTTGGGCGTGAAGCTCTGTGGTCCAACATCGTTACCCGCATCCCCAGCAAGCGCAACATGGTCACCATCGAAAGCAGTGTACTGCGTCGGGTACTTGCACCCATCGTATACCGTCTTGATACGCTGTCTGCTGTTCCTGGCCGGCTCTGGTGCATTCTTCTGCTGGCATCCGTTCAGCCTCACGAAGCGGTCCCTGATCTCTCTTCCCATAGCGATTGGTAGGACGCTATCCTTGACACCGTGCTGGCCATAGTACGCAATTGGCGTGTTTCCGCCATTGCAGCCTGAAAGAGTTGCACCAGAAAGGACGGCGATGGCGCGGTACTCGTTTGCACGACTGCAGGCCAGACTGAAGCTCATAGCGCCACCGTAGGAGAAACCGAGAGAGAATCGTTGCGTCTCGTCCACGCATAGGTCATCCTCAACTGCCTTTCGGACCGTGTCGAGGAAGGTGATGTCTTCGCCGTTTGTGTTTCCCCACCCCTTGTTGATACCATCGGGTGCGACGAAGATGGCAGTCTCGTTTGCCAAAGCCGCAAGGCCGTAGTATGGCGCGTTACCGCCCGAAACGGATGTCATGTCGCCATTGAGCCAATGGAGACCGAAGATGAACTTGTATGGGTGGGAGTTGTCATAGTTGTTCGGGATCCGCAGCGTCCACTGGCGTTGCTTGCCGTTCACCGTGACCCTTTGGACGCCGTTGGTCAGCCTTGGCGCCTTGCCACAGCCCGCTGTGACAGCGGTAGCCTGGTCGAGGATTGCGAGGAACAATAGAGCGCCAAGCGCGAAGAAAGAAGTTGGACGGAACATTGTCATGGATCCCTAGGCTTGAAGGCTGCGATGGCCTTCCTTCGGTCTCGCAGCGGACGTTTAAGTACATTTTCGCAATTCACCTTCAACCTCACCACAAGTCCCATACTTGCGACTTCATCAGTCGATCTCTTGGTATACTACGGAGCTGTTACCCATTCCAACTGCCGTACGAGAACACCAAGACTTCTATACAACCTCGAGAGAGTCATTCCCCTTGCTTCTGATTTTACGCCCAATCGATACAGTCCAAGTCGCATTCTCACCGTCTACTGACACTTCAAGTAAATGATGCCAAGAAGAAGAAACTCGCCAAGAAGAAGAAAGCTACGGCACTTGTTCGGAAACTTAACAGCTGACATCCTTCTGTGGAGCACTGCTGCATCATGCAAGGTGACGAGCAGACCCCATGGGGTACATACTTACCTAAGGCGCTGCAGAGCGCCGACTTACGCCATCATGTCGCTCGGATATGCTAACCGACTGTTGGACTACCCCAGAAGATCGTTGCCCAATTCAGGCACTTACATGTGTTGCTATTCATGCAGCAATCTCTCCACTTTCCGATCCTTCATGAGGTTCGTGGAAGAAAGACTTAAGAGCCGCGGCTGTTTGCACTTGCAGCACCCAAACTTTCACTTTAGCCCAAGAGCTCGATACAACCTTCCCCTTGAGTAGAGTACGCCGTGACAGGAAACCTGGGCGAGGCCATCACCTGCTCAGTTTTGTCCGATTGGTGGCTGTAACATCCGAAGAAGAGGCAACAGTTATACTGATTGCAACTCCACAGAAGCTTCCACAACGTCTCAGTCACCCATGACAACTAAAAACTTCCAAAAGCTCTGACGACCATGAACACTGTTGTTGAGCTCGCTTCACAACTTTAGGCACGCTCATCAACCGACGAACATAGCCGGAGTACGTACAGCAACTCCACCCCCGACTTACCCGTCGAGACACAGCCAAATCTTGACAAACACTGTATACCCCTCACGAAAAAGACTCATGCAGAGCAGCAGCTGGCAAGCAAGGTGAGGACGTACGACCTTCATCCACCGGCAAAAAAGGCCCCATGGGGAACCGACAAGATGATCGACGGCCCGCCGGGTATAATCCCCACTGCTCGTACCAGCGTTGAACTACGCATAGCTTCTTGAGGGTAAGCTTTGTCGAAGGTGATGACGCGCATCTGTAGCCGAAGGAAGAGCTGAGCCTGTGGCGTCGATGATGAAGTGTAGATACTTAAGCTGAAGGTACGATCGATCGATTGAACCCCAGCATCAATCAAACGTCTCTTCTGGTACCGCAATCGGAAGGTGTTTCAAGATGTTGTTCAACATCCTAGCAGCCACAGCTGCCCTAACGCACACAGCTATAGCCCACCCATACCAACCATCCTGCAACAGCTCCGCCCCGCAACCCTGGGGCTTCTTCACAAACAACACCATCTACCAAACCACTGGCAACGAATCAATCACCTACCCCCGTTACACCGAACTCCAAGATGGAACCATCATAGCCACCGCCTCCCTCTCCGGCCACAACCCAAACTACTTCCCTATCTTCGAGTCAAAAGATGGCGGCGCGTCTTGGGAACACATCTCTGACCTACACGACACGGTCAATGGATGGGGTTTCAGCGCCCAGCCCGCGTTGACCGAATTGACAGAGCCAATGGGTGGCTACGAAGCTGGAACGATTCTGGGTGGAGGAAACAGCTGGAGCAACAATGGAACTCGCATCGACCTCTACGCCAGCACGGATGGAGCGCGGACTTGGGAGTTTGTAAGCCATGTCGCTGAGGGCGGACGCCCGAATACTACGAATGGTGCAGACCCTATTTGGGAACCTTACTTTCTGTGAGTCGCCGCAAATCTTCCCATCCCTAGACGAGCACCAATACTAACATTCCACGCAGCCAATACAAAGGCGAACTAGTAGCCTACTACTCGGACCAACGCGACCCGCTCCACGGCCAAAAGCTCGCGCACCAAACCAGCACCGACCTCCGCACCTGGGGCCCCGTCGTAAACGACGTTGTCTACGACGAATACCTCGCGCGCCCTGGCATGACAGTCGTAGCCTACATTCCACCGCTCGACCAATGGATCCTGGTGCACGAACTCCCCGTTGGAAACTCCTCTTCCTACGGCCAAAACTACCCCGTCTACTACGTCATGGCCGATGAGCCCACAAACTTCCGCAATTCAGTCGGTAGACCCATCGTCGTGAACAACAGCACAGTGCCAAACGCCTCCCCCTACGTCGTCTGGTCCCCGCTCGGCGGCCCCAACGGCACGATTATAGTCAGTGATGCGGATAGGCGCCAAGTATACACCAATTCCGCGGGCGGCGCGATCGATAAGTGGGAGGAACACATGACGCCGGCGGGTGCGGTGTATTCGCGAGCTATTCAGATATTTGCGAAGAGGCCGAATCATCTGTTGGTTTATGGGGGCGAGACGTATGATGGTAGGGCGGAAGGGTTGCATACGCCTTTTTCGGCGACGGTTGTTAGGCTTGATGAGGTACTTAAGGCACCTGCGACCGAGTAAATATGGGATATGGGGGACGCTTGTATTGAGATGTGGAATGCTGGATGGGAAGCATAGTATGCATGAAAAAGAATCTACTGTTAGCCCATCCCAAGACTTCTTTATAATTGGGTCCCCATCATCAGCTTTTCTTACGAGAACCTTTCGATATTCCAGCTTCGATACTCTCCTAGTTTAGTGTCTCATTTCCCAAGCAGCTTGGGGTCATGCTCAGAGCTATGTTGCTCATGTAGAATGTGTACGATTACTGAGTACCAGTATCTTCTGGGGTATTGCAGAATGGAACTGACTGGAGATTGATAGATTACTCCGCGATCGTTTTTCGATACTGTAAAACTCGTGGAATCACGCCCTCTAAACATGACGTGTCGATGGAGACTTTTACTATGTCAAGAGGATAGGGAAAAACGTGACACCGCGTGCGGGTCGATCTCCCGCACCACAGTGATGCAATCATGACCTGCATCACCATCAACCCTCTTCAACGCGTTTGAATCGCGATTCTGCGTGCATCCCCCCTCAGTCGAACTCTGGTTTTTCTTTCAGTTGTTCCACTTAAATTTCTGGTCTTTTAATTCTGAAATTTACGTTTTCGCCATGTCGCTCAAAATCCCACACGTCACATTGACGCGCTTTGCAACGCGGTGCTCATACCGTGACGTCAGACCGTTTACCCGCTATATCACGACTTCTGCGACGCGAAATTTCCCCTCTTCATTCTCTGCACTTCCAAATCGCATTCAATCAATTGAGCGCACGAAACAAATCACAAATCAAATCCAACCGCAGAATCAACAGCGCAACTACGCAAACATGGCTCCTACCAACAACGCCGAACTCCAGATGGGCCAGGTCTTTGATGTCAAGGACAAGGTCGTTCTCGTTACTGGTGGTGGCTCTGGGATTGGTCTCATGATCACACAGACGCTCGCTGTCAATGGTGCTAAGGTTTACATTGTTGGACGGACGGAGGAGAAGCTCGAGAAGGTTGTTGAGGTGCATGGCCAGAACATTGCAGGACAGGTAAGTCTTCGACACAGTGAACTCATGAGAGATATAATCTAACAGTCGCTAGATCATCCCCATCGTCGGAGACTGCAGCACCAAGGACGGTGTATCGTACGTTGCCAACGATGTTTGATGGAGAACGGAGTACTAATCACCTCACAGCAAGATCAAGAAGGAGATTGAATCAAAAGAGAAGTGCCTCTGCGTCCTCGGTAAGCTCTCCACCACCCATTACTATCTTGTGCAACGCCAACTAACACCCCCAGTCAACAACGCCGGCATCGCCCCCGGTAAGACCGAAGTAAAAGGCTCCGCCGAAGACCTCGTCTCCAAGCTCTTCGACGGCACAACCGAGCAAGAATGGCTAGACGTCTACCAAACCAACGTCGTCGGCCCCTTCCTCATGTCCACGGCCTTCCTCCCTCTGCTCCAAAAGTCCACCGAGACGCACCCCGGCTACTCCGGTACCATCATCAACATCTCCTCCATCTCCGGCCACATCAAGATCTCGCAAGGTCACTTCGCGTACAACTCCAGCAAGGGCGCCGCGATACATCTCAACAAGTTGCTCGCGTCTGAGATTGCGAAGAACGGGATCAAGGTTAGGGTCAACTCGATTGCGCCGGGTGTCTTCCCTTCAGAGATGACCACCCAGGAGAGCAGGGATGACAACCAGAAGAGTGAGATGCCAAAGGAGCATAAAGAGGGTCTTCCTGCGCAGAGGCCCGGTAAGGATCAGGACATGGCTGCGGCGATTTTGTTTGCTGTTGGCTGTCAGTACCTCAATGGTCAGACTGTCACTGTCGATGGTGGCTACGCGATTCAGGTTGGTAACTAAGCGCGCTTCTTTTGTTACCTTGTTCTTTTCACGATACTTCTACCTTGCTCGAAGATGAGCTTTACGATGTACGATAGTTGATATGTCGATGCTGCATAGGAAATGCATGCATATGGCTTCGCTAGCTGCGACTCAAGACTGCTCGGCCTGTGTGAGACCTGTGAGATACAATGACGAACTTTAGAGGGAACGCGAAGAGGTCATCGCAGTACGACGTTTGAGCTGGCTGCTATAGATCAATCGCTGTCTGGAAACCACCCTGGCGATATCGCGCACGATAGTAGTTGGTTCGTCCCATTGATGCCTACTCATTCTTCGTGATGTATGCATACTTCTGAAGCTTTTTCCTGTCTACTCCGTACAGCCATGCTGGATCAACTGGCCATTTCGAGGTCTACATCCACAAGCCAAGGCGCATTCCACGGCTTATACGTCACGCTCATGATACTCGCATTAACCATCAAAGTTTCCCGCCCAAACTCAACCGCCGTATCGCTACCCTCGCCGATATCAACAGTAGCCGCCCTCATCTCCCTAGCCGCATCCTGATCAACATCCACACTCTCCACATCTTCGATATGCTCCTCAATCCTGACATCCAGCCCCCCCTTGTTGTTCCACCGCACTTTCTGCGCGCCCCATCCCTCATGTATATGCCCAAAGCAATGAAGCCGGGGTTTGCAGCGTCGAGCAGCGCGGAGTAGGTGGTCGCAGCCGACGTGCTGTCCTGATGTTGTCGCATCCATGACGCCCATGGGCGGTCCGTGGGTCATCATGATATCGATGTTGGGGTAGTCTGGGACGGGGTTCTCGGCGATGGGTTTGGCGTTCGGCGTACATTGGTGGGAAGGGTTGTAGCGGTCTTCGTTGCGGAAGTAGGGGAAGGCGTAGTCGCAGAATTCTGGTTGGTAGGGGGACGCGTAGACCTGGGGTTGTTAGCTCCGGATGGAGGTGTTGGCTGTTTGACATCGCGCGTACCCTTAGGTTGGCCCCGTTTTGGAGCTGGAATGTATGCGTTCCTTCTTCCAGGTACGTTACACCTGCTTTCCGCGCCCGCTCGCCCTTCCACATCTCTCGAGCTTTGGCGGGTAGGTCTTTGTCGTACCTGTCCCCTCTGTGCATGTATTCGCCTTTCCTGGCGTAATACTCTTCATCCAGAGTGATGTCGTGGTTTCCAGCTATCACGAGCTTCAATCCCGCGTCGATACTTTCCAGCATGTCCAGAGTCTTCTCATATTCGTCCAGATGACCGATCATGGTCAGGTCGCCGCAGTGAAGAAGCACGTCTGCCTTGGGCAGTGGCGGGCGGAAGGCAGCCTCATCTTCTGCAATATTATCGGAAGGAGTTCTGGTATGGGTATCTGAGATGATGAGGAAGCGTGTCTTGACGCGATCAGGCGTTGTCGATGTTGGTGTTGTCATGGCGGAGGCAGGGAGCTTCAAGCTTCAGTTCGCGCGTTGAGGGGTAGCGGGGTTGAGGAACGCTGACCTCAATAAATCGCGAGTGTCTACATTCAACAAACGTACCATGTTTGTAGGCAGCAACATTACCTTCATGAATGGAAGAAACATCCACTATCTTCCATGTCTATTATTGGACGTGATATCCAAAGCACTGCTACCATACTCTTCGTTGCCATGGTAGCTACAACTTCGGCTGCGAGATAATGTTGCTGCTCGTCAGTCTGTACATGTCTTTGGCTTCTATGGAGGAGCCTCGTGCAGGATTACTATTCTTTACGCTGCACTCGCCAAGGTCACAGAAAAACGCGATGGCCACGAGTTGTGGATATCCGTGCCGGCTAGACTTACTACTTCGGGCCTTGCCGACAAGTATCACGCCACTCTCACGAGCTGCCTTGCACCAACCTCAACATAGCCACATGCGCCGCAAAGACTTCTCGACTTTTTCAGCCTCTCTCGTTAAGCCCGGGCTATTTCCCTCGATTACTACAACAACGGAGATGCCTGTTGGCGCACGCCGATGCCTAGATGTGGTACCATGACAGGTGCTCGGAGAAAACCTCTACCATCATCGGGCAGCACAACCTTGGAAGGATGCGATACCAAGGAGTAAGCGAACTCACTTGTTGTATCTAGATGCAACGCGTTCCATCCGCATGCATCCGGGAATCTACTGTCGGCAAGAATGAGGCTTTAGGGATCTTTTACTGTCATTTACCTTGCGATCGGGGTACCGCAAAACATCTACTAATAAAGCAAGCCAGTAATCATACCGTCAGGAAGCCATCCGGCATCGCAGATAGTTTATACGATCCGTCCCGAGTTAGCCGCGTACAAGCGAAAGCAAATCAGATCCTGCATCATGGCTTTGTTGAGTACATTCTGAGACCGCAATTCGCGGCCTTACCAGGATCAACAGGGTAAATTAGGTTACACGCACGTAAACGAACATCGCAGTGTTTGCAGTGCGGCTTCAGAGTCATATCGGAAACTCGGGATCGGAGCATGTGCGGAAAGCGACTTTCGGCGTAGTGGAGCTCGTCCCGGGACTACACGAGATGCTGCTCCTACCGGACAGTGCCGATGAGGTGTTTATCGTTCGACGTTTACAGTCATTGTAAAAACTCGACCCTTTGAATGAGTAGCAGACGTTGCAGTGAAACTCGCGGAAGCGGAAGGCTTACTTAGCCGTGCCAATAACGGTTGAGAGTAGGACGGATCCACAACTAACTTGCGATTTTGGGTTTACCGTACAGCTACTGGAAGCATCTTGACTGTACTGAGCCACTACACCGGAACCTGATCAACCTTAGTGGTGGATTCCCAGCAGGTCACGAGGACCTATTACCTACTCTGTTGGGTGTGCAGTTCTCGAATCGTCGATACAATTAGGTCCTCGTATTCTTATAATACCAGGCCTTTCGTCATTCCCAGCGACTCCGATACATCGACCGCCAAACAGCAACGAACACGTCCACCGATACACGACTCGACACAGTCTGAATGAACTTCCCGAGTAATGCGCATGGAACCAAGACCGAACGTACCGAACATTCTCCACCACAGAACACCATGCCGTACACCAACTACTTCGACAATCCTTACCTTGGCGGGCCAGGCCCAGACGACTCGCTGAACACCTTTTTTGACTCTGATACATTCTTCGATCAAAATCTCACATCCGTTCAGAGTGTATCCGGCACGACGTCGAAGACAGAAGAAGATTGCAATGCGACGTTTTTCAGGGCCAGCATATCGACCAGGAACAACAACCAGACTATGACGCAGACATTCAACACCATACACCCCAGTCCATTTGAGCCATACCCGTTCGACTTCACCACAAACACAAGGCCACCACAACCGAACGAACCAGACTGCATCTCCCCCATAAGCACAACGTCGCAACCCTCGTCGCAAGGTGGAGACGCGCCGCAACCGCTCATATCGCCATCTCTCTCCCCACACATGCTAAAGCACGAATCTCCATCCTCGCCAACCTCTGCCTCCGAATCATCCACCCCCAAACGCCCCACGAGGAAGCGGGGTCGCCCGAAGATGGACCGCAATACTACCGACAGCCAAGACCTGCCTTCTCCGACTCTAAAGTATCAGCGCTCGAAACGGTTACCGCATAATCAGGTTGAGCGCAAGTATCGAGAGGGGCTTAATTCTGAACTGGAGAGGCTGAGACAGTCGGTGCCGATATTGAGGCAGAGCGAGGAGGCTGGAGTGGTTGGGCAGCCGAAGCCGAGTAAGGCGATGATCTTGGCGAGCGCGATTGAGTACATTCAGAGTATTGAGAAGGAGAGGGATGCGTTGATTGAGGAGAATGATAGGTTACGGCGGGAGCGGTTCGGAGGACCGACACAGGGGGACTGGGATGGAATGAACTTGTGAGTTTTCTTCGTGGGTATTCGCTGGGGAATCAGGCCTTTCGAAAAGGTCACGGAATGCAGAAAGAGCAAGAGATGAGTCTTAGAGAGGGCGTTGGGATCTATCGTATGACCGCAATGACTGCACTCTCGCAAGTATGACCTTCGATGTTAATCGTTCGCATAGATTGTACATTACGATGGGAACCAGCCACTCTGGATATGACGGCGTTGAGTTAGCGAAAGATAGCTTGATAAACATTTAGCTCTCGAATAATAATGTAATAATAGATATCCTAGCGACAATTGGTACACTAAGCTCGCATCACGAGCGTGCAATAGACACAGTAGTAAACATTAAAGCTTCATGTCTCCCATGCCGCGATGAGGACAATGATCACTTCGAGTTGCCCGGATTACTCCTGATTCTCTCAGCTTCGCGCGATGGAAGAATCAAGTGATATGTAGCTACCATAATCATGGTCCTTCGTTTCGTTCACTGTGTGCCGACGAAACTTGTGGCGCATATTAGCAACATCCTGTCAAACAAAATATAGACAGGGGTAATACATAACCTTAGCCACTATAGTTAAATTGCTCAGTCTTGATACGTAGGTAGCTTGCATTGTAGATACCATCCTCCTGCATTGGCAAAAAAAAACGTACTAGATACCTTTTACAAGCGCGGAGGCCTAAAAGCATGCATACGCGCCAAAGCGAGTATAGATCAATTTCTCCTTCCTTGGAAATCAAAGACCAAAACTATGTGTCATCTTCAAAGAGTACCTTCGGGTAGCATCGTTGGTGCTGGTTCGGTGTTGCAATGCATTCCCCTGCTTCGATGCGGCGTGGTTCGGCCTACTGCAGTTTTTTCCTTCTACCCCACTTTGCAGCCCAAGATGTACCACCAACACATCAAGTTCACGAAAGGATACTTCAACCCCTTCATCGTGCTTCTCTATCGTGGTTGTTAAATTATACATGTTGCAATTTCCAAAATCTCCATCAAATCATCAGATTTCATCAAATCGCCCGGCTAGCTCAATCGGTAGAGCGTGAGACTCTTAGCTTTCACGTCCTAAAGACTCGATTGGTTATCTCAAGGTTGTGGGTTCGACCCCCACGTCGGGCTTTTCTTTTTGTTTGCGTGTGGTACATGTCCTAGGAGGGAGGGGATGATGTGGTGATGGTAAAGAATGTTTTTTACTTTTTGGGAAATCGGCGACAACAACAACAACGACAATGGCACAGCGACAGTAGTAGTGACACGTCGAATATATGCAGCGTTATGCTCGCTACATGTAGTCTTCGTATTGATTTGCTTTTGTACAGGGAGTTCTTTTTTTCATTTTGTACTAATTTGGTAAGAGCTTATCTTCACTTCAACGGACGCACCCCTTTCCTGGTATGCTCGTAGCGTCTACATGCATCAAAGGAAGACTCTCTGAAGCTTGCAATAATTTTCGATCGCTGATACTTCATTTTCGTGCGCTGTAATTTCTGATGCAATAGTGTCGGGGCAGCATCCTCGCGCCAACAAGATGAAAAGTTGCTGGAATCAGTAGCCCTGGGAAAAGACACGAGAGACACAGCCTTTCTGCTCGTTGCGATAGAAGATAGATGCCGCAAAGCCAGTAACGTGCATTGATAGTTGAGATAGCCGCGGGTGAGCAAAGGCATAATCTATATCTCAGTCTCTAGATGGACACAACATGGCTTCTGTGTATCTCTTGTACATATCATTCTTGACGCGGGGGTCTTGTACGAACATTGCGCTTCAATAGATACGGGCTTGCAACTGCCTTTGAGCCGTGAGATATGACCGAGGTATACACTATACAATGTACGCTTCTCGGTAAGCCCTCCACGCCAATCTAAGTCTCCATCTAACAATGTCTTCTCGCGCCCGATCGGCTTTCGATCATACTAGCCATGCGCGTGTACCAAGGTCTCACCACCTCAACGTCTCACTTCAGCATAGTACCTACGTATCTTTACTTCAAGCCTCTCCAAATCTATACGAGACACTTCGCCTACAATCCCTAGCACCATCATCAGTGACCATCCTCATCATCTTGATAGGGCACATCTCCCTATGCGCATGAATACTCTCAATCACACCAAGACACCTTAGCGAACACGCATGTAAGCTACCGGCATTCTCCTAGCTCCAGACTCTGTTTCAACATCCAAACAAGCCTTCTACGCATCTGTAGTGATCAGCAGGCGTACAGTAGGCAGCCAGCAGCTAGCTTAAACCTAGGGCACGCCGCACCGGTTACTGTAGCAGAGCAGCCGGTGGAAGAGCATCTAGTCTGCAACCCACATCAAGCACTATTTGACATGTACTAGTTCCGCTTGCTATTCGGACCGTCTTTCTCAGCAGTCTTTTTGGAATTGTAGGCGTAAGGGAAGGTCTTTATCGGGGTTGGTTACTCCGGAGTAGAGAGACACGTAGGTGGTTAGGGGGGCTACGGGGAAGTTGCGCGGATATCCGTCTTGAGGGATAAGCTAGAGGAAGGCCATCGTGGTCTTCCTATCTCGTAGTAGTCTTGCATGATGCGATGCGATGCAAGACACAACTTCACTCTTCATGAGTACATATCTCGACCGACCCACAGCATCCACTGACGCCGGGAAGGCTTCCATCCGCCGAAATGACTCGCATACTGTCCATCTTACCTACTCTATGGTTCAGCCATGTTATAATGGGAAGGCGCATGCACAACATAGCCCTGCCCGCCTATAGCTATGTGAACAGGCATGCAGGTACTCCACAAACCGCCAGTCCGTATATGCAACCAAAGCGTCGATGCCATAGCGCGCGGATGTAAGTTTGCGCAATAGCGCCATGCGTGAAGCCAAGAGTCTGGAGTAGTGATGACACACGAGCAGCAAAAACGCGAGGGAGGTCCGACCGCGCATGATGCGTTTGCAGCGGACCCAGCGAACAGAGTCTTTGAGTTGCTTGCCTAATGCCGGTCGTGTGTGCTGTTCATCTATACGTTCGATTGGGGCGTAGCTCGGAAATCCTGCCCGGATCGGATGGAAGGATGTTAAAGTGGACTTTAAAAGATGGACGGCTAATGCTGCAGCTGTGGCCTCGCGGCGCGGTGCAGCATGAGCGCATTGCGTGCAAGTCACGCTGCTTTGTTGGTATGCAGTTTAGATTGTTTGACAGTCGTGGTGGTTGGGTCAGAGATGCGAGGGAAAGGCTATTGGGTGGTGTGGGAAAATGTAGTGGCTGCATGCTTTCCGACTCGTTGTATGTCTCGAAAATCCATTAGGCGTACATGGCCGCCAGGGTGGTTGCAGGCGTTTATGCTAGATGTTCGCAAAGGAGGCCTGGATCGTCGAAACCGCGTCAAAACCCAGCGGAACGGGAGGTACGGTGCGCGCTCAATGACTGACAGGAAGCACGGATAGGCGGATCTGACAGGGTTCGGTGCCGCGGCTTTACACGCGTGAATTTTCCATGAGTAACAGGCCAGTCACTCTTGCGGTTGGGTATGCGTCAGTCGAGCGATGGGGAAGGTAGCGTTCCCAACCTTGCGTGCGTGTTCCTTCAGCTTTGCCCTGCAGACGCGCACGAACGCGATTGCGACACTCGTTGCAACCTTCCGTTGCAGGGGTTAGATGCCGATAACTGTCATACGGCAACGGCCGGCTTTTGCGACGCTAAGAAGCTGGCAATCGTGGTGGACTGTGATGAAAACAAGCTGGTGTGCAGACCGATGATGATGATGCTGAGGATCTGTGTGGATACAGTACTACTGCCGGAAGACATCCCGCCAGCACGCCTAACTGTGACAGGACAAACCTCTTGTGCCCCAGTATCCTGCATGGGAGAAATGCGCGATTGGGTGCCTAGACATGCCTCTGAATCCTTCGAGAAACCCTGAACTTGTGTCACCAAATGATGTAACATCGTGCTGCCAGTATGTCGTTCGCGCATAGGGCTGCAGTGGCTTGCGCGTACATGTGTGTAACTTTGAATGTCTGCGCGCATGAAGTTTGCGGCTGCCGAGTGGTTCGAGAGTGTCGCTGAAACTTGTAAACGTGGTGACCACCAGCTCGTGTACGTAACTACGCTGAATTCGACTAACGTGGTCGTTGCGAACTAGCGATTTTTACGCACGCCTCTCCACAGAGACCCTTGAGCCCATGCAGTAGCCGCTGCTGGGAATAAGCAGAAAAACGCACCTCTTCACATCGTGTCCACGCGCTGAACCCACATTCTCTTTGTTCGATTTAGTCCGTACAGGCACACCTCCACATTTGTGGTAAGAGCGCCGAGAGGATTAACAACCGAGGCTTTGGCCCATGATTCAGCCAAGTGCGATCAGCAAGAACATGGTCGGAAAAGATCAAGGGTCATTCCGGAGCAAACGTCGACGGGCCTCCTACCCGGCTGTGTGGTAGCGGGGAAAAAGTCGAGTCCTGGTCCAGCAAAACTGGGAGCCAAAGGCAAAAGCAATTTCCGTTCCCTCCGCAGCCATTGTCTCATGGTCCGGAATTGAAGGAGGATTAATCACGGTCCGAGCTTTACCCAGTATCGTAGAGAAGCGACGAGAAAAAGTGGATCGTCTGCCACCTTTGAATGACCGAGGTTCGGGTACGTATTCCAAGTTGCATACGACAGTCTCAAGAAGTCTGGACAGGAGGCCTGGGCGTCTGCGCAATGTCCGCAGGTTTGGGCTGGGAAGCGAATTTATTCCGGGTCCTGGGATACATGCTTCGCTTGCACAAAGGTCAAACGTCATTAGGGTTTGCTGACGACGGATGACTTTTGACTTTATCCAAGGCTCTTTTCATTCAAGGTTGAACGACCGAAGTCATAGAACCGGTTTTATAGATCGTACCTCGTGGACGCAGGTACGAAGATGCTATAGTACGGCTAGTTGCGTGGCTTCATCTTCGCGCGTGTAATGAGGCTTCAGTGCGATGCCATTTGCTAACAGCCGGTCCGTGACCTTCATGCATTATCTGATTGACACACAGATAGTTGTACCCATTGCATTGCTGGTATTGGCGTAGAGAAGGTATATAAAATGGGGTTGTCTAAAGATTACTGATCATGGGAGTTTCGTAAGCATGATGTAAGTGTAGGTGTTTGGGAATATTCCGTTCAACCGTAGTTTTACTTCGGAGTGCCTTGCCTTCGCCGAGCATTGCGTGTGTGCCTCAGGCCAAAGCCAAGACAGCCATGCCACCTTCCAGAACAATACTTTCATTGGTACCAGGAAGTACCATGTTCTGAACATAATTATGACTTGCAAAGTACCCGGTGGTATTTGACAAGTCGGTTTCGCATTGGTGACCCCACGGTCCCCGTGAAACCATGTGGGTAACGTATGCTTGCTGTAGTTGCGGGGACGCCATACCGTGAACGACAGAAAACAGGTGTCACAAACGTGCCGAGGTGCTCAGGTAGTGAAGTAGCGATATGTTACTATCTGGGTATCGAATTCGGCGCATATGCTTTCGAAGTATTCGGAAAGCTACATGTAGCATCTCTCTAACTGATCCTCCAATCGGCGTTGTTTGTACATGTGATAGTGGCTGTGAGATGGTGATTGGAAGTGTGAAACGAAACCGCCGAAATTGGGACATGAAGGCTGCCCAAGCAAAACCTGAATGAACCTGGAAGAATGACGCCCCGTTATGGAGTCCTTGTGAAGCTGAAAATCAAAAACTTGCAATGCTAGTAACGCCCAAGATCACTTATTGGTCCATTGGAAAAGCATGATCTCCAAACCATGTATCGTAATTCCAGTCGTATCGCGCCTCTAACTCCGGAAATGATGATTTTGATAAGACCGCTCACATCGGAGCTGTCGCCAAAGTGTTCACTGACCCATGCCATTGGCCACCATACAGAGTGTGAGATCGAAATTTGGAGGTTGTGGAACCGCGCGAAAGTTGTACTGCTGTAACCGCTATGCGCTGGGTATTTAACTATGCTCCGGAGTAGAATTGCGGTAACCCTTGGTGATGGTATGCCATTGGTGGGGTCACCTCTTCTTGTACCCGGTCGAGATGTCCTGGCTCTCCATACCACTGCGCACTCATAGAACGCCCAGCTGTAGGCATTGGTGGTCCATGGTTGGGCATGGCGTCGTATGATGACCAGGGAGCCGGATAATACGAGTGGTTCGGAACAACGGGTGCAGATAATGGCGCCGCTGTGGATGCGCCTATCGTGGTCGCGTGGATTGTGGAAGGATTGGTGTCTATCGAGGTCGGATATGGATACGGAGAAGTTCTCCGGTAGTTTTCGTGTTGGATACCGAGACCTTGGCCTGGATATTGTTGCGGAAGTCCTTCAATGTTTCCGTATGACATCGAGCGTGATGGTGGTTGAAACGATGGTTGCTGGCTCCAGTGGCCGTCCTGGTGACCGTATGACATGGTCGAGCTCGTACTCATCGCGGCTGGTGTATGACCACCTGAAACGTTTGATTCGCTCCCGTACGCTGAGTTTGCGGTAGAGGGTGAATTGCGCCAGGTGGGGCTTTCGCCTACGGTGGATGAAGGTAGGAAACTGTTCGTTGGTGGCCATTGGGTTTCTATTGGAGGAGGATAAGGGTAAGGAGGGTGCTGTACTGGGACTTTGTTCGTCAGCGAATGCGGGCCTGAGGCAGCATTAAACCTACGGCCACTGGTGACAGATGCATGGTGAGGATCACTGTCGTGGTCGCCATGATATCCGAAGCTTGGAGGTTGCCCGTTCGACGCAGGTCCAGAGAATGGTGTACGGAACTCCATGGCATCGCCTGAGGAGGACAAAGGGTGCCGAGGTGAAGTAGAGACAGGTGTAGCTGGTTGAACTGCACTACCCGACTTCGATGAGATAGATTGGGGCTGCGGCATATCAGGGTTATGCTCAACTGGGTAGAAGTTGCATTCCTTTTTCAGCCGAATGCAGTTGGAGCAACGGCCTGCGGGATCGTCGGGAGCTAAAAGACATCGTATCTTTCTGCGCCTGCAATGCCCTGTTCCCAACAGTCAGTGATCGAGAACGACACCAGAATGCGCTGTTTGTTCACTTACCACAAGCAACTGAGGTTCTATGGTATCCTAGCTTGTTCCTCGGTTTGTTACTTGTTGGCGACAGGTCACCAGGGTTTCCAAGTGCTAAGTGGCGCATGTGTGGAGTTGATGAGGACTTGCGGAGCTCTCCCGGTACTTTGCTCTTTGAGGAGCGTCTCTTCTTATTCGAATGTTGGTGAGGTTGGGTAGCGGGTTCCTGACCGGTCGCAGAATCATGGGCGGATTCGAGTCGATCTGTGGGGCTTGGTGTAGAAGCAGTGTCGGCGGCATGGGAACGACCAAACCCAGTGTTATGGTTCGGGGGTTTGAATGACATGGCGTCCTGAAGGGGCTGTAAAAGCAACGAGTGCTCTAATCTAGCTGCCGTCTTCTTCGCGCGGCGTTCTGTACCCACAGCCATGTGAGGCGCACTCTTGTCGCAAGACCCGAATATCAAGACGCGGCAATACGTAGTGCATTGAAGGACCTGAGGGTATAAGCATTTAATGTTTAAAGTTCAACAAGGCCCCACAAAGATCCATGATGGACAGGAAGCTAAACAGTGTACATACCTGGGATGTCAAACGAGGCGACTTCTCAAACGCTGGAGCCGGCACTACAAGATCTTGCTTGCGGAGCGGTCGACGGGACACTTGCTGATCTACCGTGCCATGGGATTCTCGATCTAATCAATGCTTCGGAGGCGCACTGACAGCAGGGGCCAAGAGGTAGTAATAGTCAAGAACCAGGTAAATAACCAAGTAGCAGAAGCGATGGTGAAGCAGTTGCGCACCGACAGTGACAGCTCAAGGCAGCTAGTCGTTACCACGGCCGTTCGTTAGCGGGGGCGCATTGCAATCTTCAGGACAACAGGCGCCAAAAGCAAAAGCCTGCATACATACGAAAAGAAGTAGGGACCGAATATAGAAATTTAGACGACGCTGTTTGGTTGAACAAGTGGATGATTAAAAGTGGCGAAGTATATCCACGCTACTACGCAACCGGTCTGCTGCGTTGGAGCGCCTCTTCGCACCAGAGGATTTCACAGGGTTCATCAATCCTCCTTCCTCACAAGCACAAGATCATCTTCTAGAGGCCAAGCGACCAGGTTGCTGTTGGTGGGCCCGCTTGGACCAAGTGATGTGCGGGATGGATGGGTGTGCAGGCCAGCAAAGTCCGAGCGTCATGACTTTGATGGCTCGGACCCTTCGCACAGTCGCTGTTTGGGATGCTTTGCCTGTCACGTCTCGACGGTGGGATGCGATGACAGCCAGCGGTAGCCGCCTAGCGTCAGCGGCGGCGCGATCCACTTGCATCGTCTTGTGTGAAAGTCTAGTCAAGCCACCATGTGGATGGCCTTGGATTGGTGAAGAGACGAATGTCATGTCTTGCCTGACCCCGATTTCTGGTACGTATGTAAGGGGCCTATACAAGGCAGTATGCTAAGGAGTATGCAAGCTGTGAGGTTAATTTAGCATGGCTCTGTGCGTACGAACGTCGCCGGGGAAGCGTGGTTGAGCCAGGGTGAGATTCAACAGTGTCCGGATCTAAGATGATGAGGACGGCGATAAAGGCCTCAATGGAGACAGGGCCGAAGTGCCTGAGCGAGAGAGCTGACGCAGACTGGAGACTGGTAGGGTTTGGTTTGCGCAGATGAGGGCCCAATACGCAGACGTCGTGACGTGACCGCCCAGTAGCGAAAGCCCGCTGCGATGATCCCCCGATGCTCGCGGTCGTTGGAGAGGTCTCGAAGGGTGGTGCAGGGATGACGCCGACGTGAACTGCTGGCGCTGTCATGGTATGCTATCCTGCGACAAATTGGCTGCGAAGGCGCGTCCTTCTCCACAGTGTTCATCTCGCTAGCAAGGCCCTGGCAAAGGCTCGACTAATCTCCACTCGCGTCATCGCGATTGAGGATAATCAGCGATTCCACAGTTGCGTTGCACAAGCGTGGTCAAGCGAGCATGTCACTGGCCAAGCTGGATTGCAGTACGTGATGGCCGCCGGTCGTCGGTTAATGCGCATGAGGCCTGACCCAGCGCTCTGGCTACGGTCGCTGCATGACTTACACACCAATAGTACGGGCGTTGTCCAAGACAGGCGATTGCACGTGGAAGACCGATCTGATACAAAAGCACTTCGGGCCTATTAATTCGTCTCGAATTTTCGGTGGTCAGACGGTTTCCAGTAGGCTTGCTATTTCCCGACGGCACCTGCGCAGCGTCTCCCCCCACCGGTCCGTAGTGGCGCGTCTATGGTGAGGCGTAGGATATTTCTTTTTCCCAGTGCGCCTCCGCCGCCCAAGAAGCAGGGAAAGCTATCCCACGTTCTCCATTTTTCTTGTCTTCCATGTGTCCGCTACTCATCGTGTTCGCGCGGTCAGCACTGCATCCTGCCGGTGCCGACAGCCTGTGTTAGCTTTGCACGTCATTGGAGGGTAATATCGATTTGACGCTTTTAGACCAGGTCGTCGGTAATAATGCCCTCCGATTCTCCAGCCCTTAGGCCTGAGGATGCGAGTCGCCTTGGTCGTGCGCAGAGTTCAGTCATGTATTCTGGCTAAATTGTTCGCGGTAGTGTAGTGTATCTGAAACGTACCGGACATCAACCGATCGATTTGGCGGAGGGCCGGCTATCAAGAAGTCGGGGATAACATGGTGATCAGTAGTTGGTGTTTGCGCCGCTGCACAGGCGAACGGCGCTTCATCCGTTCGTGAACGCTCGTGCGAGGCTTGCATCGTGCCTTCCCCCTCGCTAGTCTTGGCTCGCTTAATCGCAACTTCCACCCTGGGACTTTGCGGTGCGCGCCTGCCAATTGCAGTGCCATGCTGCGCACAGATAGCAAGAGCTCCAAAACCCCGCGCGTCCTTCACCTCGACCACCACCGCGCCCTGATTGGCCCTGGTGACATGCGCCGGCGGCGCGATATCAAGCTCCACCACCTCATCGTCTCTTCCACCGTCCTCACGATACAGGCCAGCACTCCTCGACACTACTGCTAGCCTCTCATAGTAGGTGGCAGCGGACATGACCGACATTACCACCTCGTTATCAAAGCACGAGTACCAACATCGCAGAGCCGTATCAATGTTGCGCAGCTCTGGTACTTCCTGCCTATAGTAGCGACTACACAGTGCCCCCACGTTGGGGTTGGGCCATGAATGTCAGCATTGCAACCCCACTTGTCTCACTACATCGACAATCATTGTACTGCGGCATCTCCGGGACTCTTGGAGAAGGGTGTACGACTATGGCTGCATCACAGCCCTGCAGTCTGCGCCACGGCGACACAGTGGTGCAACCTCCATCTGGTCAGGCTTCACCGAGGTAACAAAGACACAGATGCCGGGCGTATAGCAGATCCTTCACCAGCTCAAACGATACGGCAGGCCCGCCAGACTGGACATGTCACATCGCAGAATACATTCCCACCTTCTATGTGGGTTCTTCGTTCAATGCTCGATTCGACGCTAGCGACTATCACGTCCTGCGCCTTAGCCATATGAGCAACTATCGACACCACGGCAGTTCTTTCGCATGATACGGTCATTCATCCTTGCGCATATGCAACAACTTCGTTCTTATGCAACGACAACGCACCGTACTCCGTATACCGGCGAATTGCTTTGAAAGCGTACGCGAGACCGTTCCCGGCTATGTGGTCTCCGCACTCGCTCTCCCAAGAGCTAGCTACGGGCAGATACTCGGATATAAGCTAGTCGTACAACCACACCTGAGACTGCTCATCGTCTAGAGGGAAAAGCATCTCCAAGAGTAAGGGCGCCTTGGTCAAACCTTGAGTAGGCCACTGGAGGTTAGGAAGTTCATGATACTGACCGTCGCCGCCCGAAGCCTGGGTGTGGTTGCGCTCGAGCTCAAACGACCAATCGCATCACTTTGAATTCACACCAGCACATCGTTGAGATGAACGTTTTCCCCTACTTTGAGTTTGCTGAGGCCCTCACACCACTCTTCAACACCAAGCCCATGTTAGCTTGGCAGTCACCACGTTTCCTAGCGCATCTCGAACGTCCAGTCTTGTCGCCACGCTGTCTGCCCGACATGGCGGAGCCCCATACCGAACCTCTGGAGATCAGCATCACGTTGGCTAGTGTCCGCTTTGGTAAACTCAGTGGGTGATCTTCAGGAGAGCGAACGCGACACGTTGACAGCCGCGCAACACCTCGCCTATAATTCACGAAAATAACGCCGGCCACATACTTCTAGACGCGCTTCGACGTTGGCACAGTTCCTCAGCGTCCGCTATCAACAGCCGGACTCTAAAGCTCTGCATTATGATCGACCAGAATGCTACGGAGCCATCTCCGCTCAGCTGTCATGGTCGATCACGTCTTGGCCGAGCCTCCGTCGAATTGCTCGCCTTATGGTTAAAGTTCGATTGCCTCGGGGACACCTTTCCTATTTTATATAGAAAGCCGGTATACTAAAGTCTTTATTCTAGCGGGCACGCAGCCTCACTTGCTGACAGGGCCTTCGAACCCTAGGAATACGGTTCTTCTCCAACTAATCATTCGATTTCTACGTCATATGTCCCCGACCGCAGCTGCGACGGAGTTATCCGCGACACCTTGCGAGAACAAAATTCCGCCCCGTCGCCTGAACCATACTATGCTATCAAGGTTGGAGATAGTATGGTTCACTTCGTACAACGGACGCATCTCGAATCGAAAAGCCGATTTGAGATATCGGTCCTTCGTCATGTTGCGCTGGTTTCACAATTCTACTTAACTAGAGTGCAGTAGTACTAGAAGCGTGAAATGGCAAGTCCCGTTCGCTAACCACGCACCATGCACGACTCGGCAGGTATCCTCATGGACCCTGAATCGCTGGTCGTCTGTTTCTTCGAACATCGTCTTACTCCGGCGACCAAATGCTGAGCAGTGACGATATTGATCAAGGATGCTGAGGGTATCACCAGAACCATTCACCCATCGGCTTTGTTCGGGAGATTTGCCCGTGCCACCGGTAGAGATTCCGATCCGATACGCGGCAGTTCTCATCGGACTCGCATCCGAGAGCCTTGATTCGCCCAAATTACCGCATTCAGTATCGTACAGATCTAGTCGCGAAATCCATCGATTGTGTGCTGCGCTCGACAGGCCCCACAAGTGACCACATCCATCGCGTGGGCATGTCTTTGTCCTGGTTTCTAAATGCGATGCAAAACCTGGTAATACCTGCATCGACTATCACGCCACCAATCTCACTCACTGCCCACGGCAATCTCCACGCACCACAAGTTGAGATCTTACAGGCGGGACGTCCCCCGAGCGATCGAGGGTGTGAAATCGCTGCTAACGATCTTCACGCATGGAACCCAAATGCGGGGTTCCACTAGTCAGCGCACCCCCTTGAACAACTAGGTCGGATCACCAAAACCTCAAATCGTCGGGACTTTAGTTCCGCATCAGGATCTCTGCTCGCCTTGCTGCCAAGTGTACACGTTGCCGGGAGGCTCTATACCCGGGATCGCGCTGGTATGAAAAAGGAAACATGATGCAGCCACGATAGTCTACGCGTGGGTTAGCCATTACAACCTAAACTCGTCTACGCGTCTTACTACCAGGGTGCGTGACCATGACTTGTAGATTAGGAATCTACAAACCAAACCATCTCTTACGACTACAATATTACAGTGCAAAACTAGGTTTTCCGGCTTCCCCACCCCCTGGATCATCCCATCCACGCTTGCCCCACGAGCACCACATGGATAGTTCAGCATCCGAAAATCCGCAGCACAAACTACGCTCGACACCCTGCCCTTGCTGAATCATCTCATTCTCAGAAAATAGCATCGGTTCTGTTGTCTACAACGGGTACTATGTCCGTTTACCAAACGCGTGGGAACCTAGGTGATATATACACTTTCGACATTACTCGGGGTCGCTATCGTTCTCAGATAGAGTGCTCACGAAAACCTAATGGTGATCCGTGAGAAACCTTTAATCTTTGGGCATACGCAGCCCAAAGCATTGCCGACGAGAACTGTGCGAATAATGCAGTGGTCATCGATGGGGCTCTCCAATGTACTCCTTCGCACCCATATCTCCGTTGAAGGATTCTTCCCCCAGTTGCGATTTGCGATCAGATCAAGATCCACGGCGATTTCGACCGCTCCTATCGCTTTACTTCAGGATGCGATCCTTTCATCCTTCGATCTTGCCAGGGCAGTAACGCCGCAGCCGATACAGGTGGTGCCGCATGCGGCAAATCGGCAGCAGACATCAAGCGTACGTTCCGCTGTCGGCTGCCCTGGCATAACATTCGTCTCGACCGTCTGTCACACATCGACACTCACTCGAGAAATACCTTGACGCGCACCACATCCACATAATCTTCACTGACTAATTTTCGACTGAGGTTAATATTCTTGATTGTTTGGATCCTACACAAGTCTTGCCGGACCACATTCTCAATCTCATCCCTCCTTCCTCAATGAAACTTCGCACTAACACCCCCATATCTCACCCCATCAACCTTCAGCTCGAACACCAACCCCGCACTCTCACACCGCATATCCAGCGTAAAATCCAGATTATCAAACTCCACCCCCTTCGTCGTCGTCAATCGCGTAAACAAGCTCTTCGGCACCGTGTTCAAGTCCGTGGTCAGTGTGCAGACATTGATAAGACCCTTCTTAAAGGAATCGGGCGCTGTGTCCGCGTCGCAGGCGATGAGGTCGTCTTCTACAATGAGGGATTGGCCCGGCCGGAAGTTGCGCGTGTAGTGGAATGATATAGGTCTGTTTTCGGAGACTTGTGCGCCCTGTGTGGGAGGTTAGTATATTGTGTCATACTATAGAGAAGGTGAGGGGGGCATGTACCTTTGCGATGTGCCATTGCATCCGGTCGGACACCATCCATCGTTCCCAGAGAGGACTCCAATATCGGTCGGATATGGGATGCTTCGCCTCATCAAAGACTGTCGCGTAGCTGGTACCGTAGTGCCATCGACTTCTTCTGCTAATGACCATGTTGCCTTCTAGTCCGCGCAGTACTGCGCCACGCACCACTGCTGTCCATGCATGTATCGGGTGGTATATCTCGACTGCCTGTGAGGCATTCAATGCAACTGCGTGCGTTGGTCTTTCGGTATAGGGAGGTGGAGGTGCGCTGTTGAAGTGGGACTTCATCCGACCGTAGAGGTAATTGCTCTGCCCGAAGCCTCCCACCAGGACGATTCCGCATACCAGACCTCCCTTCGCTCTTATGCTGTGGACTTGACCTTCCACCAGATCTATGACTTCTTGAACTACCGGATCGAATAGTTCCTTGACTTGCTCCGCACTCATGACAAGGAACCCAGAGTCAAGCCCCGCTTCCTCGTCATCCGGTAATCCTGGGAAGGGTATGTTGACCTCATTGTGTTCCTCCTCATTGAAGTTGCGCTTGACGAACTCCTCAAAGTACTTCAATCCCATATTCCAAGTCTTCATCTTCTTCTCGCGCATCCAATTATAGCGTTCTGCGCCGATGCGCTGCTTTACATGTTCCTCGAAGCGATAGTTGATGAACGTCGAGCCACACAGACCGCCAGTTCCGACTGCTGATTCCTCGACGCGAAGAGGATGCAGTTGGGTGATCTTGTAGGCTATCAAGTCGACAGTACCGCCACCAGCATCACAGACGACAAAGTTGTCGCCAATCTTTAGATGGTTCGGTTGTATCGCCTTTAGAGTATATACCGCCGCAGCCTCCGGTTCGGATATAAGCTTCAGCTCGTGCCTGTTGCCCATACCAGCTTTCTCCGCAGCCTTCAACGTCGCATCCTTCGCCGAGTCTGACCACACAGCAGGTACTGTCAAGACAAACTCAACCTTGGTCAAGCTGATGAATGTCTCTCCGTATCTCTTTGTCAACGTCTCCATTGTATGTTTGTATATCTGCGACAGATAGTCGGAGACCGCCTCCATGACCGTCTTCTCGAACTTGCGCAATTGCGCAGCGGTTTCGAGCGGCGATACGAAATGCGGTAGCTTCTGATTCCTATCGAGGAACAGCTTTATACAACGGAGACGCGTCTCTTCGGGCTTGAATTGAAACCCCCATTTTATGTTCTGCGCAGGTTTCGCGGGCGCATCGAGCGAGGAGACCGAGCCGTTACGGGAGGGTGATTCGCTGTAACCGATTTCGGTGGGGACTTTGTCGGACGTGATACCTGCGCGTACATGTCAGTTCGTGGACGCGCATCTGGTCAACCCAAGTACAACATACCGTTCCCGCCAGGCCACGTCTTGATGATGTCAATGTCGTCAGGGGTCGCACTGTAAACGGCAGCCACACCTATCGAGCTTCAGCGTCCAATCGTATCGGTCGCATATCGTGGAATAGTTGCTACCAACCGCTGTAGGTGGTTCCAAAGTCGACACCGACAACCAACCTATCCTTCGTGGTAGTACCCACTTCAGGTACGCTGCCTATGTCGATTGTCGCATTGCTCCCCGGATTGAAAGTATACGGAATGCTACTTCCTCGATTGGGAAACGTGTGGTTCATGGCCATTCTTCGGTGTGTTGATCTTTGTTGTTTACAAGGCCGGCTTCGGCAGATCGCGTGGCTGTCGCGTGGGTCGGACCGCGGGGCTGAATCCTACGAAAAGCACAAGAGTATCATGGGCGTGGACGTGGATACGGGGAAGACGTCGAGGTCATGAGTGTGTCTGCCTGAAGGACATGCGAATGATTCAGGCACCGGCGGAAACCTTGCGCGGTGTGATGTCGAAGCCTAGGAACGGCGCGCGCTACCCACTGCTGTAGGAGTCGCCCAGCTGCGGGCCCTGGTTGGTGATCGTCAGCTCGGGCAAGGCTGCAGCATTCAGCTCGCCCAGGCACACTCGTGTCGTCCCACGTGAAGCCATCCGATGGTGATATTCTTCGAGAGGGGTGTGGAGGTTTGGGTCTTTGACGCCCGCTTTGAAGTTGGTTCCGATGCGCCCTTAGGTCGGAACGCGCCCGGTCCCAGCTATGACCGAACGAAAGAGTTCTGGCAAGCCTCAGCACTCCGACCGCACGGCCTTAACATGTGTTAATATCCTCAGAATCTACCCACCGCCTCAGCGTGAAGCGTGGTACCAGACTCATCTCGAGATCGACCAAGACCTCCACGAACAACGTTGTCACCCCACCGAAAGCCGCCGTACCAGCTCCCAATGCGAGGAAAGACGAAGTACATCGACGCCGATACCCTTTCAATGATATGCTGAAGCGCAAAAGCGAAGGTGCGGTAGATCTCGAAAGACACACTGCACCTTCAGGGCCTAGCAATGAGCTTTACAACATGTCGGAAATGGCGTCATCGGGCGATGATGCCGTAGACGCGCGCATGGCACACAGAATCGCGGATCTGGAGAGAGCTCTCGCGATTGCGAAGGAGGAACAGGACTTGGCTAGGGAGGAGTTGGTGCAAGTGAGACAATACAGGGAAGAAGATCGACATGCGATTGAAGAACTGAGGGCGCAGCTCGCTGAGTCGAGCTCGGTCGCGGATAGAGTCCCACCGGCACAGCTCGAAGAACGGATCGCGTCGCACGATAATACGCGTCAACACCGCCTCGAGCGACCACATTCAAACAGTGAAGCAGACGATCTGCGCCTGCGCCTCCACGCCGTCGAGAAGGAATCACAAGAGAGACTTCATCAGCTTCTAGCACTGAAGTCAAGCATATCATTGCTCACGCGCATGGATTCGCAGATAACGGATAGCGAGCTGGCAGAATCTTTCTCACAACTTGCGAACCGCGTGCGCGAATGGACTGTGTCGAATTTCAGACGATCGAGGCTGAATCTGGACAACCTTCCGAAGGAGACGGGGGAAGTTCTCAGCGCGCTGAATCCGCTGTACAGTGTTAACATTCGGAGTACGGATAAGCTTGCGCTGTATCAGGCTATCGTGTCGCAATCGCTTATGCAGATCTTCGATGCTCCTGTTGTATTTGGACTACCTAGCACAGGTCCTTTCGCTACCTTGCGACCACTCGCAGAGCGTACGCGGCATCTTGGTACTACATATCGGGAATGGGTGCGCGCTACCGTGCAAGTCCTCGAACGCAGCGAAGCGAAGCGAGATGTCGATACCGAAAGAGAAGCCTCACTACACGGACTCGCCGGAGAGATCAGCCACATACTCTTCACGCTTACATCTGTGAGCCTTCCGCCGAATGCCCAGTCAATGCTCACCGGGATATTGAAAGACGCCGTGACGTTGCAGCGTACACTGGCTCTGCAAAAGGCACGCTACCAGCTGCTCTTCCTCCGCTGTCAAGATGCCAGTATGCAGTTTGATGACCGTACGATGGAAGCTGTGAATGACGTTGATCCCGCTGTGGAAGATGGTGCTGATATGGATGTGGATCCCAGATTTCTGTTCTGCGCGTTCCCGGGTTTGATCAAGTACGGGGATGAGTGGGGAGAGCATGTTGAGATGAGCAATGTGTTGTTGAAAGCGAGGGTGTGCTCTGGTGTGAATGGAGCGCTATAATAGGGTCTATTGAGAGCTTACACCGAAACTCAGCGATGCAAAAAAACAAATGCAGTGGAGTGTTGCCTTTACTGGGTTCGTAACCGAGTTCCTCTTCATCCAAGCACAACATCGATGAGCTCCCTGTCCGCAGCTTCCCATGCCGGTTTGGTGATGTGACCAAGATTTTTCCTGTAAGCGACACCATCTATCCATTCGATCCAAAGAACGTTGTAGAAGTCTAAATGTCGCGGGAAATACTTCCGTAAGTAGGATATCTCACCGTCCCTAACACTACCTCCTACGCGACTAGTAGATATTGCAATCACTTCGACCCTCCTGTTATTCCCGGTTGGTTCAGGTACGTCTCCTCTTTCCATCAGTACACCTGAGCTCAACCCATCCGCATCATGGATACGCGTCAGATCGCAATCTCTATCAGATTCCAGCCTGACTAGGTGGAAAAAGGCGTGTTCAGTCTGGCAGGTGATTTTACTCGAGACCGGCATTGGTATTGTAACCGCAAGTGATGTGTCGACCAGTGGAATCGGGAAATAGAACCACTCCCTTGGGGCATATGGCGTGACGTACTTGATTATCGTCCGCTCGCTAGACCTGCGAGGAATCCGACTCCATCCCGGAGGGGGCGTACTCTCACTGTCTTCAGCGAAACTCCGGTACTTGTGATAATTGCTCTCAATAGGGATATGAGCTCCTCCTGCGCCTGTATAGAACCATCGGACCAGCGGATCTACAACCACTCCGTGGTAAGCCGTACCATCACTGAACCCTGTTGAGGGAAAAGCATTCCAAAAAGGATGTTGGCAGTACCCATTTCCGCCACGCCAGTGCATCCAAGACCAGCTCGGGGGCCGGATGCTCTCATGAGACGTCTCATTGATCTTCCGTTTCGAATAACCATGACGTGTCCACAGAAGAGCTACGTCAAAATATAAAACGGGGAGACCATATAAAAACCCTCCGGGGAAAACCTTTGTCCACATTGATACAATGCCAGAAAATGCTGGAACTACATCGGAGTCATAGGTGAATTCTCGTGGAGCATAACTCCCGACGTGCGCCGTGTATCGCCTGAAGTCTGGCCAAGTCAAAGTGGACAACTCTTTCTGCCTACGCGCCTTGACATCTTCAGATTTCCCTGTTTGTGAACCATCTGTGTCTGGCCAAAAAGCTCGGTGACAATTCCAGGAAACGTGAAATTCTTCTGCAAAGTCTCCGTGTTCTCTCACAGATTTGTAGAAATAAACTACGCGTGCCGCAAAGATTTGTTCTTGGAAGGTCCTAAGTCAAGACACGCAAATGATCAGTACGAACCGTTTGACCATGAGCCGTGTTGTAATTTACTTACCATCCTCGACGCTCCCATGTGGTTCGACCGCTTCTATACGTAGGTGGATGGTCATTGGGATTGCTGCGCATCAACTGATCGAGATCGTCAGCCAGCCCAGAGTCCGCCGTCTCGCCGGCCCGAGCAACAAGAGTCAGAAACGAATTTGCATATATCTCCGCCATATGCTCGATCTCGGTGTTCTTGTGTTGCTGGTCATCCTGGATAATACAAAGCTGATCAATGAATATATATCGTTCATCGAGCAGCTGCGTAACTTCCAAAGCTTGACGTATTGTCTTTGGTAAGCCAGCTTCATGCTCACTGAGGCTTCCATACTGTCTCAATTGCTCGATGGTGTCCGTAGAAAGCTGTAGTGTTTGTACTCCACCCCATACATAGCTCAGTGTAAGATAACGGTCGGCAATGCTGCCCTCGACTATACATACATCCACAACATCGATCAGCCACGTAGGCCATGTAGTTGCGTCTGCCTTGGATGGAACGCAAGGAGGGTCGCAGTGCGACTTGTTGCAGGCTTTGATCCAGCTCTTCATGATATCAAGTCGCGTCTCTGCGCCGACAGCAAGCTTCCTCTGATCGTTGTCCTCACTTGAATGCTCGAAGAGGTCGGCCCAGGCTGGACTATACGCAGTAGTAATAGCGTCATCGCATTTGTAAGTCGGTTCCGGGACGTTCTCGATAGTGCCCTCTTGTGATGACATGGTGAAAGTCGTGTTATCCTGCTGTACGGACTCAAAATGGACGAGAGGTGATATGCGCAGCAAACGCGAGGTCAGACCTTGCACTTTGACTGCGCCGCACGACTACATGCCCCGCACTCTTCCTAAAAGCCCCCATTGCACAGAACCGACAGGCTTGCCAAATGAAGACATGGATCAAGAACTCGTCGAAACTTCGTGAACGTCATTACGATTTCTCAATACACTTTCTTCGCCTGCAGAGGTTGGTAGATCATGCGCTCCAAGGTTCTGTTGCAGCACTGTGCGTTCTTTTGAAGCAACAACGCCTTTTCGTGGGCGGAGCCACGAGAGAAACCAGCGCACATTCAGTATTGTGTTGCTAATATATCGGACATAACCTTGTAGTCGTTGTTGATAGTTGAGTACAGGGGCGCAACGATTTACGACGTATCTAGCGTAGCGTGATGACGGAGCTAAATCGTGAGGATGTCGTGATGACGTCACACCTGGGCAGGCACGATTGTACCTAGCCCTGGAGGTCTCTCACAAACCTTCATTTTCACGCAAATTCATGTGCAGCCATGTCGTACGTTCTCGCCCTCCAGAAGTAGTCTATGCGCATGCAGAGTAAGTCTTCGAGCTACACATGCACTGATTAGTGATAGGTCTGTCAGTGACGGAAACGCGGCGGTCGGACAGACCCACCCTATATTTGTTTCATTATCAGGAGAACCAGTAGTCGCTACGCCCAACCAGACCGCCATTGAAGTCGCCTTCAAGTTGCACTAGAACGGCCTTGTCTCCTTTCAATGATGTTGAGTAATCTTTGAGCACCGGCAGAATTGGGGAGGGGCAGTGAGTGCCACCTCGCTACTATCGACGTTCTTGACCCTATACACAACATTGGCACTCTCTACGCACATCCGGAGGCTATGCTTCTTCCAACCTCAGGTACGCCATGTTAGCGCTGAGGCTCCGAGAAACAAGCATTTTACCCCGGATTTCCAAGGTGCCAACCCAAGCTTTTCCTCGAGCTGCCTTTTAGCCAGAACGGTTCGGCTCCACGCCGGTACACCATCTGACCACGCGGCCGTAACGCCATCCATCTATCCAGCGCGCGATGTGCCGAAGGCACTATACGTTGCAGCTCTCTACTCGCTCGCTTGCTCGCTTTTCCCCCGAAGACACTGGGATTCATATGTACCCCAGACGAGCTCGGCTTGGTTCTGCATGAAATGGACGTGGAGCTACGGCAATAACCCCTGTCGGATCTTCGTCACAGGACGGCGTGACTTACTCAGATAAATTGCGAGGACGGATGAAAGGACCATCTGTGCACCAGGAGAACGCAAACCAGTATCCTGTACCCCACCGCCACGCTATGGTGTATAGTCAAGGCAGGCTGATTCTGCCTAAAGGACTGCTACTATGGCCAGGTGAAACTGGTCTTTATAAACACTTCTCCCGTTGCCCAGACTTGATCATCACGATTCCTTGACATCTCATCTCCATCCGAAGCAAAGTACCCACTTATCCAAACGTCAACATGAAGTTCGCCGCCGCAACAGCTCTCTTTGCAGGTCTCGCCGCCGCCGGCCCTGTTGAGCTTGTCGAGCGCCAGAGTTGCCCCAAGGTCTACATCTTCGGAGCTCGTGAGACCACCCTGCCTCAAAGCAATGGCTACGGTACCGCCGCCGGGCTCGTAAACTCCGTCAAGAGCGCCTACCCCGGTGCAGGATCCGAGGCCATCGTATACCCAGCTTGCGGTGGAGGATCTGCCTGCGGAGGCATTTCCTACGACAACTCTGCTTCCCAGGGAACTGCAGCCGTTGTCAAGGCTGTTACTGCCTACAACCAAAAGTGCCCTGACACTCAGATCGTCCTCATTGGATACTCTCAGGTATGGATGATGCCATAGAATCCAAGAAAGCCAAGTACTAACGGCCCGCAGGGAGGTCAGATCATGGACAACGCCGTCTGTGGCGGCGCAGGTTCCACATTGACCGGCACCGCCCTGGCAGCCGTCAAGGCCGCAATCTTCATGGGTGACCCCCACAACCGTAACGGTCTCCCCTACAACGTCGGTACCTGCAAGGCCCAAGGCGTAAGTTTACCCTTCTCTCATCCACTGCTACTCTTACTAACATCTATCTCAGTTCGCCGCCCGACCCTCAGGATTCTCCTGCTCTCCCGCCAGCACCAGCATCATCCAGAGCTACTGCGACTCCCAGGACCCGTACTGCTGCAACGGAAACGACGCCAACCACCACCAGCAGTACGTCAGCATCTACGGAAACCAGGCCCTCACCTTCATCAAGAGCAAGCTCACTGCTTAGACGTGTCTTGCATGCGAAGAGGAGGGAAGGAAAATTGGTCGGCACCTACTGTAGGTGTGACGCTTCGATGTAAATATGAATCAAATCAACACGTATATGCTACACGATGAAGAGTTACTTACTCCACTGCAACCAATCCTCACCGTGCTTGCTCTTCTTAATTTCTTCTCCCAATACCCAACCAGGCAGATCAGGTAGTCCTTGTTTTCCGATGTCACCAGCCTCTTCAATTGTCATGTCTAAACCGATATCTCTACCCCAATTCAGAACATTTTGCATATGCGCCGCAGTCATTTTGAAAAGGCTCTTGTTACGGCGCTTAGAGTAGGGTGTTTCGCTCGGTTGTACGTCTCGATCATGCTGCCATCAGCATCTCTACCGAGGCATACGCGCTGGAACCTAAGGACTGCTTTGTAGAGCTCCTCAATTGCGAAGTTATCTGTGAAAGTTTTGGGGTTTTTTCCAACTATGCGAGACGACATTGTGAGGTAGATGGTGATGAGTAGATTTGGTACGTTCGCTCGTGGTATATACAACGTGTGCTTGCTCGCATCTTCTAGCACGCAAGCGTATGTACCATTTCATGACCGAATGTTTGCGCTCTAACAATGCGAGAAAGCGCCATATGGTCGCTGCACGAGTGTTTGTTCAAGTTAAAATCAATCCGCGCTCTTTTGTCTTCCCCAACTCAGACATCATTCTCTCACCGCAATCTCCTCTAAACACCCAAGATGTGCGGCCCCGGTCCTCTGGAAAAGCTCTATTTTCATGGCTGCTTCCTCGATCCGTTCTTTTCCCTCACCACCGAAGCCGAAAGAATGGACTGTCTTACCGGAAACGTGATGAGCCCGCTGAAAGATATGAAGTATGTTTACCTGGGTACGTGGGGTAAAGATAAGTTCAGAACGCTCGATGAGGAGCAAAAGCGACACTTCAAACGCTGTATGAGAAAGATCACGAATTATCTGGAAGAAATGAATGAGTGGGTCGATGAGATTGAGGTGGAACTTGAGGAGAACGCTGGCATACGGCGATGGGATTGCAAGATGGAAAAGTAGGATTGTTATTCATAACATCCGCTATGTAAAAGAAATGTAAACGCCAACCCAGGCGCCATGCAAATATGCAACATCCACTCATTAACTTCATCACAATCCTCTTGATACATCTTACAACTTAGCCTTTGGCCACTGATCCATCAGATCCGTCATCTCGAACCTAGGCCAGTCGGGGTTGAGGCTAGGCGCCGGCCTCTCGCGATCCCATGCCCACTTCTCCTTGAGCGCTGGTTCCAGCTCGTCTTCCAGCATCTGCACGACGTACTTACCGAGAACAGGGAAGAACTTGTAGCCGTGGAAGGAGCCGCAGGTGGCGACGTAGAGACCCTTGGCACCGGCGTGCGGCGAGATGATGAAGTCGGATGATGTTGTGAATGCGTCCCTGGGTCATGTTAGTACTGATCGAGCAGGAGATAAGTGAGTGTAGGACTTACCAGCAAATGCGATGCTTCTCCATCTTCCAATTCGCGCCCTTCTTCCCGTAAAACACATCATTCGCGTGATCGATATCCAGCTTCAACGGACCAGGCACGTCCCACTGGTTGTAATCCTTTCCAGACGGCGGCGCAGAAACGAAACGACCGGGTAGTACTTCATGTGTATGCTTGAAGATCTTCTCGCCCCACCACTTGAGCTCGCGGTCCTTGGTAGGCGGTAAGCTGCCGATAAAGGGTCCGTATGCGGCGGTGTAGCCCTGGACACCAACGGGCATGTCCTTGAACTTCTCGTACGACTTCTCGTCTAGAGTCGTCATGCCGGTTGTGATACCACCAGCGACAATTCTCGAGCCAGAACGCAGGTTGGGGTTGCCGCTTTTCTGGGCGGCTTGCTCGAGGAGCTTGGCGGTGTAGGCGCCGGTTGAGAGGATGGTGTGCGTGGCTTTGATGGTGCTGCCTTGCTCGGTGTTGACGCCTGTGCATCGGCCGGTGCTGTCGATGTCTAGGTCCTTGACCTTCTCCGTGACGTACTTGACGCCCTTTGCGATCGACCACTTGGTAACTGCTCTTAGCGCGTCGCCAGCCTGTGCCCAGCCACTCGTCTTGTTGACGAGTACACTCTTCGCGCCGTCGTAGTTCGCATCCTCGAAAAGACCACCGAACAACTTCTTCGCCTCCTCAATGGTGACTGATTGCAAGTCTGCTTCGCGCCCGAGCTTCTTGTAGTTGTCGATGACTTCTTGTGCGTAATCTGAACGGCAAACCCAGAAGATACCGGTCTCATGGAAGTATGGTTGCCATAATGGGTCCTCTTTGAAAACATCTTGCGCCTCGAGAGCAAGTCTGCAGTAAATGACATCGTCGTAATCGGCGCGCACGACCTTGTTCCAGTCCCACGAAGCTGCTACGCGGTTATCGGCGTCCCAAGCATCCTGGTCGACAACGGTAACTTGTCGGTCTGGGTACTTCTTGATGAGGTGGTAAGCAGTCGAAATGCCGAAGACACCGGCGCCAACGACGAGGTATGAGGGCTTGCTCGACGACATATTGTTCAGTAACCACGGTTTATCGTCGCAGAGCATAGAAGTGGGAGAGGTTTGATGCAGCGATGACCATCCAAGACCATCGCATTGCGTATTTATATCATCACGCACTACTACTATCACTCGCACCACAAGCGGCTAGTGAATATAGTGGGCCGAAAGCGGCCATGTCGTTGTGGTCGCTGTAGACTAGGCGCGGGGCATTCGTGGAGGTTGTTTCCTTATCGAGCAAGATTTTGCGACGGGCAAGCTCCGTCGCTTTTCCCGATGCCCTCTACGCCGGCTGCCATGGCTCCAATTGGACATGGCGGGTGATTAATCGTCTGCCTATCTGCTGATATCGACGTCTGAAGCGTTGCGCAGTCGTCACCGACGGTTCCGATTATCGTGGCCGTTGAAAAGGTCGCCGCATCTAAGCGAGACGGCGGCCGTAGCGTGCTAACCCGATTCAGCCATGCGGCGCGATGAGTGAATCTGAGTGCGAGATGCCACCACGTTGAGCTGTTGAAATCTTGTAATGTTAGTAGAAAAGCAAGATGAGAGATGTCAGGTGTGGCATGCACTGGTCGATTCAGTATATACATGTAGTCGCCTCGTGATGTTGTATCAAGCTCGGCAGCCACCGCGAGCTTGGGCTTTCCTTAGAACACCGTCACTATAGTCATACTATCCGCAATATTCTTGCGGTACAGCCTTGCGTTTACCAAGAGCCTAGAGTGTCTAGATCGTAGTTTGCTAAAATCACGCGTCACTGTAGCAAGCGGTACCATCGAACCTATCGCTTCTATGCGAACTGCACGACACATGAACATTCCTGCAAGGCACATATGCATTCAAGCTATCTTGCAACCCTACCATGTATGCAAGGCTATGATAGCTTAAGAAGACTATGTGCATCCCGGCCAGTGACAAGAGGCGCCGGCGGGTCAGGGGCATACAAGCTAGCCACACTGACGACAGGAACACTTCATTCCTCGAATAGGACGCTGAATAGAGGCTTCCAGGTACGCTAGGAACATACGCGAATGCAATGTCGATGCAGTACGGGCAGACTAGGGCTGACAGCGTGACCCAATGGCCCTGCAGGATGGCGTCTCGGGTCTGCTTCGCGTGGGTACGGTACAGTAACCGACCTAGTGCAAAGACCTCCCGGCAAGTATCCAATGAGATACCTCAAATGATCGCTCACCAGCTGCTGCCCGAGATACCTAACTATCACCATCGCATTCCCTGCCCTGGATGACCCTCACGATAATTCATACGTCTCTCCGGTCGCAGGGTCATAGCAGACTCACCACGACGCAGGAAGGGACTGGGTCGACTATCTGTGTCTGTATCATCCTCAAGTTCTCCACCCGAAATCTTGCTGGATGCCGACGAGTCCTCGCGATTAGCCACGATGTTCGTCCGCAATCTCTTGGCACCACCGCGCTCGGTGGCTCCAGATAGCATTCTCTTGTTACGTGATTTCATCGTGCTGATCTTGGGTTTGAGGATGTATATCTCTTGGTCTGGCTCGTCGCGGGTTCGGTAGAAGTCGTGGCTGCCAGGGAAGCTACCACCCCAATCGAGCGACTTGTGCTCAATTTTAGTGCCGGGAACTTGTGATGCGTCAGTTTAAGAAGACAAGACTCTATTGATTAGGTATACTGACCGTAGGTGTCGTTCTTCGAACGTTTTGTCAAGTCTACCGTTACCACGTTGCTGCGCTCCTGTCCTGGCCTATGTCTCAGCGGCACTGGCGGAGGCGGTGTGCTAAATGGAACTGAAGATGAGACTGATGAAGATACACTTCTACTCGGAGATCGGTAGAAATCGGCGTTGTCCTCCATCTCATCGTCTTCGTCGACGTAAGGAGTTTGGTCGTTGTTACGCGGATGAACTGCGTCGGCAGTTACAGGGCGTGGACCAGACTCGACCGAACCTGGTTGTGTTAGCATACCCAGCAAAATTGACAGCGAAACGGTTTGAGTTACTTAGCATAGGTGTTGCGTTTGCTTTGGGAGTACGTGGAACAGCAACGTCATGCTTGAGAGGCGCTACCGCTCCTTCAAGTCCAGCAAGAAACGCACCCTCAGCGTCACGGAATACGAGAGGGTAAAAACATTGATCAGTATCCAAACCAGCGAAGGTAATACCGTCGCTGACAGCCTGAGATACTTGACTTGGGCAGGGGCAGCTCCGATCTAGTCACCGTTAGCCTGAATGTACGTAAAGTCCATTATTCTCCTATGATACCTACCGTCATGGTTCAGATAGCTCTTAGCTGATGTTTCTGTGAAATTACAGCCGTCCTGATGAAGAATGACCCTGATCGTCTTATGTTTGTGCCTGTGCGAATCTGCAGACTCCCACGTAACCAAAAGCTCGCCTTTCTTCTGGGTCTGATGGCACTCGACTGACCGAGGCATCTGCGACAGGCGTATTCTTGCGATACTCTTCAGCAAACGTTCTTCAACAGCTACGCGGGGATGTTCGCCGGTAGCGATAAGCTGAGAGATCATGATGTCCCATAGCTGCAGGACTGCATGATCGCAGGAAAATGTCCCCGATTCGTCCTCTTCGCAGAATGCTTGTTCGTGTGCGCCTTTCCAAGTAAGCCATTTGCTGTGGACTTTCCAGGTACCCGAGAAGAAACCAGCGTCGATGTTTAGATGTTCGCCGTCCACGAAGGTAAGCTCCATATCTCGGGTGGCTGAGGGAAAGAAAAGCAAGCATTGCAGCATATCGCGCACGTTTGACCCAAAGACACTTTCCGATTCAGAACTCACGACCTCCGAAGACTCAAAGCGATGGAGTAGCTCTTCGCGTGGAGTTCTACAAAGAGAATACTTCCTCAAGATTCTCCACAAGTCGGGGTGGATTGGTGTAGGAGTTTTGCGCAAGTTCTTGCCGATGACGTGGACTTCCTGGGAAGCTACAGTTAGTAGAGTCTCTTTCAACGGAGCTTGTTCGCTTACATTGTTGCCTTCGCTAGCTGAATAGTAGAACACTGCCTGACCCTTGGCGTTCATGTTGAGCGTCAACATCTTCTCCCAGACCTTCTTGGCGATGTCTCGAGGCATAGACTCAGAACCATCGTCGTTGGTGAACATCATGACATCGCCCTTCTTACTGATCGAACTCAGAAGCAGCTTGGTATAGTCTGACAGTAGATCTGAATTGCTAGACCCATCTGCGCGTATTGCAGCTGACCAAATGGCGGTGATACCATCGCTCTCTTCTGCTGAGCCAGAAAGCGCATCGCGATCGGCACTGGTATTCCCGACATTGAAGTTATACCCATATGCGTATTGGTCTCCCTGCTTTCCTCCGCGCGGCAATGAAAGACCACGTAGGTACATGCGCGCCTGGTAGCTGGGATCACGGATGAGATCCCCGTGTATGGTTCGAATGATATCCTTTGGCGGATTGATATCGAGCGTGACGATGATCCATTTCTTGAAGTCGACGATGTTGAGCTGCTTGCCCTGTGCCTCCCATCCACGAATATCCTTAGTTTTCCCCGTGTCGGCAATGACCAAGCAAACATCCTCCCAGGCGTGGTGCCTGTGAGTCCTGGGTTTGCCTTTGTCCTTCTCCTTGATCTTCTTCAGGTTCTTCTCGTTAATCCGACTGAGAGAGCAGGCTAAGCCACCTTTCTTGTAGATGTATCTCCAGGCAAACCCACCGCTTTCGTAGCGAAGATTATATCCATTGCGTCGGTAGACGAGAGACGAGATTTTCATGCCATCGCCATGTTGTCCGGTCTGTCTAGGATCGCGAGCTTTGGAAGTCGATCCCGTGCCTAAGTCAGAAAATCTGAGGGTGGCTTCGAAGTTGACTACCTTCAGACCTCCCACGCAGTTACCATCCTTATCACCTTTGAAGTGAATGTAGCCAAGGAGATTATTGCTATCTGGGTGGCGCGCCTCGATGATGATTTCTTGTCCGTTCTCGGTGTACGTGGGTCGGAATCGGGACTGATCAAGGTCGAAGGATCTCAGAATGCCGTCCCTCCTGTCGCTGATTAGAGGTTGTGATCTAGAGTATTACAGCGAATAGACTCACCAATTTTGGTATGACTCGCGGAAGGCTTCAACGCATGTCCACTTCGGTCTGTAAGTGTTCACGATGTTGAGGTCCTTTGTAGTACGGTTGACGCCGATAAGATCAGTGTTCAGGTCCAGGTGGAGACCATCGTCTTCGTCTGAGAAGTCGTCAACGTCGCCGCCTACGTCCCACAACCACGGCGTTTCGTGGGCCATCTTGGCGATGCCGAACACGCAGTAACGCAACCGCTGGCAAGGTGAAATGGAGGAGACGAAAGTCAATTGACCATCCAAAAGAGGGAATTGAGATCAGAGACTTATGAGAGCAGAGTGAATAAGTGAGAATCAAAACAGAGCAGCGCCCCATCAACGCCCGTTTGCTGCCGCACAGACCCCATTTAGCGTATCTTTCGGTCGCACAGCGACGCGCGCAGTCACGTGGCTGTGGTGACTTCCCAAATCGGCGATACATGTTACTCGTACGGAGTCTTAGCATTGCCGTGGGGTAGGCGGCCAGTGCCAACTCGAATTGTCGTTTCTCGCCCCCCACTAAACAACACACGCAACTTCAAACAACAGTAACCGTCGCATTCCCCCTCAAATCCATCGAGCTCGCCCCAACATGCACAACAAAATCCCCCTTCTCAACCACATACTGCATCTTCCTGTCCCACAGGCCCCACTTAGCCACATCCAACTCAACACTAACATCTACCGTCTCCCCCGCCTTGATCATAACCTTCTTGAAGCCCTTGAGCTCCTTGTTGGGTACCACAACACTAGCAAAGACATCCTGAACATAGACCTGCACTACCTCCTTGCCATCCATCTCGGATTCGTTCGTTACGGTCACAGTCGCGGTGATGGTGTCGCTGGGGCTGACTTCGGTCTTTGAGAGTGTGACGTTAGAGTAAGTGAAGTTTGCGTAGGAGAGACCGTAGCCGAATTCGTAAAGTGCCTGGGGGCTGTTGAGGACGTATTGGTGGCCGAATTGGAGGGTGCCGTTTGGAAGGATGGCTCCGGCGTCAGTGGCGCGGCCGGAGTTGAGGTAGTCGTAGTAGATTGGCAGGGTACCGACGTCGTAAGGGAAGGAGACTGAGAGTTTGCCGGAGGGCGTGACGTCGCCGAAGAGGACGTCAGCTAGTCCATTGCCGCCTTGCTCACCGGGGTAAAATTGCTGGAGGAGTGCGGCTGCGTTGTCGGAGATCCAGGGTTCGGTGACGGGCTTGCCGGAGGAGTATACGACGATGGTGGGTTTGCCGGTCTCGATTATGGCTTGGACGAGCTCGCCCATGGCGCCGACGAGGTTGAGTGATGCGACGTCTACGTGCTCACCGGTGGTGGCGTTCAGTCCCTGCCAGAGCTCTTGCTGATCGCGCGACCAGGTACCGACGACGACTACTGCAACATCTGCAGCCTCGGCCGCAGCGACGGCATCGGGGAAGCCGGACTGATCGTTTGACCAGCGCTCGCAACCCTGGGCGTACGTGACAGTGCCACTGGCTGCACTCTGAATACCCTGCAATGGGGTAACGTTGGTAGGGTTGTACTGAGAGCGATAGACCACGTAGTCTCCAAGGTTAGTGATGTTGGCCATGGGGCCAATGACAGCAATGTTCGCGGACTTGGAGAGAGGTAAGGTGCTGTTCTTGTTCTCGAGCAAGACGATGGAGTCAGCCTCAAGTGTCCTCGCAAGCTGCACATGCTCTTCAGGGTGGATGATGGACTCAGTCGCGTTCGTGGAGAGGCCTTGGTATGGGTTCTCGAACAGGCCCATTTCGAACTTCGCACGGAGCTGGCGGCTCACGGCTCGGTCAACGATCTCGATGTCTAGCTTGCCTTCTTCGACCAAGCGCGGGATGTTTGCGTAGTTGTATGAGCCTCCACCCATCTCCACGTCGTTGCCGTTTGGTAGAGCCATGAGTGTTACCGCTTCGCTATCGATTGGCGTGTCTTCTGTTTTGCATTGGCACAGCTTGAAGTTGCAGCACAGCCTGTCTGTAGCGCCCGCATCCGAAGTGAGCCAGTACTTGTAACCCCATTCCTCGCGGAGAATTGTCTCTTGCATGTGGCCATCCGCGATTGAAGGGATTCCATCATAAGAGTGATAAGCACCCATGATGTTCCAGGCACCAGCATCCATGATCGCTCGATGAAAAGGCGGCAGCCAGGTAGTTCGCAGCTCTCTTTCGCCTCCATGAACTGGCCCAGTGTTGAGACCTTGCTCTGGATTACTGAATCCCGCAAAGTGCTTGACTGTGGCGCTAACATTAAGACTTTGCACTCCCTTGACGTATTCGTATGCCATTTCGCCGGCCAGGAAACCATCTTCGCCGTATGTCTCTTCCACTCTTCCAAAACGCAGCTCACGTGCCAGATCCGCGAGTGGAGCGAACAGTTGATTGATACCGAGAGGAGCCGATTCCTTTGCAATCGCCACGGCCATATCGTGTATCAGCTGCGGATCCCACGAGCATGCTTGCCCAATTGGGCTGTTGTAGATGGTCGCATTACCGACGAGCAAGCCATGTATAGCTTCCGTCTGAACCATTGCTGGAATGCCCAATGTCGTGTTGTGTAGCAGGTAGTCCTGGCCAATCTTGACGCCATTGCTGATCCATTCCGCAGGTATTGGATAGCCGACGTAAAACTGACCCGCGCGGACGCGGAAATTCCATTCCAGACCTGTCTCGTTGACAGCATTGGTGGTGGTGTTGATCCAATTCGAGATATCTCCCTGAATGAGCTGAGCTGTCTTTTCCTCGATAGTCATCCGGGAAAGAAGATCCGCCACTCTGTCCTCGACTAGTGCGGAAGCATCCTTGTAAGTCGCATTCGCTGCTTGCTGTCTGCGAACCAAGTCATACGCGCTGCTAGGAAAGAGCAGAGCACACCCAGCAAGCAGGGAGGCTGAACCGGAGAAGAATTGCCGCATAATGAGGTGGAGTGTACGCCGTGTGAGTGCAGTCTCGCCCGGATACTCGGTTCTAGACAATGTATCGTAAGTCTTATAGATGCTCTCCAGGGTCTACGGGCCGTTCGATGGGGTGCATGCAGACTCCTGGAGGTACTGCGGACAATCTTCACCCGAGACGCTCATTGTATATTGAGGTACCGGTTCAATGGGCGACGATCTATGTCATACTTCCCAACCGAAATGATGCCGCCGGTTGGGCTGCATGCGACGCGTGCTAACTCTTCGAGCGCACATTCGGTGAGGATCGGAAGGCTTGCTATAATCGCACCTTCGTTATAGACGCGTGCATTTTCGATTTTACGCGTGGAAGCGAAGCTAAGAAAGCTATGTCGAGTGTGTGGGACATGAGGTTTGATTGACGGAAGAAATGGTGGCTTGCGCTAGCCAAGGCGCTTCTCCCCCGCTCTGATCTCCAACGAACAACGTCTCCGCACTTCAACCCCGGATCATCTCAGTCGTTGAACTTTCTAGACGTAGTTTGATGTACTGATCTTGTTCTTTCGGAAACTAGGGACTAGATCCGTAAGCGTCGCAGCGTTGCTGCATATAAATGTGAGCTCGATGACGTCGCAAATTTGGAACGCAGTGCATGGCATGTTTGCTTGACTTGACATCTTCATTGAACATTATGTAATACTCTCCTAACATCTAAAGCGCTTCGAAAATCATTGTAGCATATCCCGTAGACAACTGCCCATCGGACATCAAACCCAAGACCCCGACTCTAGTATAAACGCCATAGATGCGCCACAAAACCTGGTATATCCTCCTCTTTCCCTAGTTCCATCCTACTTCCTCCCTAATTACTCATACAAACATTAAATAATATCATCATAATAAACACATAAGAATCGTAATCATCTTCTCTTCCTCACACTTCTCTCACACACATCACACTCTACCCCAAAAGCAACAAAGGAACGAAAAACGCAACCCACCAAACCCTCTCCTTACTCCTGTCACTCAGCATACCACTCGCACCTCCGGTGGCAGCCGGGGGTGCAGGTGGTTCACCGGTGTATTGCGAGATGCGTGTTGAGGTTGAGCTAGGTGTGGTGGCGGTGCTGAGCGTCGAGCCGGCGACGAGGGCGCTGGAGGGTTCGGGGGTGGGTCGCGAGATGGGAGAGGCGGAGCCACGGGAGGCAGAGGGGTTGTAGGAGAAGGGTGGGGCGGTGGGGAAGGCGGTGTCGGTGTTGGAGGGTGGTGATGGTGTTGAGGATGTGACGGTGACGGTGGAGAGGATGGTTGATGCGGAGTCGGTTGGTGATGATGATGTTTCTTCCGAATCGCTTGTTGATGTCGAAACGGGTAGGTCTGCTGATGCCGATGCGGAAGCAGACGTGAGTGTAACCACAGTCGTTGTCGTTGTCGCCGATGCAGTAGATTCGACATTTGAAGAGGTCGGAAGTAGCGGAGTGGGTAGCGTCAGAATGACAGTGGTTGTCGTGGTGGTAGTCGTAGTGAAGATGGTTTGGTGGTTGACATCGGGTATTAAGATCGACGACAAGAGCGGGAGGTTGATGGAAGCAGAAGCAGCCGGCTCATCAGCTTGACCAACTGCAGCTATTGCCAGACCAGGATGGATGCTGGCAAAAGCTGACGAGGGAGTAGCGCTGGGGGTTGCCACAGTTGAAGCAACTGAAGAGCTCGGCGGTGCGGAGTAGTATACTGTCTCACAGACCACTTCAACTACTATAGGCACATAGCCTGGAGTGGGAACCGAAGCCGGCGAGACGACGGTTGCTGAGCCCGATAGCGATGGGTATATGTAGGTTGAGTTCTGAGTAGTGACATTGAACGAACTTGGTATTGGCAGTGCCACTTGTGTTGCTTCTGGTGAGGGGCTGGGTACCGCGTACGTAGTTGATAAAGAGGAAGGAGCGGCGGCAAGAGTTGTATTTGATGGCGACGGAATCGGATATGAAACGATGGCTGCTGAGCTGAGCTCTGGTATTAATGTTGATAAACTGTATGGCGGTACTGGTAGTTCAGTAGCATGTACGTGCGGTCGTAGCGCTCCAACGGTGGTAGCTATCAAGGTTAGTAAATCGCAAACACCCAAACAGCCACTCCATGTACTTACTACTATTCATCTCATAAGGCTTTGATACCACACCACCAAGTACACCCACCGACAGCGCACTCAGCACCATTACTGTTGAACTTCTTCCCATGATGAACGAATGTGGGACTGTGATTGCGCAAGGAACGACGTGCTGCTATTGGCCAAACACAGATCTCAAGAAGATCCGACGAAAGGGACAAAAAGAGTGCGGATTGACAGAGACACAGAGCGTTGAAAGAACTACTCCGAGGAACCAGCCCTCTGATCATATGTATTAATATTGGGGGGCTGATATTGACCGTTGCCAAAAACCAGGGTGGCCGGTCATGCCAGCCACCGGGCGATCCTACGAAGAAGCATGTTTGTCGCACACCAACGTTCGGTGTAGCGCAGCGCATGCACAACCTATGCACCGTGCCAGCGGCAGCTATCTGAAACTTTCCGGCTTGTCAATTTAGATGCGTGCCATTGCAGTCGAGACGATGCGATGTTGCGGTGAATGAGGCGACAATGAGAGTTGGCAAGGAAGGCGCGTCACGCACGGACCTTCACCACGTCAAAAACTTGGTACAACGCGCTACTTTGGTGTCACGATGGCTTGTCGCGCTGGCTACTGACAGCAGAAGCTGCAAATCGCCGTGGCACTGACCACTACGCGACAACACAAGTTATCGCAATCTCACCGCCAGCGCAAAGGGCGGAAAGCGACAAATCGTTGACAGCCCTGCCTAAACTTCAAGTTCAGCGAGACCTTGGACGTGAAATGAAGTGTGACGTCGACGATGCTGCGGAATAGAGTCACAAGTGAAGGAACATGTGCAGTGGAATGATGTTTATTGATTCAAGTCTAGTATGCAGCGCGCAAATGCTGGGATGCACACCACGTAAGATCTATAGCCTCTCTCGTTAGCGTAGCTCTCAAGAAAAGGCGGTTCAAGAATGGGAGTGTTGAATGCAAATCAGACAGCAGTTGGTACAATTTTTGGTCGACAGTAAATTCCGATCAGGTCTGTGATTAAAAGGTTTTTTCATCATTGCATAAGAGCGAAGAAAAGGTGCAGACTTACCATTGACCACATCATTCAATCTTTCGACGCTTGAAGAAAGTCTCGATGCTTTTCTGTGATGCATCATGTCGAGAGCTTCCGACACCACCTCCGGTGCGCTTGAGGCTGCGGAGATGGTCCTTGCCGTTGATCGCAAGGATGGTTGCGCACCACCCTTCAGCGAGTCGCGGTGCGATAGCCGGTGAGGAGTAACCAGGTACCCGGGTGGGTGCTTCTGGCTCCTGCTGGCATGCGGGGCTATGTTCAGTCGCCGCTTGTGGTACTTTGACCTCGCCCAGGCCTTGATCCGTGGCCGGCATCTCAGCGGGTGACGAAGAAGGTTCTGGGGTAGGCACCACATGCACACCGGCAGAGGTGCCGTGGTCATCAGGCTCTGCCTTCGTCATGTACAGCTCGAGATAGCCAGTGTTAGACCAGCCACCAAGATGCTCGAGCGATGGTCGCGCCGTTGCTTGGAGCTCTGGTGAGAGCGCAACACTCTTGTGCGGAAGGCGCAAAAGCAGTCGCTTCCAAAGAGTGGAGAGGAAAATGCCGTGCGAGACTATCGCAACCACGGTATCAGCGTCTTTCGAGGCTTCGCCGAGGAGCGGCAAGAGATGCTCATCGAGGAATGAGTCGGCTCTGTGCGCCATGATCTCTTTCGACTCCACTTCCACAAAGCCTGGTGTATCCTTGTTGTCAAGTCGATCGTGGAACTTCTTCCCTTCCTTCGATCCGAAGTCCTGCTCCATCAACGCCCGTAGCTGCACGACATCCGGAACCGCTTTCGCAGTGTTGTCGTCGCTTGCGGGCGTTAACTGAGCCTCTCGGATCTTGCCAGCTGTTTTCACAGCCCGCTGGAGGTGCGACGAGAAGAGGTGGGTGAACGTCAGCCCCTGGGACCTGAAGTGCTCACCAAGGCGGGTGGCCTGTTGGTAGCCGTGGTTGGTGAGCGCTGAATCTCTGCTACCGGCACTGTCATAATTAGCAACGAACGCCGATGACGACATACGGAAAGCTTACTAGAGTTGGGCTACATTGTCAACTGTCTCCCCATGCCGGATCAGAAACAGCCTCATCGATCGCGCCATGGTGCCCACATAGGGCGGTATGAAGCGCCGTCGAGCTTCATGGATGAGTGAGGCGGGTAGAGAATGGCAGAGCTCTAAGAAATTGCGCGCGTCATTTTGGATGACATGGTCCGTGTTAGTGTGGTAATGACTAAGCTTGCACCCTTCGACCATAACACAAGAGCTCTTTCAAAATCGTGACCAGCATCTTGCGGACTACAGCGCACTTTCGCATCAGCGATCATTGCTTGTCAATGAAGCCCGACATTCTACGGCATGTTCTAGCCGGAGAAAGGACAGTGCATGTGATGCACGAGATTCAGGATGCATACAAAGCCAGGTGTGAAACTCAATGAAGCCAGCTCCCCGTTCTTTGCAAGTAGTGCATATACTTATACGTTATGTCATCGCCTGAATTAATCTTTCCAGAAACTGCGGTTTTCGTTAACGTTGGTTGCTGATTAAGGCGACGTTATCCAAGAAGGCGAAGGCTCGCAAGTACTACCACACTAAGATTGACATTGAGCGGAGGCTGGAGCTCTGACGGAGCAAAAGCTCTTGGAGAATTTTCTGTCTTCTTTCATAGTTCGTCCTGCCATTTCGGTCTTGCCATTCGCGCAAAGGAAACATTTGTCGACGGCCTCGCCTCCCCAAATCTTACACCGGCTTTCACAGCGCAAGCGTCTCCTATTTTCTTTACATCGTCTCCCTTCGGCCACTTCCACTCCGACAATACTAACTGTGTGGATTTCAGAAAATTCTTCATCGGTTTCGCATGTGTTGACGAGCGTTTGCCTTTTCAATCCTACCTGTGCCACGACATCGGCGAGCCTCTGCAAACAGCGAATGACCTCGTCACTTCTCTGGCACCACTCTTACCTTTGGCTTTTGACACGTCGATGCCCTTCTTTTGATCCCGTTCAGATGCTGGCATGACCTACATGTCTCGCCATTTTTTACTTACATTATTTATCGCGAACTTTACCTCAGTACCCCGCGAACACTATGGTCGCTAATCTCGGTCTCTCACCGCTCGGCTCCCAACCACTTGTGCTAACTGCGCGATCGGCTACCCATATATAATGATTATCTCTCCCCACCTTTCTTCGCCAATCTTATAACAACAACCAACTGAATCCTGGTTGTCCGCAGCATTATAGTGCGTGTGCGATGTCCAGCGCGTCCATCCGCACTTTCACTCTATGGCTACCCAGCACGATGACGGGATGCCGCCTCGGCCTGATGTCGACTTTGACTTCAATCTGCCACACGGACTCGACGATGACGCTACGGGAGAGCAACAAGAGCCACATGCACAGTCTTTTAACAACGATCTCTTCTCGCAGAACGACAATCCACTAGATGACACTCATCAACCTATGGAACTCGACCAGGACCATAATCAGGGTGGTCAGAACTCGGTCCATGACGACATGAACTACAACGGACTGGAGGAAGGGTTTTCCGACGACGATGATGCTCCCAAAGCATTCGACCGCTCTTGGACTACTCATCAAGCTCGGAGGTCTTCGCTCAAAAGTAAGAAATCGCCGAGAACCGACGATGGCGACGATGAACCCAGTCCTAGGACCAAGAAACCGCGCCAGTCACTTTTCGGGGGCTTGGTAGAGGAAGTCGAAGAAGACCATTTCGACGATCTTTTCGAAGAACAGCCTGACGATTGCCTCGTAGATGAGGAAGTAGACTTACCTGAGACGGAGATGCCCAGACAAAGCATCGGCAACCGCATGTCTAGTCTCAATCTCGACCAACAAGAGAGAGAAGTCAGTCCGTTCGAGCAACAATTTAACCTTGGCTTTGAGCAACCCGGAGACTCCGACAGAGAAGGCATGTCTTCAAGAGGATCTCCAGCGCCATCCGACGGCGAAGTCGTCATTCCTCCCGATACACAGGTGAGACTGTTCATTCTATAGCCACTGTCACAGTCAAGTACTTACTTTACCAGCCGGCCTATGGATTGCGACAAGGTATCGACCGAAAGAAGACTTACACCTATGTCGATCAGGATGCTTCGGGCAACTTTGATCCCGCGCAAGAGACACAGAACAAGGCACTAAAGTTGAAGCAAGCAAAGGCTGCCAAAGCTGCCAAAGCTGCTAATCGTTTCAAGAAGGGGAAGCAGCGCGCAACTCAAGAGAACATCATGAAGTGCATTGTCAGACTGCGCTTTGAGAACTTCGGCAATGTGAGGAACGTTACCAACGAGGAAGATAACTGGCCGGAGGAGTGGTCTGACATCAATTCTGACGCTGAGCGCGAACTGCAAGAGTATCGGGATTTCTTCCGCCGCAGAACACCCGATCGCATTATGCAGCAACCGATCGAAGATCCCCGCGCCGAGGTCGATGATCTGACAGGTCATCCAGCAGCGCGAGGCTGCACATCTTGTCGCAACAACGAAACAAGTTGCTCTCTAGTAGCAGGCGGTACATACCCTTGCGATGAGTGCTTCGACATGGCACAGGAGTGTGAGCCGATCATTTCGCCTACCGAGAAAGGCCGCTGCAAGCAATGTGTCGAGGACCGCAACGAGCGCTGTTCATTTGAAGACGAGCCCCGCCAAGCTATCTGCGACAATTGCGCCGACAATGAGTACATATGCGAAGCGCTTCCGCCGTTGGGCTACCGCGCTGAGAGGATCATTATAGATGATATTATCTATACCGAGAATCGGCCCCACATACAATGCACGCACTGTCGCCTGGAGAAGAAGCGCTGCAGCCTGAAGAAGAAGACCGATAAGCCCCCGTGCAAGCGCTGTAAGAAGAACCACATTGGCTGCACCTTCCAAGATATTCCGAAGGTCGTCAAAGAGAAGAAGAAAAAGTTATTGGGACCGACTGAGGGAGACGCACCGGAAGTTGCTGTCCCTGACCACGACTACTTTACCAAGGAGGACCTTGAAGATTTATACGGAGAGGACGTACCAATGTTCTCGCGCTCCCCGTCTCCTGAACTTGAGATGGAAGACGAGGTTGGCCGCAAGGGTAAGCTGACAACGATCAAGACCTGCTTCGCGCACCCTATTCAGTTCGGCGGGCAGAAGGACACTAGCGATTGCAACTTTTGTGAAATTCCCAACTTTGGGTTCACTGGACTTTTCGAGAAGGAAGTCCATGTCATCCAATGGCATAACGGGATGGGATACACTGAGGTTGGTGGTGGACATGCGGAGAACAGCAACGGCGGTACGACTATGTGCCAAGACTGCACGATGAGTATGCTGCATCCCTTGGTCTCCTCATTGGAAATTTCCTCCTTTACGATCAAATTTACTAACAATTCCACCAGGCAGAGTGCAGATTGTGGCTTGCGGAGGACATGAGATTCAGCACATTTTCCCCATTGGCATGACCCCAGATTTCGATCAAACAGCCGCCGATCTCCTAGAGTCTGCTGAGACACCAGCAGGCTGTCAGCAACAACTCCAGCGCTGGTGTTCGATGTGCTTCACCCCCGCCACATTCACCTGCAGCACACGCCAGACATCACTGTTCGACCAAGAGATCGAGGGATGCGGGTTGAAGCTCTGCATCGGCTGCCAAGTCAGGCTCACACAAAAGTTCGACAACGACAGTAGCCTGATGGCCGAGACACTGGATCTTGAGCCGAAGGCTAGCGCGGATGAAGACATGGATCCTGAGAACAGCATGGTGGTCAGGGCAGACGTTGGTTTCCTATGCCAGGAAGGTTTACTCATGAGAAGCCTTGGACATGAAGCGGAAGAGTCAGAGCTCTGATTCGAGCTACTGGGTTTGGTGTGTGGATAGCGGAAAAGGCGTAACGGCGCTATGGATGCGCGAAAGCTTCGGCGTCATGCGGAGCCAGCATCTTTCTCGTTTCTGGCTTTATTACACAATCTCATTCTCTATTTCAATATATACCGCTCTGCTCGTCTCGTAGTATTCTCTCTATCTAACAGCTTCATGATGTTCTCACCCTATTGAAGGGAAAATTTGAACAGGTGCATTGCAGCCTACAATGGTTTCCAAATGTATCTTTATAACATATAAACGTGATGTAGGCTTCATAAATTGTTTTTAGTTTTCCGTTGACATGGGTGTTATGGGCAAGCACGTGTTCGCGGGCTTTCCTCCGCGCCAGCTATGACGTATGCGATCCGGCGCGTCTCCTTCCTTTCCCAACCTCTGCCTTTGTCAACGGGTTCAACTCGGATAACGTCACTGGCAATTTCGCCCAGCCATTGATGCGATTTGCTCTCTTATGCTCACTCAGCAATACTTCCAGGCGACTTAACGAAGTTCCGATGGCAGCTCTAAAGAAAGACGCGGTACCTGTCGCATGACTTCTGAACATGTCAACTCTCGAGGGCAATAACAACTTCATATTTCATCGCACACTAGATCGACTAATACTCAAAGCCAGCCGCCTTCCGCTCCTCAACATCCGTCTCAAACGGAGCCTCAGCCTGCGGCGTAATCCTCGCCAAATGCCTGCGCGCGCCATCATCCCAGTCGAGCAACGCACTGTGCGCCGTAACGCGATTATCCCAAACCACAACCGTACCCGGCGCCCACTTGACGCGTGCCTGGAAGTCCTGTCCTTTTGCGATATGGTCGTACAGGAAGTTGAGTAGGAAATCCGACTCCTCTTTCTTGAAGCCCACAATACGTCGACTAAACTGCGGGTTCACGAAGAGCGCTTTCTCGCCTGTCGCAGGATGTGTCCGCACGAGCGGGTGGATTGAGGTTACTGGGTCGCGACGCACGATGCCGCCGCGGTTTTTGCTGTTGTCGGCTTGCTCGACGGCTGTGGTGGTGTTAGTATCTTTCGCAGCCGGTTGTTTCGCGTCGAGGCTTACCTGAGTGAACGACTTTCAAGCCGTGCAGTCGCTTTCTGAACTCTGGCGAGAGTCTGTTATACGCTACTGCTTGGTTTGCGAACAAAGTATCACCCCCCGCCGCTGGCCCATCAAGGACATACAGGAATGTAGTACCGGGTGGCTGCTTTTCATACGTCACATCTGAATGCCAGGTAATCGAGTTCGTCCGCTCTTCAAAAAAGTCTCGCGCCGTGGTGTCGTCAGTACCTCGATGGACGAGATGAACCTCAGGATAGCCCTCAGGAGCACCTGATGTAGGATGGATGTGGTGTCGACCGAAGTATCCACCGAAAGCGAGTGCGTCTTTGATTGGGACGTCTGCGAAGTCTTGATCGCGGAACGCTACGACCTTTTTCTGGGCGACAAAGAGTGCGAGTTCATCTTTTCCGGCATCCGTCAGCTTGCTCAGCTGGATACCATGGACTTCAGCGCCGATATTTGCTGTGATGTCGGCGACAGTCGCGTTCGCCAAGAGGTTAGGGAACGAAGGGTCGGCATCTTTTCCGTGTTCAGTGTGCTCGAATGGCTCCCATGGTGGGTATCTGAGCAGCTGATTAGTATCGGGTATCATTGACGGTATGGCGATACTCACTTTCTGCCCTTCTCATTGTCCCAAGTCGGGAGGTAGTGCGGATACTTGGCAGGTGCATGCTTATCAGTCCCGCGCAGCTCGAGTTCCTTCTGGAAGACCTTCGGACCACCAAAGGCAGCTTCCTTGTACTGACCAACTCCAGACTTGTAGCCGACAGTACTCTGTTCGGTGACCTCTTCGATGAGTGCGGGAGCCATGTTGCTATGCAACGGTATCACTTAGGGTGATGTTGAGGAGCGTCAATTTGGAAGTCTATCACATCACCTATGAAGCGGCCTTATATGTACGAATCGAATCATAATTGTGAGTAGCAATGCTTCATTGCGACTCGACATTGGCTACGCGCAACCCCGCTCTTGCAAACTCAACGCCAAGTTGCCACGATCATCGGATGTCGCAGTCAAGTAATCTATCTTGGCGATCCAGTGAGGTTGACTGCCGCGATATGCCCCGATCAATCAGCGTGCGATCATATTGCATCAAGCATGCATTGTATTGCTTCATACTGTCTTCCTACACCAGACTAACCGCGAGCAGCAAAGACCAACGGGTTGTGCAAGGCTTCTTGTAACCGAACCACCCCACGCGATGTCGAATATACCAAGATTCTGGCGTTAGTAATATCTCCGAACGCACTGCTGGGGTAGTGGCGGATATGGTGTTCCATATCTATGTCGCCAACACCCCAGCCAATCACGCAATCCAGGATCCAAAGGAACCACGACGAATCAACTTTGGATATACTGAACAGAACCGCTCGACCCCGCTGCGAAATAGCACCCACTGTTTGCGTGCTCGTTAAAGATAGCGGGACGACTGCCGCTGTCAGTTCCGCGGCCAGTATCAGAATCCAAGTGTAACCGAGAGGCGCAAAGATGGCGAAGATGCATTGACAGTCGGTGGATACACGGTCATCGTGCGTTGCAACGCTAGCAAAATTGCGAAACTGTTTCTCTGAAAGATGCAAATCCAGAAGCTCTGCGCATGGGATGGTTATCGCGTGGGTCCACGAGCGAGAGAGCGCCCACAGATATAATGAGAGCGCACCCTTATAACGTTCTCAATATGAGAGTACTTCATTGACCTTGAAGAGCAGCTCAAATTTCAAGATGGTCGCCAATGATACTGCTGATGACTACCCCGTCGATAGTAAAGTGATTCTCAACACTGCGGAAAGCGACAGCAACAGCGACACGGCAGTCAACACACCCAGTGCCAAAACAAGATATGGCACGACCTTCATCTCTTCAGACTTCGGAAAAGACCGATACAGGCCCGTCGATTCCTACGAAGGCATCCATCGATACGATCCAGATTTCGTATGGGACAAGCCAGAAGAAAAGCGTCTCGTGCGCAAGGTAAACGACATCATGCTTCAAGGATCAACGAAGCCCACGCTGACCTACCCCAGATCGACAAGCGCATCTGCACCTGGGCCTGCTTAATGTTCTTCGCCCTCCAACTCGACCGAGGCAACATATCGCAAGCGCTCAGCGACAACATGCTCGACGACCTCGGCATGAACACCAACGACTACAACTACGGGCAGACCATTTTCTACCTCTGCTTTCTATGCGCTGAACTACCCTCGCAACTCATCAGCAAGAAGCTCGGGCCCGACAATTGGATTCCTGTTCAGATGGTCAGCTGGAGTCTTGTAGCTAGCTTTCAAGCTTTCCTGAGCGGACGGAGTTCGTTTTTCGCTTGCCGCGCGCTGTTGGGGTTGATTGAGGGTGGGTTCATTCCTGATAACATTCTTTACCTCAGTTATTTCTATACTGGGTGGGAGTTACCTGGGCGGTTGAGTTGGTTCTGGGTGAGCTACCAGTCTACTCAGATTGTCTCTGCGTTCTTCGCTTTTGGCATCTTGCGTCTGCGCGGACACAACGGTATGGAAGGGTGGCGTTGGCTATTCGCTCTCGAGGGTATGTTGACAGGCTGCATCGGTATTGCATCTTGGTTTTACCTGCCACCCAGTCCAACACAGACTGCGAGTAAGGCGTGGAATCCGTTCCGTGGAAAAGACGGATGGTTCAATGAGAGAGAAGAGAAGATCATGGTCAACCGCATACTGAGGGACGACCCTAGCAAAGGCGACATGCACAACAGACAAGGTCTGAGCTTCCGCATGCTGTGGGACTGTCTCAGGGACTACCACATGTGGCCAATCTACCTACTTGGCTTATCATGGACAATACCAACCACACCTTCAACAGCATATCTCACGCTCCAACTCCGCTCCCTCGGCTTCGGCACCTTCGAAACCAATCTCCTTACCGTAAGCCCCCTCCTTCCCATCTCCCTACTACAACACAACTAACAACCCCCCAGATCCCCGCATACGTCCTCTTCATCCTACAACTCCTCTTCTGGACCTACATATCCGAGCGCTTCAACCAACGCTTCCTCGTCGGCCTGATATCGCAGATCTGGGCCCTACCCCTGCTCATCGCGCTGGAACTCCTGCCTGCAACCGCGTCGCCCTGGTCCCGCTGGGTTCTATCCACCCTCCTCGTCGGACACCCGTATATCCACGCTATCCTCGTTGCCATCACATCGCGCAATGCCGGTGCAGTGCGCACGCGCACGGTGGCGAGTGCGCTGTACAATATGTGTGTCCAGGCGAGTAGTATCATCAGCCAGAATATTTATCGCGACGATGATAAGCCGCTTTATCGGAGGGGAAACAAAGTCTTGATTGCGATTTGTGCGTATAACTTTGCGCTGTTTATTGGGGCGAAGGTGTATTATGTTGCTGTTAACAAGAAGAGAGATGGGATTTGGGAGAGTATGACGAAGGATGAGAAGGAGACGTATCTGGAGACTACGAGGGAAGAGGGGAATAAGCGGTTGGATTTTCGGTTTGCGCATTGAGTTTTCTATTGAAGAGAAACAGTAAGGAAGGAAACAGTAAGAAACACAGCGCTCAAGGCTCTGGTTTCGCAAACAAGCAACAACTTGGAAGAAAAAGAAGAGCAACGAGCCAAACCCACACATCCTCATGCCCCTACCAAGGCAACTCCTCCCCCGTCCTATGAAAAAACCTCCCCGTATCCTCCATCCCCTTCCCCCTCAACACATCCCACAGCCCCCTCGCCGCCTCATCTGGCCCCACGGCTCCTGGCACATCCTCTCCCTCCTTATGCCTCGGATCTAAATCCGTCTTCACAATCCCCGGATGCAGCACCAGCACTGCCACACCCTCCTCTTCCAAATCCACACTCATACTCTTGAATAAACTATTCACCCCCGCTTTGCTAGCGCGGTACGCGTACTGGCCTCCGGAGGTATTGTCTGACATGCTGCCCACGCGACTTGATACCACGCCGATTTTTGGAGAGCGGGATTTGAGGATGGCGGGGAGGAGGGCTTGGGTGAGGAGGAGGGGGCCGAAAGTGTTTACTGCAAACGTTTTCTGCAGTTTATCCAAATCAACTGTGTGGAGCGCATCGTCCTCAGGTCTTTCCATGACGCCGGCGACGTGGAGGAGGAGATCGATTGGTGTGTCTGCGCCGATGAACTGGACGAAAGACTGGATTGATAAAAGGGAGGAAACGTCGAGCTGGTGGGTTTCGCAGGGAAGGGAGGTTAGGGCTAGACCGAGGGTTTGGTCTGTTGCTAGTACGGTATAGCCCTAGATGAAACTCGTTAGGCTGTTGAAGGGAGAGGGAAATGGAGATGGGGGTTCTGCTGACTTCGTCAATGAGGATCTTAGCTAGAGCGTGGCCGATGCCGGAGTTTGCGCCTGTTATTACTGCTGTTGGCATGGTGGTGGTGGAAGTTTGAGAGTTCTTATGAAGCAGTTTCGGTTTGAGGTGATCTAATGATTGTTTGATGTCTGATACCGTTTTGCGTTTAGACAGCGAGGGCGTCAGAACAACCATCGTGATGATATAGGCAGGAGCTGACCTATGACGTTGATGACGTCTACCTTACAACGTAGCAATCCTATCCTTACTCACAGTTACAGTAACTGATGTATGAGCGAACGTGGGCCTTTGAAAAAAGGATACAGGAGGACGATATTCCTGAGCCGAGGCAAGACATAAGGACTTATGTCGAGCGTTCTTGTGGTAGTCTTGACGGTTTCGCGTTGCCTAATCGGGCTAGTGTACTCGTTCTCATATCTATTGAACTTCGTTGAACAGGTACTCACTCTCGTACGCATCTCGTAAACGTACAACTCACATCCCTCAACCTAGAAAGAAAAGGCAAGAAGAAAAAGACACAAAACGCCACCGCAATGTACAAACGCGATCCACAGCGTATCCTTCCAACAGAAGCAACACCCAAGACACAAAACGTACACATACAACACCACCTATCCAACCTTTTCCATCCTCCCCTCCGCCTACGCACCCACACCAGCCACACTCACACCCCCTCCGCCCACACTCCCCATCCCAACACCCATCCCCAACCCCGTCCTCGTCCCCCCCCTCGGCCCCACAAACCCCTGTCTCTGCCTCCCCGTCCTGCCCCTCCCCAACCAATTATACTTCAACTCCTTATTCAGGCGCCCAATTTTCTCTTGTGCATCATCGCTCGACTGGAGAGAAACGAGCACGGAAACGCACTGCAGCATGCGGCCGACTGTTTCGGTGACTTTGGTGCTGTCCATGGGGGTTTGGCGGAGGGAGGAGGGGGCGTTGGAGTTAGAAGTGAAGTTTGAATGGGATGTTGGGGGTGGGTGGAGGTGGGAGATGGTTGGGTGAAGGGCGTTTGAGGAGGAAGTAGGGTGGTGAAGGGATTGGGGGTGGTAGTGGGGAGGCGGGTGGGAGGATGGGTTTGAGGAGAAGGAGCCAGCGGAAGTATTCGACGTCGCACGTGAGCGTGTACTGTTTGCGAATGTCGAACTCGTCATACTCGTCGTACTCTCCAGATAGCCCGCACTCGACGTACTCGTCGAATTCAGACTCCCCATCTCCCCCCCTCCACTCTGTCTCTCCCCCGCAGCACCAAACCCACTCCCCGCCGTCCCGGGTCTATGATCCGGAATCGGACTCGGACTCTCCAATCCCGCATTAAGATTCTCCAGACTAAGCCGCGAGAAAATCGCCATAAGCGCTTCATACCTCGGCAGAATAACAATATCCCTAAACATAAGCAGCGTAATCCTCCTAACCTCCAGCTCCCCAAGTATAGGTATATTCCGATGTTCCGGACTCTTGGTATTCATCTCGTCAGGCAACATGACGCCCCAGAACTCGCCTGCCTGGGCACTCGTCATGATGCCGCTGCCTCTGAACTCGAGGTCGAGGGGGAGGAAGACGGCTTGCAGGAAGGGGAGGATGGTGGTGAAGACTACGAGCCACATTTCTACTAGGTGGGGAATGAGGCGGTCGTCGGGGACGTGGCGGAGGGTTTGGTCGAGAGAGCCGAAGCCGGTTTGGAGGAGTTCGTTTAGGTCTTCGATGAGGATTATGGGGGACCGTTTGTGGATGCAGCGTTTTATGTGCACGGTTACTAGGGCGTTGAAATCTTCGACGGGGGGTCGCGGGTCTTCTCCTTCGAATATTAAAAGTACTCGTGCTTTGAGCAAGGGCCAGGCGTCGTCGGGCGAGAGGCCGTTGATGCCAAAGGAACTGCCTAGGTGGAGCATCTCTGTTGTGTGAGAGATGGTTTGGCTGGGCGTGCTCATGTTAGGGGTCGTGGTTATGCTGCTGGCTAGAGACGGCCATTCTGATCGCTCGGTGCTGAAGGACTGATTCCGCTCTCGGTACGGGGGTTCGAGTTGCGCGTCTAGAAACGCGGCGGCCTTCTCTTCCTTCTTCGCTCGTCGGAGATGGCGTCCTCCATGCCGGAGATCTAGACCGGTTACTGAATTTGCAAAACTACTTGAATGCCCTGGCGACGAAGGCGCGGCGAAGGAATACAGCGGCTCTGGTGCGCTGGGATTTGTAGGTTTGGAATTACTGCTGGCAGACGACAATGGCAGTGCGAAGCCATCCTGGTCTTTCAACTTGTTCTTCTGCCGCGACAAGAAGTGGTGTTTATGTTTCTCTTCTTTTCTCTCGGGTAGAGAATCATTCCGTGGAGGCACTAGCGTGGATGTCGACGCGTTGGCAGAAGAGTACAAGGAAGCATTACTGCTATTTGTCGCCGAATCAACCAAGCTCGTCGTCGACCCCGCCATCATCATGCGATTCAGCGCCTGCGAGCTGTGAATGCCAATGCCAATCTTGCCCGGCGACGGTAGCGCCTGGTGCTTGCCATCCAACCTATTGTCCACCTTGATGTTCTTCGGCTTGGACGAGAACAGCTTCCCGCCTATCCTGCTCTTCCCCTCCTTCGGCTTCTGCAGCTGCGGCGGCTCAGGCGTCGACACTAATTTAGGCGACGCGTGCGGTTGCTGTGTCCCTTCAATGCCAGGCGAGTTGAGCGGACTCCGTGGAAACGCCGCGTTCGCAGCGCTCGTGGCGGCCATCCTGCCTCCCCCAACACCATTCGAGTACGTAATGCCATTCGTCCTAAACGTGACCTGCGCCGGCACAGGCGGCGGACTCATGGGCTGGCCCCGTCCTGCAGGCGCAGCTTCGTTCGGAGCGGGTATCGTGGTGGAGCGCTTGCGATTGTGCTGGGGGTTCGAGGCATATGCGGCCTGGGCGGCGATCTGCGAGGCGGTAAGATGGGTCTGCGAGGCCATGGTGTTGTCGCGGTCCCGTATAGAGCCCTCCTTCATGGAACTCAGACTGGGCTCGAAGTAGCCCTGGGAGCGCTGGCGGGGGCGGTGTCCTAGATGCGCGCCAATGTGACTCTGGCTCTGGGTTGCATCGCGCACAATGCCGGGACGCGAGTAGTTTTGCGCTGGGGCGCCGCGCGAGTCTGCTGACGTCGGCGACTTTGCGGACGAGGGCGAGAGTATCGAGGTGGGCAGGGGAGAGCGGCGCTGTTGCTGTTGCTGTTGCTGCTGCAGCGTGGCGTGGGAGCCGTCCGAGTCGGAGTCGTCGAGCGAGGGGCGGTGGAGCGAGGGCGTGTGGATGGATGGCGTCTGGGGAGGGGGTGAAGAGGGCGCCATCGTGGGCCGTCGCACTGCAGGCCCTCTCGTATTACCGCGTGGGTTGCTTTTGCGACAGTGTGGCTGTTTGCAGGGTCAGGGTGTAGAGGCGGTGGCTGTAGGCCTGGCCAAACACACGGGACGGGTGAAAAGTGAATATGGGGGGAGGGAAGGAGAAATTCGTGTCTAGTCGTATTCCCTCATGGCCTGCATGGAGAGTAGCAGATACAACGTTATCCAAGCTCAGAGCGGAGTCGTGGGAGGAGCTGACGTGCATCCTACTGCCACTGTTACATGCGCCGTTGATGGATCGACGTCGCGTGGCCGTGCTGTCTCCACCCCGAGCCGCTTGACCCCGCCTATCTTCAATTAACCTTCACTCCAACACTTCCATACACCAACTACATATCCACCCCTACTCAGAAGATACCACCCGCTGGAACTCACCACCCAACATGCCCTCCCTAACAGCAACCTACACATCCTCAACCTCGGACCCCCAAACCTTCACCTCCGAACTCCCCGCACTCGCCTCACCACCCACAACCACCGATCGCGTCGCATACCTCGAAACCCTCTCCTCGTCCCTCAAGACCCTCCAGGCAGACGTAAACGCATTCCTAACGCAAAAAATGGCCGACGACAAAGCCGCCGACGACGCAAAAGACGAGGAGACATATGGCGAGGAAGTCGTCGATGAAGACTGAGACTCTCTTGCATGAAGAAGGCGCATTCTTGACGGATAAACATTTTTAACGACAACCTCTTCTGGGCTATACTATACCACACGACAAGACCAAACCTAGCGCCACCCCGCACCCCCCGTCCTCCTCCCCGTACTCCCTCCAAACCCACCACCACCACCACCACCACCAACACCAACACCCCCCCTCGCACACCCACTATGCACAACCCCATTATCCGGAAACACCCTAATCGCACTCCCCCCAAACCTCTTATGACAAACACTACAATGCCTCTCCTCATCAATCACCACCCTCCTGTTCAACCCGCCCGGCACCAACCTGCCATACGCATCCCTCTTCTCCTCGCCGCCCAACAGCACCGCCTTCTCCACACCCACCTTCTCCACGCCCCTCAACCTCGCCACAATCCTCTCTTCATTAAGCAAGGAATTCGCATTCCGGATTCTGCCGAAGAAATAAGATTCTAGGTCCTTAACGGGGAGAGAAGGGGGGATGAGATCGAGGGTCGTGGCTGCGGGGAGGCGGGCGCCGTGTTTTGACAGGAGGGATAAGGCCGGGGGCCAGTTTGGGGGGTGGGGGGGTGGGGGTTGGAGGTAGAGGGAGAGGAGGACGTGGTAGATTGAGAGGTCGGTGTCTTCGATTGTGCCGCGGGTTGTGAGGGGGGAGTGGGGGCGTGAGGAGGGCGAGGAGGAGGTCGGGGGTGCGGTGTAGACTTGGTTGCAGTATCTGCGTGGTGTGATGTGTTAGTTGGTTGTTTCTTAAGAGTGGAGTGGTGGAGGGGAAGGGGGAGTGGGAAGGAAAGGAAGGGACGTACTCCTCAGCTTTCTGGTAATCCTTCAACTGGAACACGTAAATCGCCAGTGCCTGCTTGTGACTCCCCATTTTACTCAGCACAATAGCTCTCGCTTCGTAGTAATCCGGATCTGTACCATTCGTTAGCAAAACATCCTCAATCTCCCACCCCCTCATCTCAAGATCAAACATACCATTCGCAGGCAGCTGCTGAAACACCCTATACCGATTATACTGCGCATTCCCCTTTTTCAAAAACCCCTCCAACCTCTCCTTCCAATCCCTCTTCTCCTCCTCACTCTCAAACTTGCCCTGTCCCTCCCCTCCTTCCCCCTTGTCTCCTTTTTTCAACCTCTCCAACAGCAAATCCACAAGCCTCTGGTGGAAATCCACATTCAGGTCATTCAGCTCCTCGATGATGTGTTCGAGATACCGAACCGCCAGTTTCAAATCAATGTTTTGTAGAAACTCCAGCACGCGGTCGCGAGGCAGGGTTTCGGCGTTTTCGGTGTCGGCGAGGAAGATTTCCATGCCGAGTTGGGGGTCGGTGCGGAGGGGCCATTCTGCGTATTCGAGGATGAGGTCGATGAGTTCGGGGGGGAGGGCCTGTAGGTATCCCACCGTCCTTTGTGGTCCTTGCAGTGCGGGTGAGACTTCTTCGTCGGCTTCGTTCTTGCCAAACTTTTCCAGCAGCTCCAGTGCCTGGCGATGCAGTTTCTTGCCGTGGAGGAAGTCGATTAGATCGGCGTAGCGACCTGTTTCGTAGAGCTTCTCTTGCACGACGTCTGGTTCGCAGAAGTTGGGGAGGCGGAAGAGGGAGCCGGCTACGCTGGGGTTGGCGATCATGTATGCGCGGAAGAGGGTTGTGTCGACGAGTTGAGCGACTTCGAGCAGCTTTGCTTTCCAATCGACGGGAGATTGGAGGGAGGACTCTTCGATGAAGATGTGGAAGGGTGGCTTTTCGGCTTCGAGTTGGCTGCCGCTAGGTGTGGGGAGGGGTTCTTTTAGGTTGCCGTCGGTGTCGATGTAGCGTTTTATCTGGACACGACATTGAGTGAGGAAAGACTGCAGAGCGCGAACAGAGTCTTTGAACTCTTTCTCTGCGGCCGCTCTGTCAGGCTGGGAGGGGTCGGTCGGCCTCTTCTTTACGCTCGCTGGTTCCATAGTATCGTCTTTGGCAGAGTTGGTGCGAATAGATGCAGCGTCTGAATCGACCTTCTTATGTCCTCCGACTCCAAACCGGCCCATCATCGACCGCCCGATCGTGGCTACAGGAGCGGGTGTGCTTTCCTCTTGTTCTTTCGTCGGTTTCTCTCCATTCGCCTCTTCCTCATCCGCCACGCTTCCATCACCCTTGACACTCTCTTCTGGCGCTAGGTTGCCAGCGATAGACCTGGGATACATTGCGATGACGCGCTCAGGCGGGGCCTTTGCATCGACAAACAGCTCCATCGCCTCACGGTACTTCCTCTGGTCAAACAAGGCCTGCGCCTTCAGTATTTGTATCTCACGCACCCTCTCCTCCTTGTCAAGAAGCAGGGTATCTTCCAGCATGTTGAGAAGACTGAGCGACTCGTCGTAACGCCCATGAGCGACCAGCTCATCGATCTGTGTCTCGTAGCTCTGTGCTCCCATGCGCCATATCGATCGATCGCTCGCGACGAGGAAACCCTTTCCGGCATGGGCTAAGCTGATATTCGGCTGCGGTACATGGAGGAAGCTGACGTTGGGTAGTGCGATTGTCTGTAGCAGGCTCAGGGTATCCGGATTCCTGACTTCCAGACTGCCCTTCGAAGGAGGTAGTAGCGTGAGCATGTATGGGTACGAATACGCAATAGTCTCGGGGGCGGAGTGCCAGGGTACTTGTCGCTTCTCGAGGGCGTTCCCATCTGTATCGATGAACAGACTGTTGACGTCTTTCGCCAACAGCATCTCGCCCTCTCCAAGTCGCGTCGCGAGCGGCTTCGGCACCCAACTACCCATGCCCATGTATCCCATGCCTGACGACGAAACAGCGCCGAAGCGTGCTCCGCCCTGACTCCCGTTCTCAGCCAACGCGCCTGGCTTGATGATATCCTGCACCTCCTGCGTCTCAATGTTGACCATTACGAAGCCGGGGTCCATGCCAGCGACTATCTTGGTGCCTGTCGCCCATGTCAGGCTCTTGACCGAAGCGATGAGCGAGATCTCCACCGCGTCGCCCGTCAGCTCCATGTCCTGCCATGTCCACAGTATGATCTTCCGCTTCACGGCGACAGCCAGGTGGCTCACGATGGACGGAATGCCAGTCGAGGGGTCCTTGACGATGTTGCTTGCCGCAGCGAAGGTAGTCGCACCCCGTGTCTTCTCAAGCTTCTCCTGCAACTGGTACGTCTGAATGTCGTGGATCGAGACATAGTTGTCCGACAGCGAGACAAGGATATTCGCTTCCTTGATAATCGCCAGCTGTTGTATCGGGCGTCGCGAGAACTTCTCCTCTTCGCGTAGGAGGTCGGCGGGTCTGGCTTTTGGCGTGGCAGGTGCTTCGCTTTCGCCGTTCGGGTCGCCGTTCTGCTTGCGGTCGGGGTCTACATCCTCAATCTGGTCGTTTACGCGGTAGATGCGCAGAGCACCCGTGTTCAAGCCTACGAGCACGCGGTCGCCTGGGTGTGTTAGTAAGCTGGGGAGATGCTGCAGGCGGGCGCTGTACCATATGCGAGGATGGACTCAATTTTCGACTTGTCGCGCTGCTTGAGCTCGACGATGGGTCGGGCGGTGAATGCAGAGAGCATTTTGGCTATTGTATCGACTGCGACTTCATTTGGCCATGGTCATGTCGCTATGCGACGGGTGCTGCAAGCTCCATGGGTGCCTGGGATGCGCCTGGAGCTCGCCGGTCATCGTCATTGCCGCGGAGCTTTGGCCAGGGTCCAGCCAGCCACGTGCAGCCACATCACTCTCCGACACTTGACTGCTCAACCAACAGATACAAGCAATCACTTTTCGAAGGTCAATGTCGAGATCAGATGCTTTGCATTGATAATCTATCTAATCTACCTAAGATGCTCGCCCGGTTAATAGGCATTTGAGCGTGATACAGAATGAGAGTGGGTGATGCTGGTTGAGCGAGTGGGAAAACAACTTCAAACATGACTGTGCAGTAACAGGACAAGGGAGGATATTTGAAATTTCTACCGTTGGCCCGTCATGCGGCGGGACCATCTCCCCCTCATTTTTCACACCCACAGACACACCACTCGAGTGGGGTTCTTTCGGGCTATCCAGCAACCACCACCAACATCCCAAAAAAAAACGCCTGCAATAACAGGTCCCGGGCGCAAGCGCCTCCAGGATCAACTCAAGCGGCGGTTCTAAAGAAAGAACACAGCAGAAACCAACCCTTCATCCAGAGGGACGAGGATGCTTCCACCCGTACAAACAAACACAAAAATGTCGGCTTTCAACGTCAACATGTCTTCCTTATCTCTCCCAACGCGGTCCTCTCAGAAAAGCACTGGAAGAAAGGAAAACAGGAGGAAAGCACAACGCTTGTTACCAATCAGCACATCAACCCCTCCTCTTGACCCCCAAACACGCAGCCACAAGCAACGGGTGCAAAGCATACAAAGCCAGAAGTGGGCTGGTGAGCCAAAACAGGAGTCGGAGGGGCGTGGCGAATGAGCGAGTCATATCCACATATTGCCGGTTCGTGTCCAGCAAACACAGCACTACCCCCGTTGCAGCCTCGAACCACAATCATCATGCACACCAAGAGGTCGCCTGTGCAGCGCGCCAAGCGGGCAAGCCACGGCGAGGCGGGGTGCGGCGGCGATGCAGCGTCGAGGTGTGGGAATGAAGGGCAAGGGAAACGGGGATGTAGGAGGGCTGGACAGAGGATCGGGCGTAAGGGACCTCGGGAACAGACATACTCAAGGAGATATACACAAAACCTCATCATTTGATGGAAAGACATCTGCAGACAAACACACAAAACATCTCGGGTAGCAAGGAGAGTAATGGAAAAGTTACAAAAGTAGTGTGTCTGCAGAGCTTCGCTGTCAAACTTTTGGCGATGAGGGGATATCAATCCAACACGCACTCGCAAGAGAGAGCAGTAACACAAGACAAATAAACACAAGGAAAATTACATCGTGGTTTGGGGTATATTGAGAAAAAGGCCAAAATGTAAGAATCAAAACACCGGCACATGCACAGCGGAGAAGCAAGCTTCATCAACGCGGTATGCATGTGCCCGAACCTCTTCCCCAGAGAGCGTGTTATCGCATCATCGTGAAAGGAAGGGGAAAAGAAAACTTCAAACGCAAGATTCGGTCTGAGCAATTACGGCTCATCGCAGGTCGGTCAGGTTCGTAGGATTGTCTAGTAGTAAGACCAGTCGTTGGCCGGTTGACGCAGAAGGCAAGCCGAAAGGTCAGGTGGTTCGCGACTGGCTTACAAGTGTTTTCGACATAATACAGATCTTAGATGAACGGGTTCTGCTGCTGTTTTTCCTGCGGATAGGGCGACTGAGTGTATTGATGAGGGTCGGAGAACGGACCGGAGCGGTCGTCGGCGGGTGAGGGATCAGCGAGCTGACCATGGCTGCTTGTGCGTAGATGCCCTGGGCGTGCGGAGTCGGTCACCGCGCGTAACCCAACTCGGCCGACCTTCTCTGTTGCTGGCTCGATATTGTCGCCAGATTCGAATGTAGAAAAGGGTCGGGGTGCAAGCGTGTAAGGCGCTGCTTTATTCACGTTGTAGTCGTTGGGTACGTATTGCGGCGGCGCGGTAGTGGGGTAATCGGCGCTGGGCTTGGCCTCGCGGTCGAAAGCGGGATCGACGACATAGGGATTACGTCCGAGTTCTGGATCATCACGGCGGAAGAGATGGGTCGAAGCGTAGACAAGGCCGCCGAGGGCAATGAAAAGCCAAATGAGAATCAAGGCGGTGGAGATGAGCGCTTCGGTTTGAATGCCGCTCATCAGCTTGTCAATAACGCGTTCGACGGCTTCGGTGATCTCGTCCTTTGCTTTGCCGTTGGGATCAGCGAGCAGTTGGTTGGCAGAGTCTGAGTCGCTTTGCTCAGCAAGGGCTCCAATAGATAGCGTGTCGTTTGCAACGCCAGGGAAGTTGACGTGGGCGTGCTCTTGGACCCAAGTGAGGCCACTTTGGAAGCTGGCGATCTTCAGGCCGATCAGGCAGTTGAGAACTTCCTTGATCGGGTCGTAAAGTACAGTGCCACCGAACGTGTCGTTGAGCGTGGTGCTCATCTGATCCACAAACGAGTTGAGGGTGTCGTTGACTGCCGTCGTACTGGTGTTTACCCAGCCGAAGATGTCGTCGTTGATCGTATTGTCCAAGTCAGCGACGGCGCCGTTAACGCCGTTAGACCATGACATGGACGCGTTGTTCATCGACTCAACGACTTTTCCGGCAAAGTCAGCGACCTGATCCGTGAGCTCTGGGGTCTTGTCTTCGATGGCCTTGAGCAAGAGGTATTGACAGAAGCATGCAAAGAGACCAGCGATCCCCAGAGAAATCAAGAACATCATGGGAATGGAGGTGGCGTAGGCCCAGGCCCAGCGCATGACAGCTTGTCGACGAGCTGAGCCGAAGCGCCTACCGAACCACAGGCCGATGCCAGAAGATGTTGGCCGGGACGCGAGATAGACGACGTCCATACCATCGTGGCCCTCGGCGAAGAGAGCAGCACGTTCTTGCATCTTCCGGTAGCGGCGCATCTCCATCCACGCCATCGGGACGCAAACAAGGATGGCGGCGACGATGAGCACACCGAGCGCGATCTTCCGTGCGTTGTAGGCCAGCTCGATCAGATCATCGAAGAATTCGTTGATCGAGTTGCCGTCAGAGCAGAAGCTTAGTACTTCCTTCTGTGGCACGGGAAGAACTGTGCGGTCAAACTCGAAAGTGTCCATGCCGCGGATCAACTTCTTGACCTCTTCGAAAGGCAGGCGGATGATGCCATCCGTAAAGTTTTGCACCTGTTCGAAGTTCGGAATGGAGTTGTTAAGCTTCTGGAGACCCTCTGCCATATCAGGAGGCATCTCCAGTGATTTGAGCTTCTTGATCTGGTCGTCCAGGTTGATCTCTGGCTTGTTAAATCCCGGGAGGTTGAAGTTGATCTTGTCCATGATGGAGTTGATGCCGTCGGAAACGGACTTGACGGCGTCGCCCATGTCTTCGGTGACAGACTCGATGGTTTCGTCGAGCTGTTTGTTGATAGCTTCGCCGATTTCCACAGCGGCGTGAAGGCTGCCGCTGACAGCGAGGGTGATAAGGCAGAGGTAGGTACTTGTCATCATGTGAATGACGAAGAGGATGATCTCTTCGACACCAGTGACGCTCATTTCGAGCATTTGCATGAGGCCACTGATTGCCTTCTCAACCCCAGAAGCTGTCATTTCGTTGACGCCCTTGGCCATGTAGTGGGGCATGGAGGCCATGGAGCTGCCGATGTTCTCGACTTGGGTGCAAGCACTGAGGGCTTCCCGGCGGGCGGAAACGAGGCTTGCGTCGGTGCTTGCGATGGCGATGAGTAGTCGCACAAGGACTAGTAGCAGTAGGATCGTCCAGCAATTGATCCATATCTGTGAGAGCCTAGCTCGAAGGCCGAGGTATGGTTTGAAGTTTGGTGTCTGGTTTATTGTAGGTCGTGGTGCATCTTGCGATGGGTAGTAGTCTCGCATCTCATGACTATCGCCAGCGGACATAGATGGAGGCACAGGTGGAAAGAGTTGCTGTTGGTTCGCGGAGGAAGCCATGGCGAAGGTGTATGGCTGTGAAACGTGGTCTGGCTGGCGTATTAGACTCTGAGGTTCAGGATCGATGATAAGCAGTAAACAAGTGCGGTCGTGGGAGTAGGCCAGCTAGGTCATGAATGTCTTCCAGAGACAAGGTAGCGACGTAGGAAAAAGTATTAGGCGAAGTATTGCAATGTGAAGACAATAGACAACAATAGGAAAACCCAACGCTCCGTACAATGCAATAGGAAAAGGTAGTAGTGAAGCAGCCAGGTGAAGGAGCCTGGAGTGGGGAAGACCGCTGTGAATATCTACTTCACAGCGACTAGGGTAAAATGACTGGAATCGACATACCGCGAGAGAGCGAGGACCAGTAGCAGGCCTCTCCACTCGGTACCAATGATACCTCGAGAAGAGGCCTGCACGACCAGAGAGTTTCAGCAGGGCATACACGATCGTGAGGCTCAAGTTAGAACAGGCAAATCTAGGAAAGGTGGTGGCCCGAATACGCGCCCGCAGAAGTGGAGCAAGCCACTCCCGACCAGTCAGGCCGATTTTTTGGAGAGGGCTCAAAACAAGACGCTAGAACAGATCGAACTGCCAGCGTCTGTTATTTTGGGCCGAATTGTCCTCGAGTGGTTGTCGCAAGTCGAGCCGGGTGTCCTTTGTTCCACGGCTTGCGCTCGTTGGCATGCAATATTCCCGCAGACGGTGGAGGAAGGCAGGTGCACGACCTCGTGACATCTGGGGTCGTCGCAGGATGGGGTTGTCGAGCGCAAGGGAACACGACCTCTGAACGTCGGTCGCTGGCAGAGGAGGTGCTCAAGGCGCGGAGAGTTGCGCGACGCCGCCATTATGTAGCAACACGTCGCCGCACGGCTGTCCGAAGGCCTGTGGCGCCGTCATGCCTTGATTTCGCGTTTCTGCAGCTAGCGAAGACGTCATACCCAGTCTGGTCTTCTGCAGCTGTCAAGAGCCAACTTCACACACAAGAATTCCATCAACAGCGCCCCCAGATGTTGCGCATTCGATGACTTCCAAAATAGAACGAGTGTTCATGTCACGCGCCGTCATGCTTGACCGTGAAGATGCCGTAGCCAGAAATCTGATCAATACGCCAAGTCGCATGCGTGGCTGCGGCGTAGCGCTGGTGTGGAGCCATGCGCCGGTCGCTCCTGCACGATTGCTTCTGTCCAATCAAGCCACATTCGCTAAGAAGGCTCAAACACGTCCCTGTCGTCTCAACTTCATCTCCTCCATCCCGTTTCCAAACATTCTTCCGTACTGCATCAACGCCAACGACGATTGCTCATGTCCGGCGTCTTCCTGCATGGCCGTGTTGTACATATTGATACGAGCACTCTCGCCCACAGATTTGATTCCCGTACCACAAGTTTTTGCAGCCCCATACCGCGTATCCGTAATGTTTATCACTCCGCCGATATAGCCAACCTTCTTCCATATGCTATATCCTTTATCGTTTGTCTCATCCTCCAGAAGATCGCTGACATGTTAGACTGGGTGACATAATTGAGTCCCTCGATGTAGAACCTGTTCCACAAGATGCATTCCCTTGATGGATGTCTGACTAGCTATTGCTGTGCCGCTGATGTATTTCATCTTCCTCTTTACATGGTACGAAGTAACTGCTCCGAAGTGCGACACGCCTCTAGATGCGATGAGGATGCATGAGTTTTGCAAAGGTCGTCGCCGTCAACAACTCTCAAGGGCAGTCGCTTCCTCATGTTGGACGCACTTGTCGTATTCCGAGCGCGCTTACCTTCCATTTCTTGCTGACCAAGACATACAACATCTCTCGTTCATTTTCCAGCTTTCGACTCCTCTCCAAATCACCATCTCTTCGTCCGAACCCCTTTCGTCTATTGTTCACCGTACCGTCTATGATTATCGTCCGCTTGCCTCCTCTCGATAGCGCTGGCCGCTACCTGTCACTCGTTTTCTGTTCTCGAACTGCCTGGGTCGGATCCGGAGAGTGGTGAGGTGAACGCGAGCTTCCAGCACGTTCCGCGTCCATGATGAGCCCGGGCGTCGTTGTTGCAACTCGACCGTGCAGACCGTGCAGAACGTGCTCAGTGACGAGAAACCTCACCTTACCCCACCAACCGCAAATTACCACTTGTTTACCCACTCCGCTTTGCCCACTCGTTCACTGCACTCGCGCCATACTCGTTCCGGAACCTCTCAATTGCTCGCACTTTGCATTGCCCGACGTGACGTAACTTTATTAACCACTCGCAGTACATATCAGATTCCTCCGCTTTCGAACCGACCGCACTTGTTACTACTCGCCCGAATCGTCCCTCCCGTCCTCTACTTTGTTATCAGTTTGGAGAGCGCACAGCTGAAGAGACCGCAATCGTTTTCCAATATTACCGCTCCCGCGACAGCGTACCGCATCCCAGTCCCCGCTCCGCTCAATACACCGCTGGTCGAGCAGGCGAACACGTACCTGAGCCCGTGACCGATATCGCAGGCTACCACTGAGAGTACAATAACTTCGATCACGCAGAACGTACGCTCTCATTCTCACCTTCTATCATCGCTAGGCTGGACCTATGGCAGCTAAGACATATATTAGGCAACTTTCAGCGCTACAATAACACACATCTCTGTCGGCAAACCTCTTCTACCCAAGAACTCACCAAATAACCAACTCAACTTACCAACTACACTCATCGTAAGCTTGTTCATGTGAGCAATCAGGTCTGCCTCATTCGCTCACTTTGAGGTTCAGAACAAGCGCTCGGGTTCAACAACTTGGCGCCTCACTATCTCTCTAGGTATCTTGTAAACCCCGCACTTGCAAGGCCCAGACTCTCAGGTACGTGACAAACACATTGCATATCGATGCCGCATTCTCCGATACTTCGGGGCGGTGTCGACTCAAACCTCGTCTACTGGTCTCCCGCAGATGACCGAAGATTCTGCGCTATCTATCTCATCCCGCGAACCAAGTGTTCGGGCAGCAAACTTGTATCGACCACCATCGTGAAGGCGGTGACGCTGTCTCTTGACCCGAACCAGCGCACGTGTAGTGAATCTTTGCTAATTGAACTTCGTGTATAGTCGGAGTACCTAGATTGATCTAGTCTCTCGTAACCGCTTGGGCTCATACCATAACCACTCTTGGCTCTATCAGACCTACAAATTACAGTCTCATCACATCGCTGCTCTCTACCGCATCCACACACCACCTACACGCTACAGCCTCACGCAAAGTTGAATACCGTCGGCCTTTACCTCTAGGGCTTGAAACGTTGCACAGCCTCAACGCCTATCTTTCTTCCCACACCACCCCATCAGGCATCGTTCAATGTCACCTTCCATGGTCGATCCTATCAAAGTCGTAACTGGGGACTCAGTCGCGACACCCAATAAGGCCTTTGCACCAGAACTCCAGGATACCAAAGTCACATCTCCGACATCCGACTCTAGCGGTGATACCCTTCATGACGAGAGCTCTGACGTCCGCTCCAGCGGTGATGGTCTTGAGACTCCTAATAGCCCTGTCAGCCCAGAGAACCTCAACTTCAACGGTTTGGCCATCAGCGGCGGTGGTGTTGATCTCCGCAGGGACACGGTAGATCGCTACACTAACCCTTATCAGCGCGGACAGAAGCAACACAACGAGCCGAGTGTCTATGGTCCTCCTGGTCGTGGGTTCGGTGGCAACAATCGATTTGGAGCTGGCTACAACGGTCGAGGAGGTGGTGGTGCGGGTACTTATCGCAACTCGCGAACATGGATGTCCCCCGACGCACAGGTCCAGCAAGAGTTCCTCATGATCCGTAATGCAATGCGCCGACTCTTCAAGAACTCTGACGTCTCAAAGTGGAAGTTGAGCGACTATGTTGCTCACAAAGAGGCCATGCTAGCATCGCAGGCGAACAAGCTCGCAAACCAGGTCAAGAGCAAGGAAGACGCCCGTTTCGTATCCTCCCCCATCTCCTCTGACGTCCAGAAGACACTCACTAGGTGCGGTCTAGAAGGCAACTTTGAAGAGATCGGAAACTACGGCCGCGCTCTGGGTGAGCAAACCATCTGGTGCAACGACTGGGAGAACGGCAAGGACGAAATCGCTCCGTGGCCTTCAATGGCTGAGATGAAGTGGGAGGGCGATGACCGAGCCAAGACAGGTGTTGGTCGCTTCCTTCCTCTTCCCCGCGAGGAGGGTCCTCCAGGTCTCATGTGGAACCAGCTCCCCGCCATCGAGCAGTACCCCATGGACCAAGTCTGCAAGATCCCCACCATGGAAGACGTCTACCTCCCCGTCGACTACCATATCGAGCCAGACCACGAGTACCTCTGGAACAAGGGCCTGGAGAAGGAGATGGACGACTTCCTGGAGTCGTAACAATCTCCTTCCATGCACAAAGCCTCACACTATGATAACCACGCTTCGACATCACGGTCTGCAGGTCAGCTTTCACCTTTGGAGTACTTCCGGTTTCGCATCGATTTGGCGCACGTCCAGCTTCCAACCAATGTGACTATTAGCTACTACAACTGTCACCGAGCTATCTGTGGCCAAGTCGATCTCCTTTCCGGTGAGGTACCGGTTGTTACCTTTATGTTATGGGCCTTGGCTTCCTTTGGAGTTATTCGCATCCTTGGGATTTGGAGTTACGACACATAGACGAATCGATAGGAATCGACTCATGCACACAGCCAACGATCACGACGACACAGCACAAAGCCTCCACTTCACTCTTCGATACCCTGGCTGTCATGACTCGCGTTGTTGGCTTCTGGTCTAATTGGAAGGCAACTTTGGAACACGCGTCATTGACTCATGTGCATTGCTTGCGTTGAACTTTTTGCTTATCAAATTACGACAAAATGGAGAGTCATTGGGAGGATGCGGCGGAATTGGTATTGGGCATCGGAGCCGGATGCATTCGGTCTCATTGCGTTGGTGCGTTCTTGCGATAACATATCCTAGTTACTCTCCTCCAAAAAAAAGTGCTTTACACTTCTGCTTCCTGCCGCTTCATCAAGCGAAGCCGTGACTGACATACTGGCACCCGACTTCAGGGTCGTTAGGAGTTGCTGCAATGGCTCTTATTGCCGCTACCCAATCCTGCCAGCGCTTCCATCTAGACCTCTTCTTCAGTCCAGATGTCCAAATGCTCTTTGCCCCGCTCGCTGTTCGTAACGATGGCAGACCGCGTGGGGAGCGGTAGGTGCCTTGTTGGCTCGGTGATGACCATTGTTTCGCGTGCCATTGGCCCTCGCATCCTCGTGGCAGGTTTGAGTGACTTCACATGTCACCGCCTATCCGGAGAAGACCGACACTACCCAAAATCCCACGCACGTCGAATCCCGGAATGACTCTTCTTGTCCCCGGTGAGCAAGTCCAAAGGCTAGACCCTGACGCCACGAGCCACGTAGATTGGCTTTATCGAATGGATGTCGACAGTGAGACTACGTGCCCGATGGTACGGTGATGATGACAACTGCCGTTGACAGCGCGGCGGCTTTGGGGTCGGACATGCTGTCGATGTATAATCTCGATCTCGGGGTAAAGCTTATCTTCCAAATATCGGCGCCGTAGTTATAACAATCCGCGCGTGATTCGCGAAGAAAGAGGAACCAGAAATCGTGTACTCGAACAACCGGACGATCTCGCATACTTGATATACGAGCCACCAAGCTTCTTACTCAAGTGACCTCTCCTGCTCTATCCTGTGATACCCCAATCAAGACCGCATCATAGCGCCACAAGCAGTAGATACGCCCGATCGGGTGCCTTACCGCGAGGCGTCCATCATCCACTAACCCAAAGCGGCAGGGTTCACGCTTCCTTGACAACACATCACCGCATTTCACCAGCGTGCAGGAAGACGTTATCACGGGTCATCATTGCGCCGTGCACAGTACCACCTTAGATCTCGCTTACAAGCTCACAGCTCACGGCTAATACCACGATCGTGACAACCTTGGAAAGGGTCGGTTCGCGAAAATGTATCTTTAGGTCTACACTTTACCAACTCTTCCCTCCCCTTCCCAGCCCTGTCTCAAAACCCATCTATTGCTTCCTCATCCTCATCCAAATCCTTAGTCATATGCAAAATCCGAATCCCCTCCCCATTTGGACACGTTACCACATCCACCCTCCCACTCCTCACATACCCACACCTCTCATACAACTGCACTCCACTAAGCGTCGCCCCCATCTCCAACCTCTTAAACCCGTCCGTCTCATCCGGCTTGCCTTCCCTCGCCCTCGCCTCGCAATACCGCATCATCATCGTGCCCAGGCCTTTCCGCGCATACTGCGGACTCGTGAAGATTGCTCGTATGCTCGCGCGGTCAACGGCTGGGTCGCGTTTTTCGGGCATGCGCAGCGGAGAGGGCGCGGAGTCCCCGCCGTACAGTGTTTTGCGGAAGGACCAGCCGCCGCAGGCGCAGATTGTGAGGGGTGCGTTGAGGGGGTGGAGGATGTAGTATGTTCTGTTTGCGAGATCATCAACTTTACTATCCTTTAATTCCCCCCCCCTCCTTCCCTTCCACTACCCAGGTTTCTGGATCTGGTCTTTGGCAATGCAATGTGGAGAAGAGGGGTACATATCCCCCCTCCCTCTTCCGCAAATGGATAATGCTTGATGACAGTTGATGACGGACGCCTTATTCTCATCCATTGATTATGATTGGAATTATACGTACTGGTCTTTGATGAGAACGGAATCTGGACCGAAGAGGTAGCCTATTGAGCCGTCGAGCTCGGCGTCTGTATAGTACCCTTTTCCCAGGCTGCGGAGGGAGGATGCAATCATGGATTGCAGGGAGGGTATGTCGGCGGGGGTTGCGGGGCGGAAGGTGTATTGGTGGGTTGCTTCTTGGGCTTTTGCTGAGGCGACGGGGTCGTGCATGTTGAATTTGGGGATGAGTGCTCTATGTCTTTTGGGGTGTTTGATGAGGGTTGTATAGGTCTTTTACTGTGTAGATGTATCTTCCTTGGGAGTTGGTGCATTCGGTCCAATCATACGTTATCGTTATCGCGAGGCTTGGGAGTGGGATGCTTTCCGACGGAAACCATCCCTGTTCCGCAAGGTTGGTTGCTTCGTATCGATCATTCCGAAGTCTATGGCGCGTCTTTCTTTCCAACAGTTACACGTACGAGTCGTAGAGGTGTATGTTCCTCGTCCATAACGCGCATCTCATAAGGTTTGCCGGACGGCGCGCTTTGACCACCGCGCGCCGGTTGATGTCGTTATTCTAACTTTCCGCCTCTGGCACCCACGTGGCACCATCGTCTTCCTCCAACAACCATCTTACAACAACTCTCGAATGATCCCAACCCCTGGCACTGACTGCAATAGACCTGATAACGAAGATTGTGCAATGTCAATGTCGACCCGACCCGGCTCCAGGCCCAGAGTGAATAACGGCGCCCCGCACTTAGCGAGATGAACAGTCTGGAAAAGCGAACGCGAGCATCGACATGTTCATCACAATCAATGCCGTTTTCCCTCCGAGTCATATTGCCAGAAGCTCATGGTTGGATCGACTCAGCGACTCATCGACTCAACGGCTAATACCAGGCGTAAGGTTAAAACGATCGCGCCTTCCTTGCGAGTCATCCTGAGCGGGCAGGTGATGCGGATGAATGGGGTTGCAGAGAGATCATGGAAGCATCGATCGCAAGATCCAAGATCCTCAACAACGGCAACACCCTGCAGTGGCTGATGCTGTACCTGCTTCTTTTGCTTCCAAGAACTGTTCGTTTTTGGCGTCCGCAGGATGAAGCAGGGTATAGAGTCGTGCACCAAGGGTGTTGCGATGGCTAGTACCCTTTGGACAGATTGCATCAACATCGCCTGCAGCATCCTGACAGCAGATTGTCGTGGGTGGAGGCGAAGCTCGTCTTACATGCCCAGTCTGCCAGCATCGCACACACTAAACAAATCCATCTATTGGAGTACCTTTGCGAAAAGATTTTCAACGTCACCAGACGTCGCAGTCAAAGGCAAGAAGGCATGGCTTCCATGTGCGGCGCATTCCGTTCACAACGGTCAACTCGCGGTGCTGGCGTTGCCAGCGTTTGGCCATCTTTGGTGCGCTTGCTTTTTGTATCACGTTGGGTGTTGAAACAGCTAAGAGCGTCAGGCGAATTTAAAATAGCACACGGTCCATAACGGGACGCTCCCGTGACGTCGATCAGCCCTATACCAGCAACGGCAGCAAATATGCGAAAGCTTATTTGCGTTTGGAAGCGTTCTTGACAACGAACAGGAACTTCGCTATATGCAAGACTGCACTATCATGCAGAAATACCTCCATCCGCAGACTGCCCAATCGCATCACATGTCGAGAGTTTTCCTCGCATTGCTTGCGATGAAGTCATTCCGCTTTTTCGAGACAGCCGTTTTCTTGTCAGCTCAACCTCCTACACTGACAGCTCGGAGACGGACGTCACTATGGCCAATGATTCACAGCAGAGTTCACAGCGTACCGAGGCACGGCAGGCACGTTGCGGTCGCACTAGGAACATCCTCGCGTGGGGCACTGCCCTGTAGCAAGATCAGCCGGGGTGACTAAAAAGTAAAGTCCAAGCGCATGAATGATGATAGTGCTTTTTCGGTAGTCGGATCATTTGAGGGTCCTGAATGGTCGACCGTACTGGCTGTTCGAGTCGAGAGGCTCAAAGTGGGACTGGTATTCCTCCGTACCCCATCTCCACCATGACTCTCATGAGAACTCAACCTACTTGGCAGCACTTGGTAGCAGTTGCATGACTGGGGCTTGTTGTCCTTGCAATACACCGATGCAGAGTTGGCCAATCCAGTGTCGAGTCGACGAACACCTTCCTCGGCTGTGATCTTAGTTACCGGTTGTTTCCACTCCATCGATGAGCCCACTGATACCTTGGCGGTGCCTGGCACTATGCCCTGTCTTCTCGACTTGATCGTCGTCATGGGTAGATTGAGCTTGGCCATATGCCTGGCCGAACATCTTGGGATTATAAGAAGGTAGGACGCCGGCTTCAGTTGGAGATCATCATCAGTCAACACTGTCGTCAACACTACAGTTCACAGGCCCGGTGCTTACATTCGCTCCTACCTTTTTCGCTTCTTCTCTATCTTCTTGTCAATAGCAGATTCAACTTTCATCCCACTTCCCCCTATCCATCCACCAGTCAACACCATGTACGCCAAATCCGTCCTCATCGCCGCCCTTGCCGGCTTCGCTTCCGCCAGCCCCATCGAACTCGAGAGCCGCCAGCTCTTTGGTGGTGGAATCGGCGGCACAGGATCCAGCTCGAGCGAGTTCAGCCGCGGCGGCTGCAAAGACGTCCTCTTCGCCTTTGCCCGTGGCTCCACTGAGATTGGCAACATGGGAACAGTCGTCGGACCGCCCACCTCGAACGGCCTCAAGAAAGAATTCGGAGCCGACGCCGTCGCGACCGAGGGAATCCCCTACGCGGCCTCCATCGGCACCAACGTCCTCCCCGGCGGCACCGACACACGCTCCAAGAACATGATGGCCGACACCCTCAACAGCATGGCGCAGAAATGCCCCGACTCCGTCATCGTCGCTTCAGGCTACTCCCAAGGCGCAGCCGTCTGCCACCGCGCCATCGAAGGCCTCGACCCCGCCGTCATGCAGCAAATCGCCGGTGTCGTCACGTACGGCGACACCCAGAAGCTGCAGGACAGGGACCAGATCCCTAACTTCCCCAAGGAGAAGGTCAAGATCATTTGCCAGCCTGGCGATGCTGTTTGCCTCGGTACGCTGAGCGTGCTGCCTGCGCACTTGACATATGGTGTCCGTGCGGATGAGGGTGTAGCTTTCCTTGTGCAGCAGATTAAGGGTGTGCAGGCGAAGATCAAGGCGAGGAATGCGAAGAGGGAGGCGGAACAGATGGCTGGAGACGCTGAGTTGCAGGCGCAGGCTGCAAAGATGGACGCTGAGATGCAGGAGGCGATCAAGCAGGCTGCTCAGGAGATTGAGGCTTAAGCGTTGATTTGGGGATTGCCTAGAGGGGATTTGGGGCTGGATACATGTGTGGCTGGATCACTTGAGGACTTTTTTACGACCTTTCTTTACTTTCTTTTATCTTTTTTTCTTGGATTGTAGTGTTATCTTACGAATTTGATTGAATTGGGCCCAGCATATTTGAGCATCTTGCGTTTGTGCTGAGTGACGTCTTTGTGCAATTAGTGAGAAGAGCATCATGAGATGGGAAGAAAATGCATATGAGTTGGGTGTTACGGTTGATCGTCAACTAGATCGTGTCCGAGATAGGCAAGTTACGATAAGGTGTTGATTGTGGCACCGTCGCTTGCCCCGACTGCCCCGAATGCTCCCCGCTGCCTGCCCCGCTTTGATAAATCGCCGCAACGACTCAGGCTTCAGCCACCATTCTGACGAGAAGGCAACACAAGCGATAGCTCTCGATGCGTGGAAGTTCCATTGCGCCTTTTTCCCTTTCAGAATTATCTTTACCATGTGTTTCAAACTTCCAGTATGAGAAGCTCACGGGACCGAGATGACATCAATACCCAGCGCATATCATACTACGAGCCTAAAGGCGCACGAACAAACATATTCAACCCTCTCATTCCAAAGACGAGAGAATATCTGGGTTAAGACAACGTTCAGTGTACTATCAAACCAAATCGCTGCCGACAACAGACGCCCCGCCGCCCAGTCGTAGAATTCCATGGTCACGCCGTACGACATGCATACTAGCCTTGTACACGTGTACAAGATGCAGACAAAGGTACGGGATTAGGGAGTGCCCTGATGCTAGTCGTAACCATAGATTGAGCACTTCGTCCGGCCATTCACATCAAGCCCCGTTACACCATCACGCAGTGAGCCAGAAGCGGCCTCCAACGGCGCCGGCAGAAGAGACAAATCGCCAATCACCATGTTACGCAGCATACCAAGAAGAGCCGAAGCGAGACTAGGTAGTCTGCCACTATGGTGGAGTTACGCAGTAGCTCGCGGATGATCATTCGCTGGGAGAGTAGCTGCGAGGACCATTCGAGCCCATACACTCTCCTACCTCTACCATATCAAGACGAACTACCACACTACTTACCAACGCGGAATCCTTTAAACACCGTCTCTCAGACAATACCAAACACGACACGCCCACCATGCCCTCCCCACCACCCACGCCCGAAGAAGCCCAGCGCCGCCAAACCGAAGCGCGCGCAGCCGTCACGGCATCCCTCGCCAGCGTCGGCGCATCCGTCGACAACGAGATGCGCACGCGCACCGCCGACCTGCACGCCAACTCTGCGGCAATCGCAAAGCAGGAAAAGGAGCTAGCGAAACAGACGGCGGCGCTGGCGAAACAGACTGCCGAGTGGGATAAACTGCTGCAGGGCGGCACGAAGAAGTTGAATGAGGTGGGGGATATTCAGAACTGGGCGGAGATGATTGAGAGGGATTTGCTGGTGTTGGAGGAGACGGTTCGATTGGTGGATGGGAAGGGGAGGGAGAGGGAGGAGTCGGCGAGTGGGACGGGGGGTTGGTAGACGATATCAAGACATGGTATGGAACTTGTGGCGACGGTCGTATTATGAGCGATGTTGTGCTGTTGAGTAATATATAATATTGTTATCAAGTCTCCGGATTGCATGCCCAGGTATGCGCTGCCTTGCGGTGGTGAATAGTGACATGTCCTATCGGAAGTTATATGGGACGAAGGATGTCAGTATAATCGACCCATTGATAGACCTACAAACGTCCCAACAGGTCCCGCGCTACCGCGAGCGTGATTATGTCTCGTCACCTTCTGCAGAGACAGTGACGACAGCGCGTCGCTTTCGTGACGCTCTAAGCTTGGATCATCGGGCACGGACCACGTCTCCATGATTGCGGAAACTGCTACTTGCGGTGCTCGTAGCTGGAGCTCCAACAACACCTTCACCTCACCCACCACCCGCCTGCCGACACAGAGGCTCCCGCTATTTCACGGCTGGCACCTGCACCCTGCCACAAATTCCCCAACTAGCTGCCCAAGATCCACGCCTGCACCGTGGAATCTACCAGCAACCCACCACCCACGCCTCTTCTCCGCCAACCCGCCCGCTTGTAGCCATCGCAACATTTCGCGGCGACCGCCTTTGTGTGCAGACCCACCGACGACATACATCATCACGACCCCGCTTTTCGCTCCACTAAAGCCGCAGCCACTTTGGGTTTCTGCGCTTCCGGTAAAGGCAATCGCAGCCTGCCTCTCGACATCCTCTCACGCCACGGACACGGCGCCGTGCTATCCGACCGCCTACACGCAACCACTGCTCGCTCGACACCGGCTTCATAGAGCTTGCATGTGAGCAAGCTTCGTCTTCCGAGCGCCCGGCGCAAACATGAAGATCAAGAAACAGGCTACATCGCGACATGAGTCGACTCTGGTAAGCTGCAGCTCCCCGCGCTCCCCGCCCTCGCCACTGCTAACACAGCGCGTAGTCGCCGATGATAGCAGACTTTGTGAAGGCGACCGAGTCAATACCGCTGTTCCAGCTGCCCGCACATCTCGCCTCGTTCCCCAGGCACTGGCCCTTTCCCCGCGGTGACGCATACCACTGGATCCCCGCCCTGAACCGCTTCGACCACACCCTCGAGCTCTTCAACAAGGAATATGGCCTGGTAGACGGGCCCCAGACACAGGCCTTCCAGCGCCGGCTGCTGCTCAAGGGCGATGCCGAGGAAGGAAGCACCAGCTCTGAGCAAACCACGACCGATGCCGTCCTGGATACCCTGCACGTATCCCGGGATGGCGATCGCGAGCTGGTCGAGCAGATCCTCAACTTCACGCGGATGCTCCTGGAGAACTGCGGGAACCGTAGTCTGTATTCCAGCAGTGAGCGCCTGGACAAGCTGCTGAACACGACCTCCACATCCCTCCTCAAGGCCACGCTTCGTCTAGGCCATCGCCTCGCACAGCGCTATGCTGCCGCACGCATGCGCTTGGCCCCGGCCACCCTGCACCCGTCCCTTCTCTCCAGCCACTACAACATCAACCTCGACAAGGTCCAGAAGCTGGCTAGCCCATTCGCAAAAGGCCCCGCAACGGCAGCACCGGTCTTCGGTACTCCAGCAGGCAAGGGCAAGGACCGCGCTGGCAGCACTGATAAGGTCAGTCCGTCCGACCTAGTCGCTCTGTACTCTCTGTCCGAGTCATCGATGAAGCAGGAGTTCGGAGGCGTCCTCATCTCGTACTATGAGCCCACCCCCTCGTCCGAAGCGGAGAGCGGCAAGCAGGCATCTACAGAGGCACCCGCACCCACCACGCCGACTCCCGTACGGAGGACGTCCAGCATGGGACCCAACCGAACACCGAGACAGCCCCAGCCTGCACCCGCTACCGATTCGCCGAGCACACCTGCCTTCACTCCCGGACAGCCCAGTAATACAACGAACGGGCCCAAGACTTTCCAGCTGTCAGCGGACAAGGTACACAAGACCGACATACACGACCTCATAAAGGAAGGACTCGCAAGTCTACCGGAGACGGTGCACTACGAATTCCTGCACAAGCTCCGCATCGCGAAGATGTTCAACGAGGGACGCACAGGGCGCGACAGTGCAGTTGCCATCCGTCTACTGTCCATTGCGAACATCGGTTACGTACACGTCGAAAAGGAGTTCATGGCCAAGCTGGGTCAGCAAGATGCAGACGAACCACGCCGGTTGCAACTTGCCTACCAACTCTCTGAGCTCGTCCATCCGCCTGGAAACGGCGAGACTGGCATTTCGATGGAGCTGCAGACATATACCATGAGCGCGCTTGAGGCTCTTGCAAAGCACAAGTCTAAAGCGGCTGATGTTTGCACTGCCCTTAGTGTCAACGTCAACCACGGTGTGTTGTTCTACGTTGTGCGCAAGCTGGTTGCTGGCCTTGGCGAGGAAACTGGTAACCCGGATGATATCGAGGAGGACGAGTGGCGCGACGCTTTGTTCTCTCTGCTGAATACTCTGCCGACGTCTCAAACACGCACTGGTGAGCAGATGGTGGCTGCGGGGCTCCTGGAAATTCTTGTCGATGTTCTCAAGCTGCGTACAGCAAAGGCAGAGCGCAACCACCCCAAGATCCTCAACTTCCTTGATACCTTTGTGTACAACCTGCGAGACGCCTTCTCAGCCCTCGTGGCTGCGAAGGGGCTCGAAATCATTGCTGATCTGATGCAATACGAGGTCGACACCTCCAAGAAGCTCGCAGAGGAGGACAAGGGTATGCCCAAGGAGTACAAGACTCAGCTTACTGATTATCAAATCCCGTTCTATCACCAGCAGAGTCTACGCTGGCTTTTCAAGTTCCTCAACCACATGATGTCGCATACAGGCGGAAATTTCGATCGTTTGATGCGAAACTTGCTTGACTCACAACAGCTGCTCAGCAGCTTGCGCACTGTGCTATCGAACGCCAAGACGTTCGGCTCAACTGTTTGGAGCATGGCTGTCACAATCCTTACCAGCTTCATCAACAATGAACCCACTAGCTATCAAGTCATCGCCGAGGCAGGTCTTAGCGATGCGTTCTTGGAGACAGTCGCGGGAGAGCCTGCTTCAGAATCGACGGCTGCAGCCAACAATGACCCCAGTGCTTCAACACCAACGACATACGCTCCTAGGGAGGGCGGAAGGCCACTTGCCGAGGGTATCTTGCCTGTAGCTGAAGCCATCTCGACACTGCCCCCGGCTTTCGACGGTATCTGCTTGGCTGAAGCTGGTATGAAGCTGTTCCAGTCATCGACGGCCCTCCAGCGATTCTTCGAGATCTTTGAGAGTCCTGCTCACATCAAAGCTCTTGACGCTGATACGGAGATGCCTACCCTGATCGGAAACTCTTTCGATGAGCTAGTGCGTCATCACCCTCCTCTAAAGGCACGCGTTCTCGCCTGTCTAAGCGAGCTGATCGCGCGTGTGGTCCAACTTTGCGCCGACAAGGCCGAGAAGGAAGGTGTAGGAGCCAAGCTCTGGACCGAGGATGCTGCTGGAAAGCTCACTGTAGCAGGCGGCCGCCAAGCGCTTTCTGCATCAGGCTCGCAGCAAAGTACAGCTCAAGCATCAGGGACCACAAGCACTGATGTGGAGATGAAAGATGCTGATGAGACTGCTAACGAACCAGTCACTTACAGTCAAATCACCGAAACTGAGGACAGCACCAAGGGCCCTACCACCGGTCAGTACATCCGCGTACTCTGCCGTTTTCTCTCTGGGTTCTTCTCAAACCACGCCATGTGCGCTGCGTACGTCGAGCTTGATGGTGTAGATTCTATCCTTGACATTTCAAGTCTCCCTTGCTTAGACCCAAAAGCAAGCGAGTACCGCAGCATGTGCGAGCAATTTGGCCACGTTGTCCAGGTACTCGTTGAGCAGAAGCCCCATATCGCGGTGCCTTCTCTGATCAAGCGGACACAAGTGGCCCTGGAGCGCCTGCAACCACTCCTCGATCACACCGGCAAACAAGCCTTCTTCGCACCTTTCACAAGCACTGGTACTTCCCAGAGCCCAGAGCACATGCAGCAAGGTACACAATACGTCAAAGCATTAGTGTCGGCCCATACCCTCGTCGGAGCCATGACCTTGACCTTCCAGAGCCAGATGTACACCACCCGTTCCTCTCACAATGTCTCTAGTCAAGTCAATCTTGCGGACATGTACGCACGTCTTGTGGACAGTCTCGGAAAGCTGCATCGAAGCTGTGTTTGGGAAGAGCTTTTGCTCCAGCGCAACATGCCCACAGAATGGGAGAAGGAAACGCGGATTACCAGTTCTGGTTTCGGCAATGATGAAGCCGACAACGTGTTCCGCCTTGGAAACAGTGCGACCGAACCACCTGCCAACGGAGACGCTGCTGCCTCTGGCACGGCTTCGGAGACCACGGCTCCAAGTCAGAACAGTGCACAATTCAAGAACACGCAAACTCTCCGCAATCTGCTTAGTAGGATACCGATGGAAGTCGCACCGTTCTTCCAGTCGCTTGGCAAGCTACTCTTGTTCCGCCGCAGTCTTGAGGCTTACCAGAGGCAATGTGCAACGGTCGTGTCAGACCAGCTTGCCCAGGCAGTCATTGACCAGCTCGAGTACGAAGGTCCCAAGGAATCAGAGATCATCGAAGACCGCTATGCGTACTGGATCATCATTCTTACTTCGCTGTCACAGCTTATCGTGGAGGTGAACCTCGATCGATCGCAAGCGTTGACGCTGTTGCTTGTGTCATTCCGCAACCTCGGTGGATTCGATGTTCTGGCGAACATCCTCAACCAGTTCTACGAATCGGCGCTTGAGATCACCCAGAAGCAGGCAGAAGATACTAGTGAGGAGTCAAAGCGAGTGCTCAACCTCTCTCTCGGAGGAATCAAGATCATTCTGGCCTTCTTCTCCCAGATCATCAACTTCAAAGTCATCTCAGAGTCGCCACAAACGTCATCGATGCAAACCCGGCCGGACCGCGATCGGGAGCGGGCTGATCACTTCTTGACCGCTCAGTTCCTTGTTGAAATACGCTACGCCGTCATCGTGCCTGTGGAAAAGATCTGGAATTCTGATCTCATGGATAAGGCTACTACGTCGTTGGTGAAGACGTCTGTCAACATACTGAAATCTGTTCTCGAGTGCGAAGGTGAGCATGGAGCTTACAAGAGCATCGACAAGATTCCAAAGCGTAGCAAGCCCATAATCAAGCCTTGGACTGCCCGAAACGGAGACCACTTGCCGCGCTTGAAAGACAAGGGATACGAGGAGAGCCTTGCTGAAGAAGCCTTGTATCGATGCTGCGACAACTTCAACATGGCGGAGGAGTATTGCAAGAACCAAATCCGTCCAAGTGCGTCAAGAAATCCTATACCACAGTATGAGATCCAAGCGCGAGGCCCGCCATCCGCTTCACCAAGTCGAGCTGAAGTGGTGGTTCCCGAGCACCCAGACGACGCTAGCATGACAGGGAGCGAAGTAACGCGGGATGAAGATGGTTCTGAGCACCCGGAGACACAGTCTGTCCATATGGAAGACGCCGACGCTTCGACTGCAGAACCAGATGCGCCTACGTCTACTACACCTGTACCAGGTGATCAGTCAAGTCAAGTATCCGCGCCACAGGACGCTCTCGCTTATCAGAAGCGGATGGCTAACGGCAATTCGACCCAGCTCGTTGCCATAGACCAGCTGGATGAGCAGCGAGCCAAGCTCCGTCAGAACCTCGTTGATCGATGTCTCGATATGCTCAACTCGCACGATGATGTCACCTTTGAGCTGGCAGATCTCATTATTGCCGCTGTTTCAAAAGCGCCCGACCCACCCGAGATGCGTGCCGAGATCGGTATGATGCTTGTGCAGTCTCTCATGTCGCTGCAGAGTGAAGATGACTTCCGAACCCAGAGCAAGAAGATAGCAGCTTCGGCCCATCTCCTAGCGTTGGTGCTTCAAGAAAAGGATTTTTACGACGTTATCGTTGAACAGCTGAAGGAACACTTCACTACCTTGTTGGGCTTCATCAAAATCTTCCCAGATCAGTCTCCAGAGGATTCATCACCTTGGATTGGTCAGGTCTTGCTTATCGTCGAACGACTACTGGCTGAAGATCAACTTCCGCATCAAGTCCAATGGACTCCGCCGACAGAAGAGTCCCAGGAAGAGACCACGGTCGACGATCTACCGCAACCTATCGTCAGTATCGAGGAGAAGGATCTGCTTTTCAACGCAATCATCGAGATGTTGCCTCGCATCGGCAAAGATGAGTCGCTGGCTCTGTCTGTGACACGAGTACTAGCCATGCTTACTCGGACGCGTAAGATTGCCACGCGTCTTGCGGAGAAGCGCAACGTTCAACGTCTGTTCCTCATGGTAAAGCAGCTTGCTGGTATCACCAATGAGGGCCTTCGAAGCGCCTTCATGATTGTGCTTCGTCACATGATTGAAGACGACGAGATGATTCGACAGATTATGCGTACCGAGATCCAGCAGATGTTTGAGTCGCGCGACCGAAGGCAGACAGACACTACTGGCTACACTCGCCAGATGTACGCGCTAGCCATCCGTGCGCCTGAGATCTTCGTGGAAGTCACCAACGAGAAGCTTCAACTTAAAGGGTTCGATCCTAATCAGCGACCGCAGACTCTTATCCTTAAGAAGACTGACCCACCTCCGACTGAACCAACTGAGTCAACTGAGCCAACAAGTGTCGTTGAGTCTTCAGAGGTTACTGCTGAGGCCGATAAACCCAAGGAGTCTAGCGAAGCGCCTAAGCAGCCGTTCCTTGAGCGAACAAAGACTTCTGATCTCAAGGTGCCTGTAGTTGAGAACCCCGATGGTGTTATCCATTACCTTCTCTGCGAGTTGCTAGCCTACAAGGAGGCTGAAGATAAGCCTGAGCCCGCTAAGCCTACCGAAAAGCCCGCAGAGAAGCCCGTAGAGGGTGCAGCTGAAGGACAGGCAAGCAATGAGTCGAGCTCAGACGCCGCCACCGCGACCCCAGCTGCCGCACCTACAGAATCCGCGAAGCCCGAGAAGCCTGTGTTCAAGGCTGAAGCACACCCAATCTACATCTACCGCTGCTTCATCTTGAAGTGTCTGGCTGAGCTTCTGCAGAGCTATAACCGCACGAAGATTGAGTTCATCAACTTCTCCAGGAAGGCAGACCCTTACACCGTGACACCATCAAAGCCGCGTTCCGGTGTCCTGAACTATCTTCTCAACAACGTGGTTCCCATCGGCAGCTTGAGCCATGAAGGTGATCTCGCGTTCAAGAAGAAGCTGGCGACATCGAATTGCGCCATCGACGTCATCGTTTCACTGTGCAACAAGACGGGAGAGTTTGTTCTCCCGAAAACCGACGTACCACTGTCGCCATATACGGAAACTGAACCAGACCTGCTTTTCGTACGCAAGTTCGTCCTTGAGCATGCCCTGAAGGCGTTCAAGGATGCAAACGCTTCGGACGAACCACTCGACATGAAGTACTCTCGTCTGTTGAGCATCGCCGACATCTTTAGTAGGATGGTGTCGCAGCGTCCCAATGGAGAGATGCTTACTCAGAACGCCGATCTGACACCCAACCTTAAGCAGATGGCTAAGATTATGTACGAGAAGAACTTTGTCACCATCCTGACAACAGCGATTTCGGACATTGATCTCAACTTCCCAAATGCTAAGCGAGTGGTTAAGTACATCCTCAAGCCTTTGAAGTGGCTTTGCTACGTAGCCATGGATCTGAGCATGCACTATGATACTGGTTCAGCCCCAGACTCCGCCGACGAGTACGAGATCTCGACAGCATCTGACGACGATCTTGTTGACAACACACGCGAAGAGACGCCTGATCTGTTCCGCAACTCCACGCTCGGCATGTTTGAAACTGGCGACTCGGAATCTGACGAAGACTCTGAAGACGACGAGGGTGAAGAAATGATGTACGACGATCCCTATGCGGATGATATGGAGTACGACGAGGCTGACATCGGTGACGACGATGTTGTTTCTGATGACGACGAAGAGATCCTTGGGGAGATGGGTATGGACATTGACGGTATGGGTCCTATCGAAGGTCTCCCCGGCGACATCGATGTCGAGATCGAGGTTGACGACGACGGCAACCAAATGGGGATGGGCTCTGATTCAGATGAAAACTCTGATGACGATTCGGAAGACGACGAGGATGACGACGAAGATGACATGGATGACATGGACGATGGAGGTGACGACGATATGGACGACATGGATGAGGCCATGGATGCTATGGAGGAAGTCACTGGTGACGACGAGAACGCCAGTCTCGCTGAAGATCAAGAAGATGACTGGAGCGATGACCAGGACGACTTCCCAGGTGGTCCCAACGGCGAAGGCAACATGGGCCCTGGCGCGCTCGGCTTTGTCCTTGATCCTCCTCAGCTTCTTGAACAAATGCGTCAACAAGGTGGAGATCTCGAAGACTTCTTAGATGACGAGATGGCGGAAGAAGGTCCGTTGCTTCATAGGATAGAACGCTTATCACGGTCGCTAACCCAACTAGATATGGACGAGGAAGAAGAGGAGTACGATGAAGAAATTCACTACGATCCTGGAATGGAAGATGAAGACGATGCTATGCCCGAGATGGGGTGGGGAGGTAGCTGGGAAGACGCTCAAGCCCCTGCTGTTCGACATACCCACCGCCTCAGCCCATGGATGTTCCCCGCAGGGCCAGGTGATCGCATCCTTGTACCAGCTTACCGTTCGCATCGCCCTGGTGCGGGTCCTCGTGTTACTGACGATGGTATCAATCCCCTGCTTCAGCGAGGCGGTCGCTCTGCTGGACGAGATGGTCTACCGCGCAACGAAGGTCAAAGCGACTGGGTTCATGCCATTGAAGGTCGCGGTCCCCGTGTTTTCAGCCAATCTGATAGCCCAGTCTCGTTCATCAGCAATCTTTTGAACGCTATGAGCTCTACTACTGGCCCGACAATACACCAGCACGGAGGCGCATTGCACCTTTCTTTCGCCAACCCCATGGGTATGCCACCCTTCGACAGCGGGATGCGACGCGATATTGCTCGCATGCGAGAGTCGTACACATCACGCACTGCTCGCGAAGACCCACATTCTGCGGTATCATTCGTCAAGGCGTACACCAGCCAGCGCTGGCAGGAAGAAGCCCGGATCCTGTTCGGTCCTGGCGCGATAGAGAAGAGCCAGCGAGTGGTCAACTCCATCCTGAAAGTCATGGTTCCTCCTGCTATGGAAGCGGCGAAGAAGCGACTGGAGGAACGCCAGGCTGAGGTCGCACGCAAACTCAAGGAAGAGCAGGAGCAGAAAGAGCAGAAGGAGCGTGAAGAGCGTGAGAAGCGCGAAGCACAAGAGAAGGAGGATCGTGAGCGACAGGAACGTGAAGCTGCTGAGGCTGCGAGCCGCGCTCAAGAAGAACCCGCAGAAAGCGAGCCAAAGACTGAGGCTGAAACTGCACCTGAAGCGCAAGCTATGGAGGGCGTTGAGGTCGGAGAGTCCTCGTCAGCGCCCGCTGACGCCTCCGCTGCGGCTGAGCCCGCGCCTGCGGAACCTGCTGCGCCTCCAGCACCGCGAGTCACAACAACGATTAGAGGTCATGAGTATGACATCACGGATTTGGGCATCGACACCGAGTATCTAGACGCTCTTCCCGAGGATCTGCGCGAGGAAGTCTTGATGCAGCAGGTAGCTGAACGTAGAGCCGAACAACGGGCTCAAGCGCGACGACAAGAGCAGCAGCAGTCGCAAGCCCCGGCACAAGCACAAGCTCCGGCCGCGCCCGAGGAGGCAGGTCCAGTAGGTGAGGCACCTACAGACATCAACCCAGACTTCTTGGCTGCTCTTCCTCCAGAGATTCGAGATGAGTTGCTTGCAGAGGAGGCGCAAGAGCGTCGACGCCGGGAGCGGGAAGAGCGCCGCCGTCGCGACCAAAGCAGTGCTGGCGCCGCCCCTCCACAGGCAGAAGACATGGATCCTGCGAGCTTCTTCGCATCGCTGGACCCCAATCTGCGAGCTGCTGTACTTATGGATACCGATGAGAGCATTCTGCGCCAACTTCCACCTGACATGTCTGCGGAAGCTCGAGCAATGGGAGGTGATCGCCGGCTACACCAGTTCAACGACTTCGGCTATAGACGTGATCGCCGCGCGCAGCCAGACGACCCTTCACAGAAGAAGAAGACGCGTCCTTGCGTTCAAATGCTTGACAAGGCAGGCGTTGCCACGCTCCTAAGGCTCATGTTCATCCCACAACAGGGCAGCGCCAAGGGTAGCCTGAGCTCCATCCTTCGCTATGTCTGCGAGAACCGTCAAAACCGCGCCGAGGTCATTAGCATCCTGCTCTCCATTCTTCAAGACGGTAGCGCCGATGTGAATGCAGTCGAGAAGAGCTTTGCTCAGTTGTCTATCCGAGCAAAGCAGCCTCAGCAACCAGCCGACAAGACCCCGAAGATCTCCCGCAAGAATGGCGCTCTATCGATCAACGCCGATGTCTCTCCACTCATGGTCGTTCAGCAATGTCTCAACACACTTACTCAGCTGACGGAGAAGAACCCTGCCGTATGGCAGTTCTTCCTTACTGAGCACGAGACTGGCGTCGGTTTCAAGAATCGTGCCAACCGCAAGGGCAAGGCGAAGGAAAGCAAGGCGAACAAGTACCCAGTCAATGCGCTACTCACCTTGCTGGACCGTAAGCTTATCGTTGAGAGCTCTACCATCATGGAGCAATTAACATCACTGCTGAAGGTCATCACGGCACCACTACAAGTCCTCAAGAAGGAGAAGGAGAAGGCTGCTGAAGACGCAAAGAAGGAGGCAGAGGCCTCTGCGGAGGGTCAGACTACCGACAATGAGCCTGCCGATACCACAACCACGGAGACTCGCCCAGAAGGTCAAGATACGGAAATGACGACTGCTCCCGAGAACACTGCTCAGCCAGATACCGCTACTGAGGGCGAGGGCAGTACTTCCAAGCCTGACGAGTCAAAGGCCGAAGAGGACAAGAAGAAGCACCGCACACTCACACCACCCGATGTGCCTGAAGCCAACCTTCGACTCGTCGCTAAGATTTTGGCTGCTCGGGAGTGCAACAGCAAGGTCTTCCAGGAGACTTTGTCTGTCATCAGCAACCTCTCGCCCATCCCAGGTGCCAAAGAGATCTTCGGTCAAGAATTGCTTGGTATTGCCAAGGATCTTGCTAGCTCAACACTTCAGGATCTTGCGAGCTTGACAGTTCAAGTTTCAAAGGCAAGTTCGCCTACTGACGTCCAAGGCATCGCACTTGCCAAGTTCTCCCCAGCAAGCTCCGATCAAACTAAGCTGCTGAGGGCCCTGACGGCGCTCGACTACCTCTTCGACCCGTCGCGCGATAGCAAGGATAAGCCTGAGGCCGCTGCAGAGGCGCTTGAGCCCGCTCAGAAGGAAGACATCCTGTTGACCCTATACGAGGATTCTGCTTTCGCGCCACTATGGGAAAAGCTCAGCGAATGTCTCACCGTCATCCGCCAGCGCGGCAACATGCTCAACATTGCTACTACGCTGCTTCCGCTGATTGAGAGTCTGATGGTTGTTTGCAAGAACACCACACTCAAGGACATGCCTCTGTCCAAGATGCTTCCCAAGGAGTTCGCCTTGTCTAGTCCGCCACCTGAGAGCAGGATGGAGAACCTGTTCTTCAACTTCACTGAAGAGCACCGCAAGATTCTCAACGATCTTGTACGCCAGAACCCCAAGTTGATGAGCGGAACTTTTTCCCTACTTGTGAAAAATTCCAAGGTGCTAGAGTTCGACAACAAGCGCAACTACTTCAACCGAAAGCTTCATTCGCGAGGTGGCGACCGACAACAACACCAGCCTCTCCAGCTCTCTGTTCGTCGAGACCAAGTCTTCCTAGACTCTTTCAAGTCGCTGTACTTCAAGTCGGCCGATGAGATGAAGTTCGGCAAGCTCAGCATCCGCTTCCACGGCGAGGAAGGTGTTGACGCTGGTGGTGTTACCCGCGAGTGGTTCCAGTCTATCTCACGCCAGATGTTCAACGCCGACTACGCTCTCTTTGTACCTGTCGCTTCCGATCGCACGACATTCCACCCCAATCGCCTTAGTTCGATCAACCCTGAGCATCTGATGTTCTTCAAGTTCATTGGTCGGATCATCGGCAAAGCACTTTACGAAGGCCGCGTCCTCGACTGCCATTTCAGCCGAGCGGTCTACAAGCAGATCATGGGCAAGCAGGTCAGCCTCAAGGATATGGAGACGCTTGACCTTGAGTACTACAAGTCCTTGGAATGGATGATTCACAACGAGATCACGGATATCATAACGGAAACCTTCTCAGTTGAAGTCGAAGCCTTTGGAGAGATGCAAACCGTCGACCTCATCGAAAACGGCCGTAACATTCCCGTTACCGAAGACAACAAGCACGAGTACGTACGCCTCATCACTGAGCACCGTCTTGTAGGCGCCGTTCAAGAGCAGCTCGAGAACTTCCTCAAGGGCTTCCACGATATCGTTCCGGCGGAGCTCGTCTCCATCTTCAGCGAACAGGAGCTCGAACTTCTCATTTCCGGTCTGCCTGACATCAATGTGGATGACTGGAAGAACAACACCGAGTACCACAACTACACAGCTGCCTCGCCACAGATCCAGTGGTTCTGGCGCGCTGTCCGAACGTTCGAGAAGGAAGAGCAAGCCAAGCTGCTTCAATTCGTCACTGGTACAAGTAAGGTGCCGCTCAATGGTTTCAAGGAGCTCGAGGGTATGAACGGCTTCTCCAAGTTCAATATCCACCGCGATTACGGCAGCAAGGATCGTCTGCCATCTAGCCATACTTGCTTCAACCGTATGCTATACCCCCTTACCCTTTGTCTCAACCCAATACTAACAAATCTGACAGAACTCGACCTCCCTGAGTACGAGACGTACGAAGATCTTCGCAAGGCCCTTTACACCGCCATGACAGCTGGTGGCGAGTACTTTGGCTTCGCCTAAACTTACCCCGCTCGCTGTCACAAACAACGAACGAACGGCCTCTTTACCTCACGAATATCGCTTTTTCGATGATTACATATTACGATCTTCTTTGCATTGCAGGCGCAGGAAGGGGCGTGTATGTGTGTACCGGGAATATGAACTATACCCTTTCAGGTGAGGGGTGAAGGAATGAGCATTTGGTAGATGAGAAGAAGAGTAGTGATTGATGGTTTATGCCCTGGGCTCTTTTTTTTTTTCTTCTTTTTCTCTCTCTCTGTGTACGAATATCAGTTCAAAATTGGAGTGGAGGGAGTTTTTCACGAGTTTATGAGATGGAGATGTGATGATGCAGGAATGCCTGGTCCAGCTGGCTGGTTTCGAACAGATGGGAAAGAGGATGATCTGGGAGTGCAGGCCTGGGTCGTCCTTTCTTGTACCTTGATGGGAGACTGGTTGGGTGGACTGGGTGAGAGGATTAGTGAGGTGTTAGATAGAGGTTATGAGTTTCTTTACTCGATATGCTTGTTCTTGAGTCTGTGAACGGCGTGAAGTTTGATGGATGTTTTGCGTGAGAGTTGCAGTAATGGTGTCGTCATATTCGCCTGGTATACTGGAGCGCATCGCTAGCTAGTGTACGCACTTTCCACGCATGTTCCTTTCAGTTTCAAGTGTTGCGCTCATTACGTACCATGTCGAAAGTGCAATGGAGGGGCTTACCTGACCTGGGCAGTCAGGCACGGCTTACCCGATTAGGGCAACTATCGCATCCCACAACATTGTGGGGGAAGAGGCACCGAACAACATCATCTTGGTTCTTTATAATGTGCTTTCTGGACTAATTTCACATCAAATACTATCTTGCTATTACTACCACTCGAAATTATCCAGGTTGCACCAAACAGTAAGCTTAAATTTCATGCGATGGGAACGACGTGGCGGTCTTACAGTATTACTAACGCGCACCGTGCAAACAGTGTCTGGAACCCTCGTCCCCCTCACCGTCATCAAAGGTGCAGGCCATGAATTCATCCCCTTGCCAAAAGGCGACAACGCAACCGTCGCCGACTTCCACACGTAAGCCACCCCCTCTTGTCCCATCATCACCTTTTCCCTCTCTCCCCAGCAATCCAAGCCCGTCTGCAATGATTGCGATCCATCTCGTTCGAGGAGCATCTTTGCGTATAGAACAATTACATACGGCAGGAATCGAGAGTGGCTCGTCGCTCTACATCATCACAGTTCCTCCAAGGCCACGCTCCATCATCTAAACTCTATTCTAACTCACACCAGCATCCGTACTCAAACCCCCTCCTCACCCGCGCACCTAACATCCGGCTTCTACAAGATCGAAGCCGGGCCTTCGAAACCGGCTTCTTATGACTTTGAGGAGACGAAATATGTTCTGAGTGGTCAGATCGATGTGCTGGATGAGGCAACGGGGATTACGCATCATCTTGTAGCCGGGGATTTTGCGTTCTTTCATGTAGGGTCCAAGGTGCAGTTTTCGACGAAGAGTAAGGGGATGGCGTTTTATGCTGTTACAAGGCCGGTTAGGGTGGCGCATCCGGGGTTGGTGGGGAGGGAGGAGAAGACGTCGAAGTTGTAGGGGGAGGATGGAGATGGGATTGCGGGTTTGAGGGGGGAAGCAAAAGGGAGGGGAGAAAGGTGCCAAACTGTGGTGTTATGAAAGGAAGAGGAAGGGGTTGGTTGGTGTACAATGACGCGGCAAATGAGCGTCGCGGCACAAAGTCGCTGCAGCAGAGACGCTGCTTCAGCCCCTCGTACGGATTCGAAATCTACTTAATGCACAAAGAAGACATGATGAACGATGCTACGTCACGAACAGACCTATCTGAATGTCGTGCGATAGTCAATATACGTGCAGCGAAGACTTTCTTTGTGCGATGATACCTAGGTACAGCTGCGTACACATGCTGCGATTCGTAGCGTCGTAACGGCAGAACGCCCTACTCTCTAGAATCCAGTACAATTGCGTCCCTAGATACGAATGGACTGATCCCGTGCTAGGTCACAGTACGCGATAGTTGTGATGGGTTGAGTTTTAACCACCAAGATCACCACGAAAAAGAAGAGAGCAAAGCAAAACATCACTCTTGGGATCCAGCCCAGAGTGGATCTATGTACACCACGAGTATTGTGTTATGCAAGCTCTTGTTTAGGTAGCCAAGGCCATGGTATGGGATTTCCAGGTGCCCGAGTCAAGGCACACTCCACTGAAGCTTCTCGACCAGGTACACCGCCTGCACATGCAGTTCACGATGCTTGATATGGATTCGTCGGATGGAGACTGGTTTAGCTAATGGCTTTAACTGGTTCTTGCGGTAGCGTATTGGATCGGAGCTCTAGAATGTCGGAGGGAGTCGAGTGGTCCGATGTTGGCGCTTTGGTGGTGGGTTTAGCGATGTGGTCCACCTCCGACTTTGAGATCAATGCTGAGCTGGTTTGATGCCTGGCCGCAGCTATCGATATCGCAGTCTGTGTTGGAACTGAGGGACAACAGTAACGCTCAAGATGCGACATCAGCGACAACACAGTCGGAGCGATAAGAACTGCTAAGCATCTTCTCTCCCGGATGCTTGAACAGTGATGTCTGCGCCGCCGGTTCTGCCCGAAGCGCCCCCAACCCGCCATGCGAGAGCCATGCGAGGCCATGCGAGGACCCCGGGTTCCACCCACCTACCCAACAACACGGGCTGGAGAACCGGGGGAAGACGAGGCTGGAGCGGAACAAGTCGGACGGCGTACTTTAGTAAGGTATGCGCCCTCTGCGCTGCCCTCCCGGCTCGTCCTAAACAGGCATGGGCGCCGAAGTAAAGCGTTTTCTCCGATGGTGAGGGGATATGCATGCATGGCCTTCACACCAACCCGCCCCTCTCCCCATGCTCCGATTCCGATGCACGCATGGACTTTCTGATCTTGGGGGAATTGGCTATTCGCGCCGTTTCCTGACACATCACGAGGGCGTTCGACGTCATTGCGCGCGTTGTTTGTTGGCGTAGCGCGCAGAGTTTGGTATTGGTTGGGCCGTTCGAGATGCCTGGTACCTAGGTAGTTTGGGAACAGCGAGAACTGGTCGCGAACGTTACGCCATGCGCCACTGCCGCATGTTCCGCGATGCTTATCTTCATGTCAAACTTGGCACCCTCAAATACCAGCGACAAAGACGTCTTGCTGTGGTATGCCAAAGTTCCTCGAGACGACTACACGCGCGACCTTCCACACCTGTCCGGAGAGTATCTCGGCAGGAATATTGGACCCAACCGCAGAGCCGCATGTGGGGCGCTAGAAGCTTCTTTGCAGCCAAGCTCCACCAAGGCGGTCGGTCCTTTGCTTGTTTATCTCCACCCGTCTATACTCTTCCTGGGCAGCCCATGATAAGTCTGCAACAACCGGCTTTGCGCTGGTGCTTACTACCCCGGCATTGCGATCCGCGCAAGGCAAATTTTTTGCCGCGTTCGTGCCATGGAGACTCCACGCGTACGTCACGTCACGTTGGTGGTGGGATGGAGAGCGCCATGGGGAGGCTTCTCCATGGGCATGGGTCGTCTCCACTGGGGTTTATAAAGGGCGGAGATGCATCCGCTTGGGAGGGGGTTGTGAGATACCAGCCTTTTGCTGCAGCCTTTCTCCCTTTTTCTTCCTCCCTTCCTCACTGTTGATCTCTTGTTGATCATTGCCCATCATGGACGAGAAGGACACCAAGATGGTTGAGGAGACCTCGTCGCCGCAGCACACTCTGCAAACCGAAAAAGCCGACCACATCCAGGTCGCACCTACACCGGACTACTCCGCACCCAAGGCAAAGACAGAACAACTCGAGGATGCGAGAGGATGGGAATCCGAGAACCTGATCCAGGATCTTGAGAAGGAGTTGGAGCAGGCCAACTACAAGAAGGGCTTCTTCGACATCGAGTTCAAGAACCCCAAGCATTTCACATGGATGATTGTCGCGTTCGCATCCATGGGTGGTCTGCTATCTGGCCTGGATCAGTCGCTCATCTCTGGTGCTAACCTCACACTGCCCGACGACCTTCATCTTACTGCCCAGCAAAACTCGCTCGTCAATTCTGGTATGCCACTCGGAGCCGTCGCTGGTGCCTTCCTCATCTCGCCATGCAACGAATACTTTGGTCGCCGCTGGGCCATCATCATCTCGTGTATTCTCTACACCATCGGCGGTGCGCTCGAAGCCGGATCCATGAACTACGGCATGATCGTCGCTGCCCGTGTCATCCTCGGCGCTGGTGTCGGTCTCGAAGGTGGTACCGTACCCGTCTACGTCGCTGAGACTGTCGAGAGCAGACTTCGTGGTAACCTCGTCTCCCTCTACCAGTTCAACATCGCCCTCGGAGAAGTTCTTGGCTACGCCGTCGCCGCTATGTTCATCACTGTGCCCGGTAACTGGCGTTACATCCTCGGAAGCTCCCTCGTCTTCTCCACCATCATGGGTGTCGGTATCCTCTTCATGCCCGAATCTCCCCGTTACCTTATGCACAAGGGCAAGCCTCTGGAGGCCTTCAAGGTCTGGAAGCGCATTCGCGGCACTGCTACTCATGAGGCACGCGAGGAGTTCTTCGTCATGAAGGTCAGCACTGAGATGGAAGAGGCTGAGGTCGCTGCCGGACGCACCAACCGCTTCCCATGGATGGACTTCTTCACAAAGCCGCGTGCTCGCCGCGCCATCATCTACGCCAACATCATGATCTTCCTCGGCCAGTTCACCGGTATCAATGCCATCATGTACTACATGTCCGTCCTGATGCACCAAGTCGGCTTCGACACCGTAACCGCCAACTACATGTCTCTTGTCGGAGGCGGTTCCCTCCTCCTCGGTACCATCCCCGCCATTTTCCTCATGGAGACCTGCGGTCGTCGCTTCTGGGCCATTGCCATGTTGCCTGGTTTCCTGGTCGGTCTCGTCCTTGTCGGTATCTCATACCACATGGATTCTCTGAGCGCTACTCTCGGCACCTACTTCACCGGTCTCATTCTCTACGAGCTGTTCTTCGGTTCCTACGCCGCATTGACCTGGGTCATTCCCTCCGAGGTCTACCCCACCTACCTCCGTTCCTACGGTATGACCACCTCCACCGGATGGCTCTTCCTGTCCTCCTTCATCGTCACCTACAACTTCACCGGCATGCAAAACACCTTCACCAAGACTGGTCTTGCGCTGGGTTTCTACGGCGGCATCGCCGTGCTGGGCTGGTTCTACCAGATTTTCTTCATGCCTGAGACCAAGGATCTCACGCTTGAGGAGATTGACCAGTTGTTCCAGAAGCCTACACGCCAGCTTGTTGCTGAGAATGCGAAGAGCTCGTGGCAGGTTACGAAGGACTTGTGCCACTTTAGGTTCAAGAAGGTCTTTATTGATAACAACAGGAGGCGCGGACGCGAGGAGTAGGAGATGAAGAGTCTCGATATGAGGGTCTCAGGTTGCCACGTGCACCTGAAACTGTAGAGGTTCATTACGATGAATGCTCGTGTTATGAGCGTATGATGAACGCCGGAATATTTGGTCGGAAGATATGATAATTACAATATACCCACAATGTACATTTTGATTTAGGCATCCTTTTCCCATTTGCATGGCTTCGTGACTTGAGATCTTTTGTTGTCTTGTCTTGGTAGACGCGTTGCCCATATCCCATCAGCAAGAACTGTGCGCACCGCTCTACGCACGGCCTCCGTCTCTAGCAGAGAATCTAACAAACCTAGGCCTCGTAAAATACTAATCCCATCCACAGTGCGCTGGGAGATGATCAGCTGTTATATTCCATCCCCAGCGTAGAATACCCTTGAACACCAACACATAATACCTCTTCTATCATTTCCATCAAACCAATCCAGGGCGTTGAAGTTGCATCCTAACTCAGACAAAGACTAAGACAGTTCCAGTGCCTCCACCATAGCTTGAGACGAAACCCAGACACGCTCACTCTACACCGATGACCAGCCTGTTCTACAAAACACATCTCTTCGCGTGTGCGAAACGCGGTATCCGTCGCTCTTGTGAGATTACGCTCGTTTGCCAAAGATATCAGCAAATCGGCACTCCGCTTATCACGCTCGTTCTGAGGGTAACGCAAGAAGATCGATCGTTTACATCGCTATCATCTTACTTTATTTATCGCAATTCTCCGCTCTTTCGTTTCTCGACCTACGAGTCGAGCAATCCTACCGACCTACGAATCCATCGCCATCATCATCCACTAATCTACCAAACGGCCGACCATGCCATCAGACCACCTCTCCACCGCGCTAATACCCGTTGACATCCCAACCAACGTCAACGAAAACGCTTCTTCTACTACCAACATCCCCGGCATGCTTCTACTCATCCTCGTCACCAGTCTAGCAGTCGTTGGGATAAATGTCATCGGACTTATCATCGGAGTGATTGGGTGTATGGGCTGGGGTACCGTGAGTGAGAATAACAGTGGGGATGGTATGTTTTTATTTCTTCTCGTTTCCAAAAACTAGTTTGGGTATTGTTTGGGTATCTGGAATTGAAGACGCTGACATGTATCTTTTGTCCTAGGCCAGGTCACCCGGGAGGTTCAGAATGCCATCGATGACTGTATCGGGGACGGAAGGCGTGATGTGGTAGCTTCGGGTGACATCAAAGTACGTGGAGATACTGCGTAATCGGGTGGATGTGAGGAAGCGGACACACATGTTGTGGAATGAAATCATGGCGCTTCTTGGCCAGAGGAATGATATCGAGCTATCAGAAAAGAGGAAGTCGCAAAAGAGAGAAAGGTATGCAGCAGAAACAACGACCCATCGCAACAGTCGCTACACAAGCCGAGTAGAAAAACCGTCTCTAGACCTGCTTCCATGCTCTTCCCTGTCATGTGCATATGATCCAAACCAACACCATCCCACGCACTCAAATCTGCACCTTCCTAAACTTCAACGCCTTCGTCGGATCAGGCATACTCTGCGTGCTCACATCAACCATCGGATACCTCACCCTCTCATCATTCGGCATCTTAACATCATACTCGAGGATCAGCCTAACCAAAATCATCTTGATCTCATTGGCAGCGAAGAAGCGGCCCGGGCAAGCGTGGGCTCCGTAGCCGAAGTTGAGGTTAGTCTCGTTGGTGGTGACGAACTGGTTGCGTGCAATGTCCGCTGCTTTGCCGCTCTGGCGTGCCTTGTAGGCGCGGAAACCGTCGAATTCGTCGGCGGAGGGGTAGTTCTTTTCGTCGAGGTAGACGGCTGCCGAGGGGACTTCGATGGTGACGCCGGGTGGGATGTATTGGCCGTTGCTGAGGGTGATGCCTTTGAGGACGCGGCGGTTGAAGGCCGCTGGAGGGGGTAGGGTTAGTTGTGATATTCTCCAAGAGTGATGCATATCGACAGGATTTAACTTACTGTAGCCTGTTGGGTAGAATCGGATGACTTCCTTCATGTAGCTATCGACTTTCTCCATCTGTTGCAGAGCGCGGGAAGTAATGACTCCATCGTTGTTGGCCATGACATTGCGGATCTCCTCACGGAGAGGATCGATGTACTCTGGCGTGACGGCGAGTGTGTGCATGATGCTGGTGACAGTCATACTTGTGGTGTGGATGGCGGCGAAGATGAGACCGAGTTGGAACCTGGTAATTTCGTCGATCGTGTCTTTACCTTTACCCCTCGTGATCATCCACTGCAGCATGTCGTCTGGCTCTTGCCAATTCGGATCTTTCGCCTTGGCGGTCATCCTCTCCTCTACGATTGGGTGCAGAAAGTCGCTCAGTTGTTGTTCGATCTTGCGAAGCTTGACGATCTCTGGGAGGCGGGGACACAGGAACGGCTTCAGCCATGGGCGGACCTTCTTGCAAGCTGTGACTCCTGCCACGAGATCCATTGTGTAGTTCGTTCCGAGCTTGATGTATTCTGGGTTGCGACATAGTTCTGGTCCGACGAAAATGCGACCGGAGACTTTTGCAATGACATCGACGAGCTCTTTGAAAATGTAAACGTCCGTCCATTCTTCGCATGGGGGCATAGACTCTCGTAGAGCGATGTCGACTTCCGTGGCGATTGTTGGGTTTAATCGAGCTGCCATAATATCAGCTTCACCAGCTCGTGAGCAGCGTTGTTCGTTTCGACCTACGTAGTGCTGGTGTGAGGTCATGCTTGACCGAATGAAGACCGGTCGCTCCCTCAACCTGCAGTTTGGTGTATTTGACTTCCATGAGCTATAGGCGGTTAGCTTTGTTTCGACCTTAATTGCTCACGTCTACATACCTGCTTGACGGCGGCAGGGAAGCTGAGAACATCATCTGGGAGTTTTCGCAGCTCTGGGAGCAGACTTGAGGGTATGACGATATTGTCTTCGCCTAGAGAGGTATGAGCGATGCGCTTTCTTTTTTCTTGGAATATGCAAACATGCCCTGCTCTCCTACAATTCTGTACACCGAGTCTTTGAACTAGCAGCGCTGTGAGTAAGAGCATTTCAAAAGACCACGATTAGCTTACTTTGGCGTAACCATCTTCATACATCTTCTTAGCATTGGTGAGATATGCCTGTCGGTGTTTCTCTCCGGTCTCTCCGCCGAGAACCGGCAGGCTTCCCAGCTGGGCCTTTCGTTTAAGTTTGGGAGCGTATGCGCAGACTGCGAAAAAGAGGGTTGCGATAGCCACAGTCTGCAGCGTGTGCATCAACTGCGCCATAGTTTGGCTGTCCATCATCGTAGATTCCTGTGTAGGAGGCACCGCGGAGGTGTTGATGTTTTCGAATTTGGCGGCCATCTTCGAGGTAAGCAGTGGGGATGCCCTTAGGTTCGATATGTCACCTGCGGGTGCTGCGTGTTGGTGTCGAAAAGGTGGACGGTGAGTGGCGGATGGAGTCGCGACGTGGTCGTCCTTCTACATATACCGAGAATGTTTCCCCTGGTCTAGAAAAGCCAGGATCATTGGTGCGCTTCGCTCTATACGGTTGATACGGTGTATACACAGAGCGGATCCTTGGTTCCGGCGGTCGCGCTGTTAGCGATGGAGCCGTCTACTGACCGCTAGGGTCTGACGGGCAAAGCGCTCGACGATCCCCAGGCCAAGCCTGACCGTTTGTGTCTCGGGGTCACACATTGAGTTCAGCCCTCAGCACTCCATTCGTACTCGACGTCAGATCACTGGGCCAAGGGAACAAACCGGACATTCTTAGCGAGTACCTCATATGTTCTTTGTCGAGGTTGCTGAATATGCCTCAGCGTCACCAATCTTTATCTTTGACGGTGAGAGACGATCCAATCGATGGCCTTACAGTACGGGGAGTACGCCCGAAGTGCTTCACCAAGCAGCCTAGACTGACGCGTATGTGCGGCTCGGAAGGATCATTACCCTGCGCGGGCGTTGGTGAGCACGGTCGGTGAGGGGCATCAGCAGAACCCTGGCAACGGACCGCACGCGCCATTCCGACGATGACAGACAATCGTCCTTCGTGTCGGTGCACGCGGTGCACGATGGATATGTTTGTGTAACCAGGTCGTTAAAGAGAGGCAGGTGCAAGAAGGAGCTGCTGGACCCTTGCTGCGGCTGACGCCTCTTCCGTCTTCCGTTCATTTAACCGAGATCTCTACTCTACGCGAGGCTGCTGCACCAGCACGGGAATGTACCCGAATTTGAATCCTTCGCTGGCCATTCTCCATCATTATGATCCTTGCTGATTCATCCAATATGAAGTCGATGGATACGACACACGACTGGCGGCGCAGCTACCCAACTTTGCGACAGTCAGAACCTGCAGCAAGGACTCCACAAGCAAGGAGGTATGGCTGCCCACACCGGATCACGATGTTCTGACATATCGCTGCACCACCTTCCTCCCTCTTGGTCCTCCAACAAACGCATCGTAAGCACCTTATCATGGAGGACCCATGGACAAACCACATAACCGATGCGAAAGACGCCTCGTCGCTTACCCTAGTACATGGACATGTCCACGCGTCCAACCAGGCAACGAAGAAGTAAGCGCCGTTAAGACAGACCGAGATGTCGCGCAGCAAGCCCAAACCCCAAGCACATGGCCAGCCACACTCACCACGTAGTACATACCACAAGGAAATGCTCACTGGCATATCTTCAACAGCACTGTGGCACTTGGCGATTGTAGGACAGTTCTCGTCTCGACAAACTCTAGCCCACCGTATCGCGCGTATTCTGGCGTCCAATCAGAGCGTAGAAGAGCTCTACCACCCTCCCATGCAAATGTGTATCCAAACTTTCGCGTTCGCTTTCGTTGCTGAGGTTGGCCGTTGCCCTAGGCGGACCGATTTCCCCGCCTCTTCGCCGTCATCAATTCGGCATGTAGATCGCCCGGTGCTAACACACCGGTGCGTTCACGTGATCTTCACATCTGCGCAAAAATAACCCGCTCTTGGTAAGCTTTCTGTTAATTGCTCGTACAGCAAGCCTCTTCAGAGGCGTACCATCAGGTGCAGTGACAATTCGTGATGCTCTTGGCATCACTAGCAATAGAGTGCGCCTTTAACTAGACTAGAGCCTAGTCTGACCTAAGTAACTCGGGCCAGTCATTAAGATTGCACTGTAGTACACGATATGATTGCGATAGCTTTGATGTTGACTTGGCATCACCAGGATCAGTTGCACAGAAGCAGAACTCACGTGCCAAAAGTCTCACGAATATTTGCCGCACCTGATGGTAAGACGGCGTATAAAGCTGTGGATTTCCAGTAACTTCCAGTTTCATATTGATCATATCATGACAGTGAAGTTGGCAGTCCTGGTATCTCATTCTACGCGAGTAAAAGACGTCCTTGTATCATCACCAAACCATCACAGCGACCTAGTCAGACCAAGAGGTAGCAAAGGAAGTTTCACAATCAAAGGACGAAAAGGACAGTGAATTGTAGAGGCAGAGGTGGATTTATCCATGATGACTATACTCGAAGTCGTGGACGTCTTCTCCCTACTATCGAAGTCAAAGAAAAGAGCACCTGGGCGTAGAAGAAGGCTTTTGAATAGATATGGGTACAACAAGAAAGATAGCCGATACAAAAGCCATGAACCAGAAAAGCAGAACGAAACGTGCTAAGCTAGTACTGATGTAAACTAAATCCACACATATTCGATCGATCCGAAGAGAATAGAGACGCAGTTTAGTACGTTGCAAGGTGCGAGAACGAAGCACGAATGATGCCGACGAAAAGCACCTCCCTGCGAGATGCAAACTACCGATCCCTCTTGATCTATACGGCCTCCAGACTTCTATTATTAAGACAACAGATAATTGGCTACACAGGCTAGGTGTATACTCCTGTGCGAAGTACATTTCATGGTGTAGCCATGGCCCTGCAACGGGCACGCGATCCGGGAATGATTGGCAGAGGCGTGCTGGCTTGTTTCCCGTCCACTGCTCGACGACCAACGCATGGATCTTATGATAACAGCAGTAGCCGTACTCGCGGGGCCTTTGGGTCTGGCTATCGCTGTCCCTGATGATGTCAGATACCTCATCGTTCTCCGAGTCGGCACGCTCGGGCTGTATAGTGGGATGCAGTGGATCGGGCTGGGCAAGGGGCTTTTATCTCATGAAGTACAGTTTAACCCCTACCAAATGATTAGCAAAGGTGGTAAAAAAGTAGTATGGAAAGGATGAAGGGAAGTGGTGGGAAGATGAAAGTGTACCTAGGTATGTAAGTTCGACGTACCTGTACGGGGTTCAAGCGAACGATAAGCCAACAGAGAGGACACAAGGCCAGCCTTTGAGAGCTGGGTTTACGCAACCTGCATCCTTCCACTTACCTGCGCCCGTCTGTCTATACCGGATGTGCTGTGTAAGCCCTTCTTAACGAGGGCTCTCACTAGTGTCGATGTAGATGGCGTTCCCTGTATCCTGTGGATGGAGGACTGTAGTGCCGGTGTAATATAGGAACCGACCGCGAATTCTGATATACCGTTTTGGTACTCCTAGACGCAGAACCACGATCTAGGTCTACTGTCGTATGAAGCCCAGATGATCTTCTTGGCAAGACACCGACCTTGACTAGGCCTATTTATCATCGCTGCCTGGTTTGGCAAAGGACTATCCTGAGGTATACGTTGAGATAAATGATGAGGTGGACGCCAAGGTAAGTGCAGGCGCCGATTTCTAAGTAGGTGCCCTTGTGCGCTTCTTTGGTACAGGCAGGTCTGCGTTCTCTTGTTCTCTCCAGACATGTAGTCGCTGCTGCGCTTTTTGGCACATGTAGTCTTTGTTGGCTGCGCGTATGTGAGTGGAGGCTTGGCTTTGGTGGAAGCTGTAGAGATGTTGAGGAAGGCGGTGAAGGAGGTCTTGTAATAGCTTGAAGCCTGCGATGCGAAGTCCAAGCAAAGTTGGAGTGCGTGCAAAATTCAGCAGCTATTGGCTTGCTCCAAAGAGCGGATGAGTAGGTCGCCGACTAGAATATGTTTCCGGTGAGGCGATAGGCCTGGATACAGGCGTTGGGGAGTAGACTATTACAACGATAATGTTAGCAAACAGGAAGCCAAGCGTAGTTACGTTGGTACCTGGGTAGGTCGAAGAGAAGGGGAGGATGCTGTTTGAAACGGACTAGAGACGACGAAAAGGACTGTTTATATTGACAACAGGCACCGGACGAGTACATAAAGGTGGGAGGCGTTGAAGACGAAGAAGCGTTCTCGTCGGTTGTTGATTGTTGCTGATCGAAGTGACGTTTGTGAATGGCTGATAGAAGGAAGGAACAAAGTGTTAGCGGATAGCAGGTTCTTGTGGTAAGTATATACGATTGCCCGAGCGCCTATCTATAACGTTTTGCTTTCTTGGGCAGAATTTGCAGGCGCAGATGATTAAGAAGGCATGATTGCGGAGAGATGGAATGGGGAAGCAACAATCTCAAAGAACGGCAGGGGCATATGAGAGGTATATAAACAACAGTAACGTACGCAGACACTAGTACCTTTCTTTTAGAGGTGGACTACAAGGGATCTGCTGGATACCAAAGGATCTAAAGAATTTCAAAAATACACGAATTGTCTAGCTCGTGTATTTTCAAAATTTATTAGATCTTTTGGTATCCAACAGATCCCTTGTAGTCCACCCGTAAAAGGGAAGTGTACCTTCCCCACACTCTCAAAATCCGCTCGGAACAGCGGCTTCCATCCCACCTTCGCAAGACCAAGTAACGAGATTCCATCGCACAGCTCCACAAGATGCTTAACCTTCGATCCAACCCAAGGCCATGTCCAAACCAAAACCTGCCAGTAGAACCCCGCCAAGTCACCGTATGATGTTTGGGATTGTACGATACTTGAAGGTTCGTATGGTCCAATCCCAAATATCATACAGTGGATTGGCCAGTCAACTTTATCCAAGTGGAAAGGAAGCTTTGTACAAGCCAAATATCGTATACTTCGGTACATCGACATGAAAGCTTGCAGAGGAGCGCAACACATTGTGGGCGTCGGGTGATAGGTTATTACGGGCGGAGGAGGACGCTATTGTCGTGTTGAAATCGATTGTGGACAGATGTCTGTGCTGACGGACATCTGTCCACAATCGAGTTCAACACGACAATAGCGTCCACCTCCGCCCGTAGTAGCCCATCTCCGCAGAACATAACCCATGTCGTCACCACACAGCTCGTCTGCAAGGCCGCGTAAAGATCAACGCCATGCCGTTGATGTTGCACACCATCTCCCATCTCGACGACAGGCGACCCCAGGCAGCCCCACGCGACCACCCGCTGAATCCTCAGCAATATATTTTAGCGGATGCAAAATCTGCAGGGTCATTCGAATCGAGAGCGGTGGGGCAGGGCGAACCGAGGCGAGGCGAGGTGGAAACCCCGAAAGCGACGGCAGAGGGTGTGGCAGGATCGACAAAGATCGACGTGGTGATGTTCCGCGGAGGGGATGACAAAGCGTGTGGGTAATAGCTGACATGGATTGTAACTCATGTTCGCTGTTTGGTGGGAATTCTGAAGCTGCTGGTGCTTGTATGTGGGGTTGGCGAAGTGGTCGAGATGGGTGTCGAGGATGTCGGCTCTTCGTTTCGAGGATGTGTGAACGTTTGGATCGGCGTTGCGTGAGACGGTCGAAGGAGGTAGTGGCATGGCTTTTCGAAGGACAGATGCCAGCATCAGGTGGGGTGATGTCGGCCGCGTATCTCCCAATTTGCCAGTCGTTCGTTCGGTCGTGCGATAGAAGACGCGATACCCTCATCAGCGCACCTTCATACTCCCGTCTCTTCATCTCCCACCCCTCGCCTCTCGTGTATGCCAGCCTAACCACTCTTCCCCTCTTATTGAAGTACCCCATTCCCTCATCAAAGTTGTCCGACCCCAGCTTTTCCAACCTCTCATTTCCCATTCTCCCGCGCCTCTTTCTCCCTCCTACGCTCAGCAAATCCCGCCATCTTCCTCTCCATCTCGTTCTTCTTGAGCATCAACTCCGCGCGCGTAGTCTCGAGCTGTGCGATGCGTTCTTCGGGCGTGGCTTCGATCATGTATCGTGTTTTCTATGAGGAGTGGGGTTAGTGGGTGATGACAGGTGGAGGGTTGAAGCGAAGGAATGCTCAGCGTGCATATCGAGAGGAAGGGCTATTGGAAGGAGGGCTGCAATATATGAATGACGCGGAGACATACCTGTTTAACTTCCTGCTGCCCCTTCAATCCTGCACCGTAGATAGTACCCGTAATCGTAATCGAAGCGACGGCAGCTGTCATAATCCACCGACGAACCGTCTGAAGGGTCGCCATGGTTTCTATAATACCAGAAAAAGAGTGATTCGGTAACGACGACGTGTCAATGGCGGTACACAGTCATGTTGTGATGAACAAAAAGGTTGCTCTTGGAGGGAAAAAGTGCGACGACCTTCGGTGGATAATCAATCAAACCGCCAAGGCCTTTTCGCCGCGGGAGTCCCACCAACAAAGCCGATGCCGTGCGACGCGCCTTCCCCCACACGCACCCAAGACAACGCGAACAAACACACTCCTTCTAAGCCTCTTAACCCTACCTGACGTCGAACCGCCGCTCTCGTAAAAGAAAAACGATTCGACAATCGCAATGTCAAACGTCCCCCGCTCCCACACTCCCGCCGGCGGTTCACGCCTCAGCACCGTCCCCTCGCAGAAGCCGCGCCAACTCTCGCACCTACAAGCGCAACTCGCGCAGTTGACGGCGAATATGTCGGATCTGGAAAGCTTGATGCGTATGACAGCCGGTCAGGCGCAGGACATGCGTGGTCTGGGTGGGTATGCTGGTGCTATGTGAGTTGGTCCCGCGGAACAGCAGGGTGGCTGGAAGGTGTTGGGCTGAGCTTGGATTTCGAAACAGGGTGGCGTGCTAATGAGATGTGTGTAGGTTTATGGCAGCGAGTAAAGTACTGGGTGAAGAGACGGTCAAGGGGGGAGGGGGTGATAAGGAAGGCAAGGAGGGCGATAAGTGAGGCGGAGGGCTGAGAGGAGAGAGATTATGCATCATCCCACCAGAAGTACCACGATACGCATCCGAAGATAACGCGCCGCGGAGTTGTATCTACGACGATAGACGAGACGGATATTGTGCAGGAGATAGGGAGGCCAGGCACCCCCATCTCTTCAGAGGGAACGCGGTATTCTTGCCATCCAACAAGAGGTGGACTGGGTCAGATCTCGGGAGCGTATCACAGCTGAAATACCTATATTCGCTGGAAGATGGGGTTCACTGTAAGAGAAACAAATATGGCTCATGTCCATGCGTCGCGTCGCGTCGTGTCGTGATGCACGGGTGTGCACTCGTTGTAGATATCCAGCAATGTACTCAGTTACGCGCTCTGTCGATATCCATACCCACACCCATCTCACCCTACCCTCTACGTTCGTCATTCCAACATGTTATGCCCATCCGTCGTTCCAATCACTTTGCAGAATGGAACAAGACATTCGCCGACGGCGAGCCAGCCCCCCTAGTCATTGTCCTACTATCAAAACCGCGCACAGATGTTCTCCCTCCCCCAGTTCCCCAACATCTCCAGAACATAACCTCCAGGCTACCGAACTTCCAGCCACGCAGCACCACATCTCCCGTTCGCCGCGTTCCGTTCCCAGTTCATCCAATGATACTAACGCTCGACCGCATACCCGCAACAGACATACATGCACGTCCACGTACCTTGCATCAGATAAGGGTCCTTACCGAGAGATAGGTACTATCACTATCTCTACTATCTCCTCGCTGCGCCCTCAAACGGCAACCCACAAGCCAATGAAGTCCGGGGAACTGTGGCTGGCCTTCCTATCGTGGACATGGTTTCAGAGTTTGTGAGGCTCAATGGCCCCTGTGAGCCTCGGAGGGGGGGTTGGCAGGTCAATCATGGACCACTAAGCGTGGCGTTATCAATCGCGCAATGATAACGAGCGATGGTCTCACCGGCCTATCTATGCGTGTGTAAGGTTTTTCGCTGGGTCTGAGCGTGCGTGTGCTTGGGTTATAAGTACACGGGTGTCGTCTTTGTGTGTTGGATTCGATGGTGCTTACTCTTGCTGCTGGACTCGATTCCGCTCCGCCGTTCGACTGCCTCTTCCGGAATGCCAAGACAAGATACTCTGGATTTATGCGACTTAACCTACCTGGGACGGATAGATGATGGACGACAGTGGATGACGATGGAGACGGAAAGACGGTGAGGAGGTTCATGGTAGTCCCCGGGGTATCTCGATCGGTTCGACCTCGTTGCGAGACAGCCTCACGATTTCACCACAGCATGAAGCTATTCGCACATTTCACGCCGCACCGCCGAGCCACGCAACGCAATACCCCCGCTACCCATGCCCGCCGAGCAGCGCCCAAGACGGCGAGTAGGGCCGTCAGACGTCATTGTATCTTCGCAACATCGGCAAAGCGTTGATCGCTACAATACGCTCGAGTGACATCGAGTCGCAGCGCCCGACCAAGGCTGGCCTGGCCTGATCAACCGGAACAAGGACTAGAAACGGAACAAGAGCACGCGAGCCTCCACGTCAGCGCCCCGGCAGCAAGCACACGAGCAGGACCCTTTCCCGTCCGCCCTCGTCTTAACCCACGATCGGCCCCAGCACGATGGCCAACCGTTGCGAGCCCAACTGTGGAGATCGTCCGTCCGTCCAAGCGACCGACCGACGTGTGGTCGATGAGGAGAAGACGGACAGGCGAGGGGGCCCATCGTCATCGTCCAAAGGGAAATTTCCCCCGAATCATTTTGCCAATATACAACGTCTAAATGAATCACGTACACGGACCCCCACGGGCATCCCGCGTTTTCGTATCAGGAGCGCATGCGACCTTGCCCACTCAGCAGACAGCCAATGTTTCAACTCGACCAACAAAGACGTGCATCCGTCTTGTTAAGACGAGGGGGGGCTGTGTAATACCATTTCTTCATCGGGTCGGGCGGTTGGGTAGTTCCGCGTCAGTTGTGGATTTTGGTATACAACTTGCCAGCACGCCATACAGCCGTCCGGACATTGCGTGCTCGCGACGGATATTTCCGCGGTAGCCCTGGAGAAGCACAAAGGAAATGAAATAGAGCGGGATCGGATGGTCGCTTCGCTTGGTCGGGCCAGAAGAAAAATCAGGATTACAGCCAGTGCAAGACCGCAGAAAGCAGAATAGCATGGTAAAATTGCAAGTGTGTTGAACGACATCTGCGTCTGTAGCGTGCCCAAGTCGGCAATGCGGCGACAAGCGAGGTTAGAGCGGATTCTGTCGGGTTTAGCAAAGCGTCTAGGCTCCACATCCTGGCTGATTGCATGCATGCAAGTCAGATGCAAGTGGATTGGGAGGCTTGCATGAGACAGGGGATACAGCAGCGAGGCCGCTTACTCTCTGGGGCAATGAGCGTGGGGTCGCTGCGTGCGATCAATATCTGGCCTACCCTGTCTATGCATGGTTTTGTCATTGATGAGTAACTGCTAGCGGGCGGGTTGTTCCTGTAGGATTCGTGTAGGAGTGAGATGCAGGATTAGTTGTTTACGCTGTTGCGCGTCGCATGTGTATTCGTACCTTTTTGTATTTCCGACCCTTTGACATGTGAAACTCCACCACGGCGGTCGGACAACAGGGGTCCGGCGATTGTATCCAGGTTAGCGGACGCGCAACATCAAACATTGGGTGTTCGCGGCTGGTGCTAGATGAAATCGACGGCCGAAGTAATGCCATTGCAGATGTCGGAGGGAGTCGAGTGGAAAGATCAACATCGCCCTGGACCCTTTACTCTGGTGGGTAACCCGGTGGGTACGCAGTTCGACCTGGAAAAGCAATATGCTGCATGAAACGAGTCCACCAATAGCCAGCTCCCTGTAAGCTGATATTAGGGACAGCTCGCGGCTAAAATTGTCGTCCGGTTGGGAAAGGAGGGGACCGAGAGCGAGAGAGCGAAAGCAACGGCGTCCGATCCACAGGTACCGCTCAGCGTGTCTCGAGATCGTTGGGAATGTAACGTGGTCCGTTGTCAGTCGGATAGTGTATTGAAGGAGCCGTCGAGTCTTCCCTGCCCGATGCGGCCCTAACATAAAGTCGAGATCTTGAACTGCAATAGGTGCATAGTTCTAGAAGGAGAGGTACGTCCGCCACTGCGACAGCGACTACGAAAGCGACTACAGGACAAGCTGCATGTTCTCGACTTTACAGTTCGGTCGTCTCCACCGTCCGCGTCACCGTTGGATCTTGCATTGTCCTGGTAATGTATCTCCCACCCGTCCGGATCTTGACTGCGGAACCGCAGGCCAGTCAGGCCCCCCAGGCAAGATATTGAAAGTATATAGCTGTGAAGAAGCAGAGTTTGGTTGTGCCAATGCCCTGTGAGGGAGCAGCAGCCGCGGCCCAATGGCGTCAGCTGCAGTGTTACGGTTGTTGAGTGCGCCACAAACTTGCAATGGCGTGTGTGTTCTGGCACCGGCAGGCGTTGTCGGATGAGCGACTCAAAGCGCAGTTCACTTGCAACCACGTGCTCCGCGCTATGTGCGGTGGATCGTTGTGTGGGCCTGGTAAACAAAGACCCTGAGATTTGTGAGGCTATCGGGAAATCTAGGAAAGGAAGTGCCGAGATGCAGTCGCGTTCGGCACCATTCGGATGACATGCTCCACCGTCGGGTAAACGATGGGAGTGCTATGGATCTATACACGCGGTGAAAGCCCTCTTGTTCGGCGCTGGTCACAAGACACAATACTGCTATTGCATGCAGTCGGCTGACAAGCTCGCGGTGACGGTGAGGCAGGCGAGGCAAGGCATACTTGCCCTGGGATTTGAAGTGCAGCCTCCATCGAGACTACAGCGTAGCGCAGCGTAGACGTCGACAGGAGCGGGTAGGCAATGCACAGGAGCCAATCGAGGCGGGCTGCAGATGTCTCTTCGCGTAAGCTTTTGCCGGCTGGTGTTGGTGGGCCGTAGTCGTGCAGTAGAACATGTCAAGAGGGAACATTGGCGAGGCCTGAAGGAAGTGACGTCCCGGGATCAGCGCAGTGCAGATGGCATCGTGAATCGTGCTTTCTCTAATTGTTCTCGAAACGAGACACCGAGGGCCTAGGGTTCTTCTGGTAGGGCTCTGGTGTTGACTGGCGTCGCTGGTCTGCACGACAGCAGCACACGCCGACAAATTGGCCGCTCGTAATTCTGAGCTCCGAGACTCTGTCCGGGGTTCCCAAGAATCCTCGCAGCACGGTTCAGGCGGTCTCGATAGGAGCAAGGGCGTGCATGCTAAGCGGCAGGCAAGCATTCTCCCGTTCAGCCCACACACACCTCGCGGGCCATGAGCTCAACCGCCGTGGGTCATCGCACATCTGAGGTTGCAGTGGCTGCGGGCCCGGAGGCTTCACGCCGCAAACGCGTCAGGTCTGGGTGTCGTGTGCGCGCAGCATTGCTTTTCTGAGTCGCGCACTTGACGACAGTGTGGAGAGGGCGTGCCGCGCTGCGAGGGTAGGGAACGCCCCAAACAGGACCCTAGCAGCTAGGGTGCAGGCTGCACGTGTGATTGGCGTCCGAGAGTGAAGAGAGTGAATGGTGGGGGCAGCGTAGTCTGAGCGTGGGTGCCGAACGCTCCACACAGGCATCTCATTCTGCTCACCAAGGCCCAGCGTCACGACTCACGACCCACCCAGTGCCACCGGCTGCCCGTCGCACGCTGGAGCCCGCATCGCTGCAATTCAATTATTGCGCCGCTCACTGGTCCCGGGAGCGCGAACATTTCGAGCCTTGTTCCCCGTGGAGGACAGCAGCCACAGTCCAATATCTACTCGTGACAGGCCGTTGTCGCTGTGCGAGGCCAGCACTCAGCACGCATCAAGCAACAGACAATCCCGCTCTTACGCTGGGCCTCTCGAACCTAGTATTATTTCTCGCAGCCTACCTTCCAGTGCCAGTGCAGGGCCTACTTCGGCTTGGTTGCAGCTGAGGTCCGCAGCTAACGTGGGGTGCGCCCATCCGATTCAGAGCACGCGCCGACGCAGCTACATCATCGCTTTCCCGTGAGAGGCACACTCGCAATATCCGCCGCCCACCAAAGAGGGCACCACCCCGTCTGAAAACCCATGGACTTTGACAGACCAGAGGGCCAAATGGAGGTACAGTCGGCCCATGACACGAGCTCCAAGAGGGGCATGCTCCAGGATGCCATCTTCCCAGCGTTCGGCAACGATGCGGGCGCCCCCAGCGTGGAATCGCCAGAGCAGCTGCAGAAGAACGATCCGCTGGGCACGCAAATCTGGAAGCTCTACTCGCGGGCAAAGACGCAGCTTCCCAATGCTGAGCGCATGGAGAACCTGACCTGGCGGATGATGGCCATGAACATGCGCCGCGCCGAGATGGATCGCAATAAAGGGTACGCATATGCCGCACTTGCTTTTGCGTCGCTACCACTTGACTCCCCAATACCAGCTGGCTAACTGTGATTCCTCGCGCGCAGGCCCGCTCCCGATGCGCACCACGCTGAACTGATGCCGCCGCCGCCCTCAACAGCAGGCGCAAGACCGCCGCCAAGATCCGCTCCCAGCGGCATCGCCCAGCAGCTGCGCAAGTCGCAGGACCAGCAAGCGCAGGTACATCAGAACTCGCCCCACGACGCCATGAACCTGGACGATTTTATATTTCCGTCGTCCGTCGGCAGTCCTGCAGGCCTGTCGCCCGAATTGTCGAATGAGGATGCGGCTCCATTTAATGCAACAGCCCCAGCGATACCGATAAGAAAGCCGCATCTAGCCAACGACCACAACCTCTCCCTCGCCCGCGCCTCCGCGCCCTCGGTGCCTCCTACTATCCACAGAGAGGATGAATTTGGCTACGTTCCGCGACACGTCCGCAAGACCAGCATCGACGAGCGACGAGTGAGTTCCTTATCTCTCGCCCTGCCATTTCCTCACTAACCTCTTATCAGCCTCCCAAGCGGCGCGCTGAAGCCTCTCCTCTGGTCCCTCCCGTCAACAGTATCATGATACCCACCGACGCCCAGGCCGAGCACGACCTGCACCAGTACTCGCTCGACCACTCCATGCAGCCCCCCACCTTCCCAGCCTCACAGGCCCAGGCCCCCTTCAGCATAGACACCTTCTCCATGCACGACGACCCCGTCATACATTCCGCCGGCCCTTACCAGCAGAACTTCTCGGGCTTCTCTCCTGTCGGCTCGCCCCTCATGAGCCACAACGCCTTCAACTCCAACATGTTCAACCAGCAGTCCATGGCCTCCTCCCTCAACTCCACCGACTACTACTCCCCGCCCAGCTCCGCCTTCCCCTCCACCGTCTCCACCCCACAGCCCATTCCCGAGGACAACCAGATGTACTTTGACCGGAGTGGCATGGACATCCGCAACTCGCACGGCGGCGCCTCGTATGGACCCCACCGCCCCTCCAACCTGTCGACCTCCATGCAGCCGCAGTTCATCTTCAATCCTGGAGCCGGCGGTCCCGACTCTGTCTTCAGTCCAGTCACGAGCACTAGCGGCTCGCTACCATTCTCCTCAGCGTCGTCGTTTGGCCAGTCGAGTCACGTAGATCCGTCTCAAGTACTCCATAACCATCTGCCGCTCCGACAGCAGCACGAGATGCAGATGGGACGTCAGGAGAACATGTTCACCTTCGGCGCCGATTCTGACGCCGAGGACGACGAGGGAAGCGCGTTCGCAGACCGTACCATGCCACAGGACTACTCGCAGATGGAGGACGGGTCACTTGATTTCAATGCTGGCTACCAGTGGGAGACAAATCTCTCCAATCAATTCAACCCGATGCAAGCGCGGTACCCGGCAGGACCCCCACGCAAGACGGTCACAATTGGCGGCACCGAAATGGTGCACTCACCGCAAGATCACTGGAGTCCTGGGGGCAGTCTTGGGCGGACGCATGGCTCGGCTGCCTCTGTAAGCGACATACGCAATCGAGGGAGCGATCCACGACGCCAGAAAATACCCCGCACTAGCTCAACACCTAACGCTGCTGGAATGCTGCACCAGGGCATGCATGGTCTAGTCTCGTCACCCAATTCACCGCCAGAGTCTGGCTTTAATTCTGCAGCCCCATCACGGCCTCAAAGTCCTGGTGGATCGAAGCAGGGTGACGGTGGTGCCCCCACAACCTGCACCAACTGCTTTACCCAGACAACGCCTTTGTGGAGACGCAACCCGGAGGGACATCCACTTTGCAATGCATGTGGCTTGTTCTTAAAGCTGCACGGAGTTGTTCGGCCCTTGTCGCTCAAGACCGATGTAATCAAGAAGCGCAACCGCGGGAGCGGCAACGCACCTGTAGGCACGACATCTACGCGATCGTCAAAGAAGTCTTCGCGAAAGAACTCAATCGCGCACACCCCGGTGACGACTCCCACGTCTCACAAGGCGGCCGAGTCCGAGTCTCCAAAATCTACTGGCTCGGGTGGAGGCGCCTCCGGTACCATGTCCTCATCTACCACACCGACATCCTCAAAACCGAGCGGTGTGGTTCCAATCGCGCCTGGCCCGCCTAAGTCCAACAGCTCCGTAAACTTGGCACAGACTCGCACTGTCGCTCCTGCGCCGAAGCGTGTTCGCGGCTCGAGCAAAGTGGAATCACAGGAGCTCGAAATGGGCGATGCGGACGATACGAGTGGGAGAGCGCCATTGCGCAGAAAAGACACTGCCATCGCTAGTCCCAGTCCTTTCCCAGGCCAGAATTTAGGCGCACTTCCGATGGGTGCCATGGGCCAAGGCCTGCAATCATCTGGTCCTGCTGAATGGGTAAGTAACATCTGCTCAAAGATCAAAGGCCAAATACTAACGATAGACTTACAGGAATGGTTGACGATGAGCTTGTGATCTGAGCACATCCTTATGCGCATTCTTCATTATCCACCACCAGTTCTATACACCGATCTGGGAGGCCCTTTGGGGCATGTTACGAACCTATGTCTGCGTTGCTTTCACGATGTACCCGGTGTTTCGGAGTTCCGCGAGCATGGTCATGCTAGGGGCCTATTTGCTTGTTCACTCGCACGTCTTTACCTCGCCTTGATACCTCAAACTTTCCGCGATGCGATTTACCACTTTGCAACGATAGACGCGGTCTGGCTGCTTTTCCTTCCCGGTTTTTTGTGACATACCCTGTTTGCTTTTTGCTTTTCCCGACGGGCAAAGATGGAGGAGGCAGGCGCTCCATCACGTTGCAATAACCGCTCTAATATCTTGACGAAGACGGAGGACCGCTCATCTCTTATAAGACGTCCTGTCTTATAGGTACGAGGTGGTTCTTGTCACATTGCATGAGCTTATGAGAGAAAGAGAGATGGAAGAGAGATATCCCCGGGGTTCCACGCGAATGCATAGAAGAAGACGGTGGTGGTGTATGCATCTCCTGCACATTTTGGTGTCTTTCGACGATGCTGCTGAGTCCGACTCGAATATTGTTCAAGCGCCTTTGCTTGTCTACTTTACACACGGGATGGGAATTTAGGTGGAACCCTACGAGCAAAGCACACAAGACGAGAGGCGGAAGGTGTGTACATAGGAGACGGGAGAACCTTACACGATGTCCTGTGCGGCTTTTTTTGTGATATCCTTGACGACCGATCTGCTTTGGGCGTACCGTAACGTGGAGGAGAGGCTGCGAATGCTATATCTTTGACGACCCTCTTACTTGTGCTGGCTGTGATTCTGTGTCTTGTGAGATGAACTCGCCGCACATGCATCATTTCTCTTGAAAGAAGTCTGCCTCATATGCCATTGCGAGACATGATTATAGGGAATGTTCGGAACGTGTTTCCGAGCCCCTCCCCGATGCTCAGCATACGTCACGCTTAGCTAAGGCGCGGAGCCACCTGGGTACCATGCTTACAGCAACGATCCTTTTAATCGACAACTACGCTCTGTTCTTCTAACTCCTCACGAAACTACTCGCATCACGTGAAAATAAGCTAGTTCTCTCAATTACAATCCACGATGCCGAAAGCCCTGATCTTGGTCGCCGATGGATCCGAGGAGATTGAATTCGTGACTCCCTATGATGGTACGTTGAATACGTTCTGTTCCACCACATCCACGAGCTGTAGAAAGGCACGTGCGAGCCTAGAATAGACATTCCCAAATGAGAGGTCCCACAAAGAGTGGGTGAAAGAGGATCTTGTTGTGGATGCTTGAGAGCAATAGTTGCCTACTTGGTTGAGAATGACTAGAGCTGAACACCACTTTACATGACTGGCCGGTTGTGGAAAAAGAGGCATACTTGAGTTGATACTGATATGCCATCCATCCTAGTACTTACCCGCGCGGGCTTCGAAGTCAAATCCGCTGGTGTAGATCTCAAGAACGAAAGCTATGCACAGTGAGGACTCCCCATCCTCATTCCCCGTCCCCATCCCTGTGCTATTCTACCCTAAACCCCCCTCAAGTCTCTGATAGTCAAAGCGACTCATTCGACCTTTTAGCATGTCACGCAACATACGCATCGTACCCGACTACCTAAACCTGCAATCCGTACCTTTCGATACAGCGCATGAAGACTACGACATTCTGATCCTGCCCGGCGGTGCACCAGGCGCAAAGACGTTTTGCTCTAGCCCCGAAGTTCTCTCACTGATATCCAAGTTCCGGAGAGAAGGGAAATGGGTGGCTGCTATCTGCGCTGCTACAACGGCGCTCGTTGCTGCGGAAAGTACTGAGGAGCAGGGCAAGAAGAAAGTCACGAGTCATCCTAGTGTGAAGGAAGAAGTTGAGCAGGCGGGGTGGGAGTATAGTGAGGAGAGAATTGTGGTTGATGGCAAGGTTATCACGAGTCGCGGACCGGGGACTGCGATGCTCTTTGCACTCACGATTGTGGAAGAGCTTTGTGGGAAGGAGAAGAGGGCCGAGGTAGAGGGCCCGATGGTTTGTGCCGAGACTTTGTAGTCGAGGCGTGAATTGAACAGTCTAGCCTAGAGGCGGACTTGGAAATTTCAATGCATGGCATCAAGAGGCTATCATGTCAAATTCCAGCCCGGTAACGGGGACATCCTACATCTCCCCTCCCCTCCCCTCTCCATGACTAAATCGTAAAAAACTCAAGATACCCCTCCATCTCCCCACCAATATGTATCACATGCTTCCCTACATTCTCATTCTTCATCACCATCGCGCCAGGCAGATCCCTCAACCCCATTTCCCTCCCACTAACCTTCAGCACAAGCGTCTCCCCAGCCTCAAACACCATACCCGTCGGCCACAGCTGGACCTTTAGTCGCACCACCTCCCCCGGCTGCACTTTCTCGTCACGCTCCATCGACAGCGTTTCCCACGTCTTCCCGCGCAGCGCATCTGACACATGGCGTTTCGACGCACGCAACATGCCGCTGGGACCAAGGTACCGCCAGACCCTATTCTGCGTCATTTTCTCTGCGACTTCAGAGGGTGTGTTGGCCGGAATGGGAATGTTTAGGTGAGAAAGCATGGTTCCCGATGCGGAGGCTTTGAAGATGTGGGCGTGGATGTCTAGGTCGTTGTGATCCTGTGCTGCGATGGAGAGGACGAGCGTGGAGGGGCCGGTGAGGATAGTTTTGCTGGGGAAGATGTATGTGAAAGTCAGTTCGGAGGAGGAGTCGGCTTGGTACTCGAGTGTGGTTTTTGAGAGTGGTGCGGTTGGGGTGAGGGTGCCGGTGGGATTGAGATGTAGTTTCTGGACTGTGGCTGTGGGGAGGTGCCATGGTAGATCTGGATACTCTTGGTCCAACAAAGCTGGTTTGGTGAAGTTCAAAAAGGCCATACGGACGGGTGCGGTCTCCGGCCAGTCGTTGGAAAGGCCTTTGAGGTGGAAGTCGAAGAATCGGGCGAGGTCTGCGGTGCGGTCTGGACTGTAGAGGTCGTACCATTCTTGAGTTGCGTGGAGTACGAGCCTAGATGCGGAGTTGTCAATAATTGCAAAACGTGTGGACAAGAGCAAGAAGGGGGTAATACGCACCATTTATCTGGATGCTGGATCTCCTCAAAAGCTCGTAGGGCGCCAATGGTATGGAGAGTCGATGAATAGCTGGCCCCGATATAAGCAGGCACCTTGATCCTTGCCATATCCACACGCTTATCCTCGAGATATCCCTTAGGTACAGGATTCATGTGGGCCATTGCAGCGTAATCCTCCACCATGTTCTTCCCCGCCAACATAGTAGCAACCCATTCGTTGAACCCCGTATTTGGAATTCCTCCACGTAGCGACTGCTCGCGCAAAGGATCTGATAAGCCCTCCAAAGGCGCAATACATACCAAATGCGGTGGCTGCTCAGCCGCGATAAACCACTGGGATATTGCGAGCCAGGAGTTGCCTGATAGGGCCAGTTTGCCAGAGCACCAGGGTAGCTTGGCGAGCTCTTCGATGGCGTCGTGGCCATCGCGTCCTTCGGTGCTGCCCCAGAAGTGGATGTTGCCCCCGGAGTTGTTCACGCCTCTTGGGTCTATCATGACGATGGCGTAGCCAAGCGGTACCCATTCTGCAGGGTCGAGACTGGAGTTGTGGTTAGTGGGGGATGCACTTATGCTTTCGTGATATTTTGGTTCTAGGCTTACCCTTCGAAGCCTTCGTAGCCTGATAGTTGGGTCTCTGGTATACCAGCTCGCAGTGGCATGCCATGAATGTTTAGCATTCCCGTTCCAGTCTTGCCATATGGCCCCCACATGACGATGGCAGGAACCTTCTCGTCGGTTTTGGGACGGAATACGTCGGCATAGATCACCGTTCCATCTCTAAGCGTAAGGGCTTGGTCTTGGTCGAAGATGGTCGTTGTTGTAAACGGGCGGAATGTTGGTTGCTTTCTGTGACCCGGTGGAAGTTCGGTCGTCCTTTGGTTCAGTGGAGGGATGCTCTGCTTGTCAGCGTCGAGAAATTTGACGTCGACTGAGCCGATCTTGATTGTAGTCATAGTAGCGAAGAGACGATGTCAAGAGATTAAGAGGCGATAGAAGTTTTTCAGAAGGAATTGATTCGATCGTATACCAACAGTGGAACATCCTGCGCAACGGCACTATTTATGCCCGTTTTTTGAAGCATACTTATTAACTCCACATTCCGGTTTGCATTACCGCATCTACCGTTGGGAACACCCGACGTTAAGGTGTGGTAGGCTTATGATTAGAAACATGGATGGTGGAGGGCTAAGAGGAGGATGATGATATACTATCGGTATGTATGTTTGTCCGGCCCCGTTGTTCGATAATCGTACAACAACACTGGGCATGCTCGGCCGAAAGACTTGGCACATACTCCCCAACCATGTTTGATGTTCAACGCGTCGACACTAACAGGGTCGGAGAGATACAATTGCTAGCTCCCGGCAACCTCCTGGGTCAGTACCTGCATCGCCTACGTACGTGCCGTGGCGCGCAATAATGCGCGGCATGCGCGGGTACCGACCGCGGTGACTAGAACCGTGAGTACAAGACGAGCATTTTCCATGTTTATTTCACTGTATCAGTTCATTCATCTCAATTCCAACCTTACCCTCGCTGCTCCAACCCACGAAATAGAAGTCACCAACCCACCAACACAAACCATGACTACAACATCCAGCAAGGCGCTATACGTCGACGAGGATGGACAAATCCAGATTCGAAACGATATCAAACACGAAGAAATTGCGGCCAATGAGATAGTGGTGGAAGTGAAATACTCAGGTGTCAACCCGGCAGACGCCAAACACTCACAGCTTGGCATCCGGTCGACAGTTAGTGGCTACGACTTCTGTGGCACTGTTGCATCGACACCTACCGGATCACGCTTCAAGAAGGGAACAACCGTGGCTGGCTATACACCCTCGGGCATTGGCCGACCTCTGAAGTACGGCGTACACCAACGCCGTCTCGCGTGCCCAGAAGACATGGTATTCGAAGTACCGTCCAATCTTCCGGAGAGCCACGCCGCAGCGCTGACTGTAGTGGCGATGACGGCTGCAGACGCGGTATTCAATCTTTTCCGATTCCCTTTGCCCAGCGCTCCGGCGGCATATACGCAGCCTGTTCTGGTTTGGGGTGCTTCTTCTAGCGTCGGCGTCAGCGCCGTCCAGTTCCTGCGTGCCAGTGGGTGCAAGAACATCTTGGTGACTGCTTCGCCAGCCCGGCATGAGCTACTGAAGAGGATCGGAGTAACGTTTGTTTTCGATTACGCTTCGTCGACGGTTGTGTCTGATATTGCCGCTGCGGTGGAGGCTCTTGGTGAGGGCCCGATCTCTCATGCCCTGGACGCAGTCGGTGCATCGTCTTCAGCGGACCTGGTCGTACGAAGTGTGAATAATCCTTCCGCGACTTTGGTTTCTGTGACAAAATTCGATGGGGGGTTCCGCATGCCCGTTGCGTACACGAAAGACAGCTGGCGCATCCAGCCACCTGGTGTTCCGCATGTAATCGAGACTCCTGCCAGACCGGAAGAGCATTGGCATGCCTGGAAAGCATTACAATGGGCCGTGGAGAACTACGGCGACCGCTTTGAGCTCCCGAATGTAGAAGTTTTCCAAGGCACTGCCGAAGACGCGTTGCAGCAGGTTGTCAAAGTTGGTGGATTCGGAAGAGGGTTTGGAAAACTAGTCATCCAGCAGCCCCTGCTGTGAGTCGAGTTGTTGGCTTGTGGAGGTGGTAAAGGATTTACCAAAGATGCTGCTGGCAGTAGTATGAGAAAAGAACATGGGTAATCGTGTTGATACCATATTTGTTAGCAATACGTAGTGAAGTAGAGTCAAGTAGCACTCGCATCTGCCCCTCTACTACTTACGGTTCCTCAAACTAACTGCATCTTGCTCTATCTGGCATCGATGCAGTTGAAGTCTCTCCTGGAGCACACATGACTGCTGTGCGAGGGGGCTCTCAGCAGACAACGGATCAACTATAGCATCGCATGATCATCGCGTTACATATAGACCTCCATTTTCCTCTCCTCGGATGACCGGAGGTATGCGTCTATCGCAGGAAGCATTGCCCTTTTCGAGAAGCCCTTGCTTGCAACGCACCCAGACTGTCGGGTCCACCTTCTCAAGGACAACCCCACCATATGCACGATCATGCGTACAGTATCGGGCGCGTCACCTCGATTGGCGACGTGCTTTCGTCCCCTTACCGATGAGAAACGTGTGATGATGCGTTTGGGCGTCTCATGCGCTGCCAGTCGGCTTTGAGCGAGCCAATGGAGGGCTGTGGGTTTTGTGGGAGATGCCGTTGAGGGAGGGCAATTCCCGGTGCAGACATCGCTTTTTTCTTGGGAAACGAATTGGTCGCCTTGGTCATTTGAACGTGTGTTTTGGTATCGCTGATAGGGTTTAGGGTGAAGCAAGTTGCTCGTTTTCCGGCGACCTGGTAGCACATAACGGTGTGATAGACGTACGAGAGAGCGAAAGAGGAAGGCATGCATTGGGTGTGAACGTGTAAGTCCTTCGCGCCCGAAGTTTAGGTCCAACGTCGGTGTATTCGCTGACTCGTCACTGATTAGGATCGTTCGATGCAGTCAATTTCAGACACACCGGCATTCAGACGCGAGCCACTCTGGTGTGAGTAGCTGTCAACAAGTCTTCTCCTCACACGTGGACAGAATGACCTTGGTTACGCCGCACTGCTATCGCGGTAATCGCGGAGGACGGTCGCCGAGGAAGTTTGAGTACCGGTAAGGATGCGCATTGTCCAAGGGATGTGAGCGTGGTCAGGTCTGACACCTCACCTCACCTCAAGCCACAGTGTGCACGACAGCTATAACGTAGCATCAGTATAGCTCTACAACGAATTTGTAAAGGTTGAGGCGTCCAGGTGGAGTAATACAATCTGCTCAATCAAACTTTCGACCATCCTTCTCCGTGCCGCACCTTCTCGAAGGCGCATCTGCGACCCGCCATCTAGGTTCAGCCGTGTGATGGGGCGCTCCTTGAATCCGCAACACGGTTTGGACATTGGATCATCACAACAGGCGCCAAACTGTAGTGCGTTACGGGCCGCAATCCAGCGGTGTGGGCGTAAAGAGAGCAGCATCGACTCGTGGGGACGGCAAAAGAGAGGAAGGAAGGTAGTACCAACAGCTATGTTTGATTTGCCGTCCTCGCTTCAAGCGGCTAGCGCGAACCACATCGTGACAGCCCGTCGGTCGCCTCGTTATCTCCCACGCACCATCCCACTCGCAATTACCCATCGCACACCAGTCCAGCAGGCAACAAAGTATTCAGAAGATGGCATATCGGCAATGGTGAACAAGAAAAAGCAACAGTGAACCGCATAGGTGGTGTAGTTTTAGGCATCCACAAACACGCGCGAACCAATACACCGGGACATCGGTCACGCCCGCGTCCTTCAGCCGCACGGACATGCACTGTGGCCCTCCCTTCTTCGACGTATGCCGTCATCGAAGCAAAGCCTTTCTCGTAAAACCGCTGTGTAAGAGAAGGGATATGTAACGCCGCGCGGTAAGGGTGGGAAATGCAAGATGGGGGTTAGGGAGCGGCCTGTGCAACGTCGAGCTGCGTTCCAGCGCCTTTGCTTTTTTCCTCGTCTCGATTCAAACGGCATGTCAAAAAGATGGTGTCCACGTCGGATTCATGTCAAGGGGTGGCTTTAGCCACTTGTTCCTGCTCTTCTTTTTCTACTCTCCTCTCCTCCCTTCTCGTCGCCGCACCTGTCCCTGAGTGCTGCGTCTCTCGTACCACCCGCGCATTTTCTTCTTCTCCCTCTTCCTTGCCAAGTGCCTTCGTCGAAGCCGTTACGCTAGCTCAGCCTTGAGGATTGCATCATCGAAATCGGGTAGCATTATCCAGGCTCAGAGTTGCTCTTGGTGAGGCTACAAAGGCCGTAGGTGGAGGCAACTGGCAATACTGGATCCGACTGAACCCCGTCAGTTGGGATGTTGCGGCAAGATTGTTAAGAGGTGGTGTCGAGATTGTTCACGATTAGAGCAGAAGAGTATACAAGAAGAGCTCATCGCAGATCCAAAGCGTATCACAATAAAATCCCGAGCTTCGCATCTACCTACCCTAGAGCCCTAGCGCCATCAACCTCAGAAACGAATTCACCACATCGACTCGTCTCGTTTCGGTTTCCAATACGCTCATTCCACGACTCGTCTACGCTCGATACGATCCCATCCAACGCCTCCCGACCATGTGCTACATCGTCTACACCATACACGTGTGCAACCACTGGATACCCCAACCGCAACCCAACAACGGCCCCATACTACGCATATGCGAAGAAGCCGAAAAGCTACGCCTCGGCCACCCATGCCCGGAAACACAACGAGAGCACAAAGTCATGAACCGAAGTCAAGGCATGTGTACAGGCTGCATGTGGAAGAAAGTCAGCAAGTAAGCCATCCTCGAGATCGCACAACGTTGTCAAGGAAAGAAAAAGCGGGGACAATATGTGGGGGTTCTTTGACGAAAGAGCCGCGGCAGAATCAAATAGCAGGAATGTGGAGATGGGATAAGGGAAAAGGAAAAGGGAAAAGAACAGGATTACGGGGTGGAGAAGGGCCGATAAACTGCCTCTTCTTTGCTCGTTTAGCCTTCATAGGCGGAGACGACCGTCAACCGTCCGTCGACCGCTTCACTCTGGCTTTCCAAGGTTCTGTGTCGCGGGTCGGCGTGGGCGGTCATGATGACAGGCACATGCCGAAAATAAGGCCGCGTGTGAACGCCCACCTTCCCAACCGGAACTGCCATTGCGAGGCTGAGAGAGCAGCGACACGTGCGGCTTAGCTCTAGCGGTGCATGCACGATACGGCCCGGGTCTCGGTCCGACCAAGGTGTCAGATTTGCCGTTTGTCTGGGGGATTCGCTGGGTGAGCTTGAGAGCTCTTGAGGCGCTGCGGAGTTGACGGAACACAAATATACCCGGGAGGTCTTTTGTCTTTTACGTCGGTGTTTGGGGTAGAAGGGTGTGACTATCGATAGTAACGTATTCCTAGTCCATGATATGATAGACCATTGCGATAGCAAGAGTTCAATGTCTCCATCTCCAAATCCGCCTTATGCGCAAATCAATGCTTGAAGTACGTATCCATGCATGCTACTCAGTTTAGCCTTGGGTAACGGGTCAACTCCTGCCGTCATAGCCATGTGCTTTCCAAGGCAGCCAAGCGAGGCAAAGTCTTTCAAGCATTGGCCGTTCTTGTTGCTAAAATTGGAGTCTACTCCAATTGACTTTGGCGTCGTTGGAGTCGCCGCGTGTTATCGGGGCTGTTTCGCTAAGGCTGGTCATGTCAGACAACGGGAAGCATGCGGAAGTAACCGGCGGCTTGTTGCGGTTCGGCACAATTTCTCCAGTCTGATATGGGGATCTGATCGGTGTTCTTGTGGTATAGTAGGTACCCGCGATATGTGACCTGGTCTCTATGCTGCAAAGCTGCGAGGGGCTTGGAACGTGGAGGTTGTTACGCTTTCATATATGAATCGAAGGCCATGCATCGTATCCTATACGCTCGCATTACCTCCCGTCTGATACCATTGCATATGGTTCCTGATCGCCCAGGATCCTTCTGTTTATGGCTCGGAGACGAATCGTCCGTGTTGGAAGTGGTAACGTTCATCCAGATAACGGGGTCTTCTCAGCATACCACAATAGTGACTTGAAACCACCGTAGACAACCGAAGATGTGGAATCGTCGGTGTCTCCGAACGCGACGATTTATACTTTCAACCATCCCCAAGGCAGCAGCGTTCCCGCCGCGCACATGATCTCGTACTCATTGTTCAGATAGTCCGGAAGAAACCGTACCAGAAGCGCGACATCGACCAACCGATCATAAACATTCTATAGCATTATATATGTGAAACTTCAACACGTGGTGTAACGATTGTACTATCCCGTAGCATTTACCATCAGTTTCTTTTACCCAGGCCCTCGTAACACCTGCTAATCGTGTGGCACTGGACTAAGCGACGTTGTCGATATCTCTAAGAGCGATATGGTTGCAGAACAAGCACAATGACTGCCAGGCAGACCAAAGCCGCGAACAGATGAGAAACGGGAGAGACAGCCCTGTACCAAGCCATTGCCGGTCCTGAACGTGTGTAGTGATCCTCACCCCTGACGCTTGATGAGATGAGAAAGCATGAGACACCAGACAATGTCATGATTTCGGTTGCGTTGCTAATATGTAGCATAATATTCTAGCAAGTCACATATAAGATAATGTAGACTTATAGCATAGGCTTTAGCGAGACTTTCTGAACAAGGAAGGTCTACAGGCTACAAGTGATGAGGCTCTAGTAATCCGTCGTGATGATGCCGTCGAGTGCAAAGAAGGCCAGGACGCGTAATCTGTCCTACGGTGACATATCGGGCTTTCAGCCCAACCATACAGGCAAGAGACGGAAGGCGTCTGTATTCGGTTACTTGTTTTGTAAAACGAGAAGACACTGCTCGATATAGGAGAGAGCTAGAGGCGCCACTTCGTGCGTATTACGCTCGATGATGTTGCGACTTGTTGAAGACGCGCGACAGAAGCATGATCGCGCACAATTTACCACGTGGCTTAGCATCTCGGAGATATGTCCATGAACTTACCATGCGACACACTATGTGTTCCTGGCTAGTGGTTGCGGAGTTGAGTCTATCAGATTGAAAGGGAAAAGGAAATCTGATCCGACAAGGAGGCACCCATGAAGCTTGACTCGTCAGAATACGAACGGAACCATGGACAGTCATGCCGATGCACTGTTGAAGTTCGGAGTCTCATCCGGTAAATCGTGCGACATATCCATGTGATAGCAAGATAGAATGCAGCGTGAGAGTGACGCGAGGCGTGGAGCTTCGCATCCAGACAGTCTATACTCTGCCTGCGGGATCGGTTCGGCACCAAAGTGACGATAGCCGTAGCGAGCAGCGCCGCATCAGCCACCACACCCTTGCGTGCGTTTTTGCTTTTCTTGATAAAGACGGCCTGCAGCCCGCATGATTGCTCATGCAGCCCGTTTCGACCTCGGGAATGTCATCCCGGAAGGAGAATGGATGTGGTCCCACCTTTCAGGGTTGCACCGAGAGGCCGCCCGGTCCCACACAACCCTGAGGCGAACATCTTCATGGAACATGACAAGCTCATGGCGTACACGAACCAAAGTTTTTTCGCAACCAAACTTGCGAGCTACGGGTTGGAAAGCGTGGCAATTTTCTGTGGTGGAGACTCCCTGAGATGCGAGCGGGGAACATTGCGGGCCTGAGGGGATGCATAGGTAACACAACGCATCATGCGCTTTCCCGTTTTCTTTGAGCCCTTCTCTGGGCGTGCAGCCGCCTGTTGCTTCGACAATCGAGGGATCAAGTGGGGGGATAAAGTGGGTATCGGAAAATGCTTGACCTTCCCTCCGCTAGCCAGGCGACTAAGGGTGTTGTCGGACAGAACAGCGAGGTTGCACAACCTGTCAGCTAACGGCTCTCACCAACCACTCATCTGTGTCGCCGATCGCCTGCATTAGCTATATGCAGGCTCACCCGGAAAGCAGTGTAGGGGTGAAGATCGCAGCATTTCACGGATAGAGCCATGTTCCAGATGTTGTACTCTCCAGTGAGGAACGGTTTGCCAGTCATGTCACAGCGCTGAACGGCGCGCAGCATGCAGGTGGGTGGAAGCATCAAGGCGCCGTGAAACGTTCGGATGCGCGATAGTAGTAGGTAGGGGTGGGCGTGGATTACCACTGGTATGGACGAGGTGTATTGGCTAAATACATGGCCTGCCTTGCTCGCCAATGCGGGGAGGCGGTTTATTGATAGAAGGTCATGGTCCTCGTGTTGGCGGCTTATGGCAGGATATGTTTGCTTGCGACGCAGTTCAGCAGGGGCTAGCGACGTAGGATAATAGAGTTTCCTCAGGCAAAGACGAAACCGAACGGGTCCTTTGCAGCATACACTACTAGAAGTACGCACGTTAGAAATCCAACATGAATATAGGAGTGTAGGTTGTCCGAAAATGCAAACAATGTTCTTGTTCTTTCTGCTGCACTTGGAGGCGTCCGATTTTCCCTGGACTAGGGTGGAGTCGACAGAAACAAATACCGGGTGCCGCTCGTCAGGCAGTTAGATGATGAACGAAGCAAAATCCCCGGGCCGCAGCCGCCAGCTGGAGCGCCAAGACGAGGCTCAATCCTTCGCCGTCCCACGAAACGTTTCAAAAAGACAATCGCACTCTCTAAAGGTCGTGCCGCTGATGACAGGATGGGGAGCAGATATGTATCTATCAAAGATCGACAAACTCTCGGCTTCTCGGGTCACGATGTGAGCGGACGGGCACGATGCAGATCTGAGCCTCGCCATGACAGACACGGACGCGAAGAACGTTTTGCTGGTGCGTTTCGCATGCGCCTCGCCGTTACCGCACAAGTCTGCCGCGTTCAGACAGAATGTACTGCAGACAAGATTTGGAAAATCGAGAACTGACAGTAGCTTAAAGTGGCAGCGAAATGTTAATTGTTTGGTGAGGGAGCTAGATGGACCTTCCGCATTGGTAAGACCGCAGTCCCTTTAGTAACAGCCTCGCTTACCGGCACGGCTTTGATGACGCGCGCAGGCCAGCCCTGGATCCACAAGCTGGAGTTTCACGTGGGTGCGGTTCTTGAGCCCAGATGCTAAGAGAGGGGCTTTTGCTAGCGGCGGCCCGATGTCCTTTTCTCGGTCACGCTGCTCCGTGGACACCAGCGACGGAAACGGTATCGACAGATGTGCTACGGGTGCGGTGGGCTGCAGCACGCCAAGAAAGTTGGACGCAATCATGGCTCGAGTGAAGGGCGGCAGATGCCAGCGGCTTGGTCCTGCACCGAGGCGACGCAATCCCGGTTGCATGCTCATGCGCCAACAAGTGATCGACTCTTGTCAGATTCAGGCTGCGGCAGGGGGTGGATTGGGTGACACGAGCCTTTTTGCCGAGGACGCGGGAGCGGAGGACAACTGCGTCACATTGCGATGCATGCCGAGAGCCGCTAAGCAGACGACGGAGGCTTCTCTGTTCTCATGTGGAGGCTGGCTGATCGCCCGCCCCCGGCCTTTGGACGGTACTGCGTGTGGGTGCGCACCACCTGTGTCAGCACCGTCGTAGGCCTTGGTGCCCCTTTTGCAGGCCCTATATCAGCCCATTCCTGGCGGTTCCGAAATGACAACCATGCCGTTTTACCTAGTAGGCGCGCGAGCTGAAGACGCCGTAGGGCGACGATGGGGGTCTGGGTGGCTGGCATGGTAATCTGGCGACGCCTCCCAGAAAGCCCCGCTGCGCGAACAGGCAGTCTCGGGAAAAGAAATGCACCATCCATCAGCGTGGGTGTCGCGCTGTGTTGGGTGCCTTGAGAGTTTATTTTGCAGGGAGAAAGTTGAGGCTGCTGGAACATGCTCGAACCACGATCCACATGTGTTCGCAACGTCCAACGGCCCCTGCGACCATGTCTCATTAACTCGTTCAGGCAGAGGGTGTGGCGTTCTGCGCTGGCAGTGTATCATCATGGCAGTAGAAAATCGGCGAACCCAGATTGATGTGTCCTCTAGATGCGGCGCATATAGCGTAATGGCGGTAGCGTGTCAATCCATCGGCTCCGCTGTTGGGTGAACCTGGGACGAACCGTACCAGATCCGACGGAACGATCTGAAACAAACCATTCGATCTGCCAGAATTAAATCGCCTGGCGCAGCGTGATTAAGCAGTCTGGCTCGTCTGTCACCTGGCACCAATGTGATGTAGTAGTACAGTAAGGCGCCGGCGGTGGTTGCATGGGTCGCGGCGGATAGTCAGCGCGTCGATGCTAGGCACGTAATTTACGGCCCACTGGCTGGCACAAAGTGGGTCTTGGGCTAGCCGTGCACGCTAAACCATGCATCCCTGCAACATCTGGTCCCCTTACCCACGTCTGATGGAAGGGACGTTGGAGCGCCCCTTCCATCTGTTGGTCTGCGGCTTCCTCATCTGTTTTCTCTTCCGCGAGGCTGCATCCTACACCAGTCCTTCCTTCTCAACACACGTCGTGGCGAAGACCACCACATTGATTGTTGCTCTCTGACAGCTCTGCCCTCCAAGTCGGGGTCCACACCGTCCGTGTTCCTCTGCGCGCTGCTGTCGTTCTCCGCGCCAACCTCCACGCCTCGACTCGCACCCGTCAGTACGCTTGCGAGACGCGCTCCCACGCCCGCCTGTACGTAGCCATCCTCCATCACCACCATCAAGCAGCATCTCCTGACTCATCCAGATCGACAGCCCGGCGACCCTTCAGTTGCTCCAGTCTGGTCTTCCCCTCCATCAGACTATTCCGTCACTGTCGCAGCTTCAGTAGCGCAGACGTCGCATTGTAGCCAGATCGGTCGCAAGCAGCCTTCATGGCACAACACCAGCAACCCTCGCCCACTACGGGCATGCCTCCGCATCATGTAGGGCAGCATCATCCCGCACACGCGCAGGTGAATGGACACCCGCCGCACGCGACCCAGCCCAAGACACCGTCGCAGTACTTGGGGCAATTGACCGAGGCTGTATGGACTCAGATGGGTAAGCCAGTATCCAGTGTGCGCAGGACCGGCACAGACTAACACCCAACAGGCTCCCTCTCTGAGCAAATGCAAGACTTGGAAGGTGCCATGCAATGCTACGAACAGGCCTTGAAGTTCAACCAGTGGTCTGTGCCAGCTATGCAAGGTATCGCGTGCATTCTGCGCACCAAAGATGCCTTTCCAGCAGCTGTCGAATACTTGCGCACGATTCTCAAAGTCGACCAAGCCAATGGCGACGTTTGGGGCAGCCTCGGTAAGAAATTTGCGCGCATCTTTCGCGAATCATCTCACTAACAAAACCAGGTCACTGCTACCTGATGATGGATGACTTGCAGCAGGCGTACTCTGCCTACCAGCAGGCGCTGTACCATCTGTCTGACCCAAAGGAGCCCAAGCTCTGGTATGGCATCGGAATACTATATGACCGCTATGGATCGCTTGAGCACGCCGAAGAGGCCTTCTCGCAGGTAATGCGCATGGAGCCTACGTTCGAAAAGGCAAACGAGATCTACTTCCGCCTTGGCATAATCTACAAGCAGCAGCAGAAGTTCAACCAAAGTCTAGACGTAAGCAACTTGAATCTCACCCCACGAACGCTTCTAACAGTCGACAGTGCTTCAAATACATCGTGACCAATCCTCCTCGCCCACTTACCGAAGAGGATATCTGGTTCCAGATTGGACATGTGTACGAACAGCAGAAAGAGGTTTGTCTCACCAAGCTTCGTAAGCTTTCACCGCTGACATGACGATTAGTTCGAAGCAGCCAAGGGCGCCTACCGCCGGGTTCTCGAGCGTGATGCCAACCACGCCAAGGTCCTACAGCAGCTGGGCTGGCTACACCACCAGCAGAGCACCAACTACGCTAGCCAGGAGCAGGCCATTGAGTACTTGGAGAAGTCTGTTGCTTCCGGTAAGCATTGTATCCCCATGTGATTATGCGCGTGTATCTAATCCATTGCTCTAGATCAAACGGACGCGCAGAGTTGGTACCTGCTGGGACGCTGCTACATGTCACAGCAGAAGTACCCCAAGGCGTACGAGGCTTATCAGCAAGCCGTGTACCGTGACGGCAGGAACCCGACCTTCTGGTGCAGCATTGGTGTACTGTACTACCAGATCAACCAGTACCGCGACGCGCTAGATGCATACTCCCGTGCCATCCGCCTCAACCCCAACATCTCAGAAGTCTGGTACGACCTCGGCACACTGGTAAGTAGTTGATCGTCCCTGGACTGAAAGCTCTTCACTAACAATGGCACAGTACGAGTCCTGCAACAACCAGACAGCGGATGCACTAGACGCATACCAGCGCGCGGCCGACCTCGACCCTTCTAATGTACACATCAAGGCTCGCCTGCAGCTTCTGCAGAACGGACAGACGTCTGCTGGCGCTCCGAACCAGGGCAATGCTCCTATACCCCAAGACGTGCACCCTCAAGCCTACCAGCCTGCCTCTGTACATGGACCTACCGCTCCGCAATGGGGCGCACCTCAGCCCCAGCAGCCTCCGCAAGGTCCTGCTCCTCCAGCCCTAGCGCCCGGATGGGATCGCCCTCTGGCACAGATCCGCGACCCTGGCCTTCCACCACAGCAGCTGAACCCATATGAGCAGCGCGAGGGCATCCGACCGCCTACACAGCATGCTCCCCAGAGGCCCGTAAGCCCCCGACAGGAAGCTCCCAGGTCATACGCAGAGCCTCCTCGTCCTCCCACAAACGGACCGGGTCCTCAAGGGCCAGCTGGTCCCCCACCTCCCGGACCACCCGGGCCAATGCGCCGTGGCATGTCTCCATCGCCGAAGACACACCATGCTGCTCCCAGCCCCTACCACCCTCAGCCACCGCAGCTGACACCCCAGGCGGCTCATGCGCAGCCACAACCACCTCTGCCCCTACATCAGCAACAGCAGCCACCTCAGCCTAACCGTATCTCCAACCCGAACTACGGTCCTCACGCTGGTAGTGTTCCTCCTCCACCCCCGCCCCCACCTACAGGTCTTGGTGGCCCACCATCTCAGGCCTCTAGCCAGAGTGGCGTACCCCCATATGGTGTTCGCCCTGCCAGCCCACCTCCGGAAGTGCGCCCAATCGTTGAGAACCGAGCGGGATCTCCGCGCAACGGATACCAGGGACCGTACCAGCACCATGCTGATCCTTCTGCTACCGGTGGCATTGCTAGCGGAGCTCCTCCGCCAGCTTCTGCCCAGACGGCTGCTGAGCAAGCAGCCCGCGAGCGCGACGACCGACCGCCGACTGCTCCACCGAAGCGACACCGCGAGTGGGAGGAGAATGACCACGCGAATGCAAAGCCTCCCATGAACGACGAGAAGCGTCAGAAGATGGAAGAGCCTCACAGCCGCCGTCCAACTCCCCCACACCGCATGTCGTCTCCTCAGGTGCCGCGTCAGAGCCCTCAGGAAGGTCCCGATCCCCGGCGCTTCAACGATGGCTACCACCCGTCTGAGGCTGCTCACCACCCGCCGTCGCTCCCACCCATGGCAGCTGCGCGACCATTATCTCGTATGTCAGAGACACCAAAGCAGGAACGCATCGAGCGACCTGAACACCACGAGCCGGCTGCCCGCCAGATGGATGTGGATGAGAACTACGACGATGAGGGCGATGACGCAAAACCTACCGCGCCCAAATCTGAGCGCAGTAGCCCTCGCAATGCGCCCACCAACGGCGTTCCTTCTCATGCTCCCACGCCAGCCGAGCAAAAGTCTTAGGATGATTTCGAGGTACTCTTCGGGCAGCACTAGAATTCTGACAGGGTTTTACTTTCTTGTTTTTGCAATTAGTTACATGAGAATTGGGGAGTTGGGGATGTCTAGTTGGAGGGCAAAACATGGAAGAGACGTGGTAACGTACTTCCGCATGGCGATGATACCCTGCGCGCCTTACATAGTCTCCGCGCTTTTCGAGTGTTGTATGTATTTCTTAATCACCCACGAGAATGAAAATGCGATTATCACTATATACCCTGTTTCCTTGGTGTGCACTTCGACTTGATCGTATCATTTAAGTGACTACTGTTTATTAGTAGCGCAAATGGTGTCATTACTCGCTGCGACTTGCGGTGATCAAGGTCGGCGCAAATGGTGGGGTTGCTCACCTGCTCGTGGAAACGCCCGCAGTTAGCTGCAGTTGCGTCATCGCAGCGCGCTGCATCGCGAAATCATGGAAAGGCTTCTCCAACATCTTCCTCGCTATACTGTACATCCTAACTACGCGAAGCTCTCGTCTATCTCATACATTCCCAAACGACTGACGCGCCATAACGACCAACCATCCTCCTGTGTCGTTGTCCAAAATCACCAATCCACACGTCGCACCTTCCACTCCATCGTCTCCGTCTCACGTCCTTCCCTACCCATACGTGCTTGTTGCGTCAAAACCGTTCGCCTGACCGCCCTTCGTAACATGTCTTCCGACGCCGACTACGCCGCTTTTCTCGACAAAGCAAATCAGGACACTGGCTCTGCGGAGACCAAGGACGCGTCGCAGAAGAAGAGCTATGGCACCAAGAGCGTGAACACGGCCGTACCCAAAGCGCTAGAACAAGTAGAAGAGTACTATGTCAGCGACTCAGATGAGCCGTTTGAACCGGTTGCGTTAGAGTTTGATGGCGACAGCGTGTCCGCTGGTGGGATTCCCCTCATTTACGCGCACACCGACGACAAGCCTCACGAAGTATAACATGCGCTAACATACACACAGACGATCTGAAGAAGCTCATCGGAAGCGACTCGGTAGAAGAGGTCAAAGGCACCGACTTCGAGAGCCAATACAAAAAGATCATCGACGCGGTGAAGGCAGCCGGTAACGGGACCGTCAACGTATACCGGGTGGAGCTGTCGGGCACCAGGGCAGAGTACTACGTGGTAGGCGTGGACAAGGCGGAAGGCAGGATCGTGGGTCTCAAGGCTCTTGCCGTAGAGTCGTAAGCAGCAATGCACCGGGAAATGAAGACATGAACATGATCACGATGCGCTGCGCCGGATTATACACATACCGATCTACATCGAACACGTTCCTTCCTGCGATGATGGGGCTCGGGTGCCCATGGCGCGAATAACGCCGTTTGAAACACGTCGCGCTCGCTGGGTTATGGTTGACAGTCAACGGGTCTCACTGACAAGATGGTGGAGCGTGCAGGTTACTGATGCGACGTCAGAAATTCGATTAGTAGATGTAATCTGCTGGTAGATCTGCGCTACGTGCATCTCTACATACTGTACGGTTGTCATAGCTTTGGGCTTCAGTGTGGACTTGTTTTCTCCAACCTCCCCTTCAATTATCGTACATGTTTGGATAAGAAAACATGTATGCATGGTCGCATGATGCCTGTGCGTGTATGCACGCGGCAATGGTGAAGCCCATACGACACGCATGAGTCGCGCGGCGTGCTTCGAACCGCCAGTATGGCAAGAGACGTCCAGCAGGCTCGTTGCTCGACTTCAGCTAACACGACATATAGATAGTTCAGCCTCGTGTACGTCAAGACCGCAGCCTTGCAATACGGTATCGATATATAGTTTGATTGGTTGTTCAAACACACTAGTTCGCCCAATCCGGCTATGCCTCGGCCGGACGTTGCAAAGTTCCAGAACCGGGCGGTCAGCTGCGCCTCCGAGCTTCATTTCGGGTGTACCCTAGGGAGCGCTTGGCCCCGGGCAATGGGATCCAGCAGTCTCAACCAGATTGGAAGCCGACCGATACGTGTCGGGAAGCCTAGGACGACGGCAAGCTGGACAGACCGGCGTGGAGTGGGTTGATTAAGATGCAGACGACGATAGGGAACGGTAGAGACGAAACGGATGGGTTAGAGCATTGGCCATTGCATGTCTCGGGGATCCGAAAAGAAGGTGAGGGACGTGGGAAGGATCAAAAAGGATGGTGTCAGATCGCCACGCTATCTTCGGCAGCGATACGGTGGGCGACCTGGTCAACACGAGATAAGATCGTGAAGTTACATGTACGTTTCTCAACGGTCGTGAGCACGAGGCACGTTCTTGTAAATGGTACCTTGGTACAAGTGCGGTAGCAAAGGCCGCTTGCGAGGATGGGGGATTGCGGTTATGATATATGGGCCGACGCGTAATGGTAGAGACGATGATCTTAGGCTATCGATTGCGCGTGCAAAGACGCGGATGCGCGTTTGGATTCTTGGAATACCGTGTTGAGGCGCGGGATATGCAGAGCTAGCGGTTGCGATGCAGCATGCAGGCGGTTTCTATAGAGACAATCGTGTGTACCGTGGAGAGGCTGCATGTGAGGGGTGTTGAGGGGAATGACGGCTTGGTTGAAGGCGTCAAAGTTTGGGTGACAGGCAGACAGACAGACAGCAGCACGACGGGCTTCACGCATGACATGGCAATTTGGGTACTTTTTGACAGGCTCCACCATAGGAGAGGCAGTGGAAAAGTGTTGAAACGGGCTTGGTAAATTTAGCAAGGCTCTCCCGCTGGTGTGCGTAAGCGGGCCTTTGAATCTTCGCCGCATGCAAGCGCCGTGGCAGCGACGATTGGCCGCTCCTTAGTCGAGCTTCGAGATCTTCGCCCTCCCTGGAGTCCGTGTGGGCCCGACTCAGGAACAAAGCCCTAACCTCTCCCACCACCCACCGCTGCTTGCCACTCTCTGACCACGGCGCCGTCGCTTGTTGTGTTCCTGTCACTATCCCACAACATATCAGTGCCTCTCTTTGTTGCATTATTTCCCGCATCATTACCATCGCCATTCTAATCTGCACCTTCCAGCCCAGTGCGTCCTGCGTCATCCGTCATTCGCGCCTGCTGCCGTTGACCAGCGCCTGCCCTGCCAAGTCCCTTATCCTGGGCGCCCCCGTTTGGGCCAGGAGCCATCGATTCACCTCCCCTTGAACCTCGACCTCCCCCATTTCCCTCACGCCGCCCTCCTTCCTGCTCCTCGACGCCCAGCAGCGATACCGAGCAGCATCGCATCACGAGTGGAGGATATTCGGCTTCCCGTGTGCTTTACCTGACACCACTAGCTGCAGCATAGCCCCTGTTAGGAATTTGCCCACCCGCGTGCCATAGGTTACCGCAACACTCGTTTTCCACCTGCATACCGCCTACGCCGATTCATCCTCTTCACTTCGCTCTGCTATCCGAATAGCAGCTAGCCAGGAATTATCGCACACCCTCACCGCATACGCTCCCTCGCACCATGATGCCGCAATCGCCGAGGGGAGACGGGCCGCCCCATCTCCGCCTCAACTCGGGCTCCCACGAGCCCAGGACCGACGACAACTCGATGCCTGCTGTGCGCCCCAACACGGCACGAACCAACTCGGCGCGCTCGTTAACCCAGCCAATCCGTCCTGGCACCGCCCCAAGTCAAGGCATCCGATCGCCCGGCGCGCCCGATGTATACAGCAATGCGTCCATCGCAGAGTCCGCCGAGATGCTGCTCCCGCCGCAGAAGATCCGCACGCAGCGCTCCTACCGAGACGAATCGCCCATGCAATCGCCCTCTGGCTTTTCCTCGCGGCGGACAAGTTGGAGCTCAGACATGACGGGAGGGCCGTTTGCTTCGCCTTTCGACGACTCGAGAGCGCCGTCGCGGGCTGGCAGCGAAGAAGATCTCAACACCCAGACTGTCTCTGAGAAGTTCAACATCCACCCATCGGCTGGACTGTTGCTCTTCCCAGAAGACGTGGAGAAGGACGACTACCTGCACAATCCCGACCCGAACGAGAAGGACAAGAGAGACTGCGATGTCTTCACGCGAAGAGGTATAGTCAATTTGGGTGGTTTGGCTATCCTCGCGCTCGGTCTTCTCATGCTTTTCATCGGTTATCCCGTTCTGTATGTATTTGCGCTTCCGACGATTCTCGACCTTACTAACGCATCGCAGCACCTTCGTCGAGGATCTCACGGCACCAGAACGAGGTCCATGCACAGACAATCCCCTGTGCATAGAAGGCAAGCAAAACGAGCCGCTACTGAACAACCTACGAAAGGGCCTCATCGACCCCGATACGCCCAAGGAGGCCATGACGCGAACATCGTACAACGGCGAGGAGCAGGTCTTGGTCTTCTCAGACGAGTTCAACACTCCCGGTCGCACCTTCTACGACGGAGATGACCCATTCTTCCAAGCTGTTGATATTTGGTACGGTGCTACTATGGATTTGGAGGTAAGTTTCGAAATAGCCATCTTCAGATTGCAGCGCTGACATGTTCCAGTGGTACGACCCAGATCAAGCCTACACCGAAGACGGCGTTCTTGTCCTGAAATTCACCAAAGAGAAGAGCCACGGCCTCGATTACCGCTCTGGTATGATCCAGTCGTGGAACAAGCTCTGCTACAAGGGTGGACATTTGGAAGCCAGCATTTCGCTGCCTGGTCGTGGTAACACAAGTGGTTTCTGGCCCGGTTTCTGGACTATGGGCAACTTGGCTCGCCCCGGTTACCTCGCCTCGACTGAGGGGCTTTGGCCATACAGTTACCACGACAAGTGCGACATTGGTATCACACCGAACCAGAGTTCATACGACGGTCTCAGCTACTTGCCTGGTATGAAGCTACCCGCTTGCACCTGCGAGGGCCAAGACCATCCCAGTCCCGGCAAATCCCGCAGTGCTCCGGAAATCGATGCTTTGGAAGGTTCAGTCCATTTCCTCGGTCCTGGAGAGTCCAACGCCATTGGTGTCGTGTCTCAGTCCTTCCAAGCAGCACCGTTCGACACATGGTACATGCCTGACTATGGTAAGCTCTCTCACTTCCGTTTGATCGGATTCAACTAATGTTTGGCAGAATACATGGAACTCTATGATACCTCGATTACCACGATGAACGCCTACAAGGGTGGTCCCTTCCAGCAAGCTATCTCTGGTTTGACCAACTTGAACAACGACTGGTACAACGGCAAGCAGTACCAGACATACTCATTCGAATACAAGACCGGTGACGAAGGTTTCATCACCTGGTATGTCGGAGAGGACAAGACCTGGACCATGAGCGCACCAGCGACGCGTGCCAACGGTAACATTGGCACACGAGTCATCCCGGAAGAGCCAATGTCCATCATTGCCAACTTCGGAATGTCGAACAGTTTCGCAGCCATCAACATCGAGGATATCGAGGCGGTTGACCTCCCGGCCAAGATGCGCATAGATTACATCCGCATCTACCAGCCAAAGGACAATCAGATCATGACTTGTGATCCCGAGGGCTACCCTACCACCGACTATATCAGGAACCACCCTGAGCCTTATGCGAACCCTAACATCACTGACTGGTAAGTTCATGCATCACATTTCTTATGATAGTACTAACATGAACCAGGAAATCCAGCAAGTACGACTGGCCCAAGAACTCCTTCATGGATGGTTGCAAGGCAGAAGTAGAGACCTAGTGACCTGCAACTTCCCAGAGACTGCTGGCTTTCGGTCTCTGTTGTCATCACTTCCCTTGTGTCGACTACCTTACGTGGCCATGGCAGTACGACGAATACCCCTCAAGATTGGAGTTCCCTCGCAAAAAAGCACGTTAATTATAGATCATCGTTTCCTCTTTTCGACCTTTTCGAAGGCCACATTAGCATTTGCATGGAGCCGGGGGCGTTTACGACATTTCGAATCTCACATGCCTTCGCCTTCGCCTTACTCGGGGACCCAAGATGTTATCTGGCCTGCGTGCGACTGTCCGGTTTCCTGGAACTAGGGGCCACTACTTCAATGCACCGCCGTCGCGCCGATACACAAGCCGCCTGTCGCTCGCTTCGACTGCGCCCGTCCAGTTGTCCATTGAACGATCCCCTTTCAGCAGCGGCTTCGTCGGCAAAGAATCTTTTCCAACCTTCTCACATATAAACGGCGCGCGCAACTCTGTATATCACGGCATCTGTTCTTCCATGCATCGCCTGTACAAAGCATACTTGCAACATCAAGACTTTTCAAGACCGCCTTTCTGTTTCCCGTCTTCTTCCCTCATCTTCTTTCCAGGGTCTTGGTCAAAGTGGAGTTGCTGGGCGGCGCCTTACAGCTTCCAATCACCCCAACTTCTTCTTCCTTTCTTCTTTCGATCATCTGAATTGTTGTCTTGTAATGCATCGCTTGGCTTCTATTTCTGCTGCTTCATCTTTTTCTTTTGATATTGTTGGATATTTTTGGGAGCAAATATGGCAAAGGGACTACTGGGGATGGAATGATGAATGAGGAAATCTTGTCTTTTTATATTGATATATCCGGGCGTTTTTAATGTTTAGCAGAGGGAGACGACGTAGATGTGGGAGGAGGGGTTGAGGTGGCGGCGGCGGTGGAAGAAGCCGCTGCTGTTGTCGGTAGAAGGGTGGCATATGAATGGTGTTGGAGATGAGAGAAGAGGAAGAGTAGACAGGAGATAACATACCCCCTGATGTGTATACTGAGAGTTTATTCAATCAAGTTCAACAAACAACACTTCTTTTCTTGCATGTGTGAAGCTTGTGGACGTGTGTGGTACGACGTGGAAATGCCGTTGAACAAGGGATACACGGGTGTCTGGCTTGAGACGTGGCAGTGCAGTTCTTCAAGTCCTTCCAATGTATCCTCATCAAGAATCGATGTCACGCAGTCTAGTCCTCACACGTCACAACATAGCCAGCATTGACAACATGTCAAGATCGAAATCCCATTGATCCTTTCCCACAACGCCTACCATTCACCCAAGCATCCCACCCAAACACACCGGTATACCTAAATACTAATAAAGAAGCTCTTCTCCCCCTCCTTCGGCTCCACCCACGCACGCTTCAAAATCGGATCCGCACAACTAATCCGTATCCGCTCAACCGTCGCAGGCGACGTAAGCGACAAAAGCGATGTTTCGCCAAATTGTGTGCGCGCAGCTTTCAACGCGTCGCGAATGGCGAAGAAGACAGCGCTGCCCATGAAGAGGGGGGGTTCGCCTAGTGGTATCAAAGTCAGTAAAACAGCCCTGGTATGCAAGACGACGGTGGTGGATAAGGAAAGAAAAGTGTAAAAAGAAAACTTACCAACACCCCTACTCCTCTGAATAGTCCTCAGATTCTCCCAATTCACATCCTTAAGCAACGTGACGTTCATAACTTGAGGCACATCCCTAAACCCAGGGATCTTATAATTCCCGGGCCCCTTCGTCGCGACCCCACCCGTCCCCCTCAACCACAGTGACTCCTCAGTCGTAAACAGCCCCTGACCCTGCACAAACGCGCCTTCAATCTGTCCATAGTCGATCGCAGGGTTGATACTGCGGCCAACATCCATTTTGATATCAGCGCGACGAGTCGTCCAGTCACCAGTGAGGGTATCGATTTCGACCTCGGCGGCGGCAACGCCCTGTGTGAAGTAGAAGAACATCTGGCCTGTGTTTGCGCCCCAGACATAGCCTATATCGGGGGTTTTGTAAAACCCTTGTGCGGAGAGGTTGACGCGGGAGAAGTAGGCGGCGTGGGCGAGGTCTTTCATGGAGGCGTCTTTGCCTAGTTTTTCGCGGAAGGGGGCGAGGCGGGCGTTTAACTCCACACATGCGTTGTGGATGGCGTAGCCGTTTAGGTCCGAGGAGGCGGAGGCGGCGGTCGAGGAACTGTTTGCGACGGTGTTGGTGGCGGTTTCGCTGATGAAGACGGAGTCGAGGGGGACGCCTAGCGTTTCCGCCGCGATTTGCGTCATCTTGGTGTGTAGGCCTTGGCCCATTTCTGTGCCGCCGTGCGCGACGAGGATGCTGCCGTCGTGGTAGATGTGGACGAGGGCGCCGGCTTGGTTGAGGAAGAGGGCGGTGAAGGAGATGCCGAATTTGGTGGGGATGATGGAGAGACCGCGTTTGTTCCACTTGTGTGTTTTGTTGAACTCTTCGATTTCTGCGCGGCGTTGGGCGTAGGCGGATTCTTCTTGGACTTGCTTGTACATGAGCGGGACGTACCAGTCTTTAATTTCTTGGTTGAAGTGCGTGACCATGTTTGTGGAGGGCGAGTAAAAGTTGATTTCTCGTAGCTTCTCAACGGGGATGTTGAGGTGGTCGGCGACTTCTTCCATGTAGGTCTCTGCGATGAACATGCCCTGTGGCCCGCCGAAGCCTCGGAATGCGGTGTTGGAGACAGTGTTTGTCTTGGCGACACGTCCGCGGACATGGATGTTGGGTATCGAGTAGCAGTTGTCGATGTGGGAGAGGGACCGTTCCACGACTGCACCAGAGAGATCCTGACTCCAACCACCATTGCAGAAGACGTCTGCATCAAGAGCTTGCAGCTTACCGTCCTTGTTGACGGCGACCTTCCAGCGAGCGAGGAAGGGATGTCGTTGTCCAGAAGTCATGATGTCTTCGTCTCGGTTCAACATACAGCGTACAGGTCGACGAACCTTGTTCGCTGCGCAAGCCACGATACCAGCCAGCTGGACTGAACGCGTCTCCTTACCACCAAAACCACCACCCATGCGCTTGACACGGGTGACAATCTTGTTGGCGGCGACACCGACGACCTTGGACACATATGCTTGCGTCTCGGCTGGGTTTTGCGTACTGCTGAAGATCTCCATCTCGCCATCCTCAGGCTTGGGGACAGCGACACATGCTTGAGTCTCAAGGTAGAAGTGCTCTTGACCGCCCATGCGTGCGACACCAGTGAAGACGTGATCGGCCTCCGCAAACGCCTTCTCTGTATCTCCCTTCTGGATGTGACGGAAGTGGTTGAAGTAGCTATCCTTCTCGATTGCCTCTTCAATCGTGAAGATAGCCGGGAGGTCTTCATACTCGATCTTGACAGCACGTGCGGCCTGCTCTGCATGTTTCGCTGTGTCAGCCAAGATCATACCGATTGGCTGACCAGCAGTGAAAACTTCGTCAAGAGCAAAGAACGTCTCATCGCAGGATGGTGCACCCCACCAGTTGGCTTCTGGGGATGCAAGGTCCTTGTGGTCGACGTACGTAACAACACCAGGAAGTTCCAGTGCGGGTTCGGCATCGACGGAGAGTAGCTTAGCGTGTGCCTTTGTCGAAAGTACCAAGCAGCCATACAACTCGTTCCTTTGCAGGGGAATGTCGTCAGTGTACTGTGCCTCTCCAGTGCACTGCTTCATAGCCGCGACATGGTTCTTCGACTGCCCAACTTCATTCTGGATGTACGCTTCAGCAGCCTTGTCGTCCTTCTTGCCTGAGCTGATATCTCTTTCAATCTCGCCGATTGCATGTGTATCGACTTCAACTTCCTCAGCGTGCAGCTCAGCCAGGATCTCATGGTAGAACTTGTAGAAAAAGCCGAGCGCGAGAGACTTCCTGTATGTCGCCATGCCACCCGGGACACCAAACCGCAAATCGAAGTCTTCTTCAAGCTTGTCCATGACGCCCTCCAGTGTTGGGAGATCAGAGAACTTCTTCCCTTGGAGGAAGTCCATTGCTTTCCGCGCGTGGATTGTCGTAGGTGCCATGCCACCGTATACCAGATCCACACTCTCGACTGTGTGCTGATCGTCCAGTGATATCCTCAAAGCAGCATTCACAATCGCAATGTCGTCATCTTTCCTCTTTGCCTGCTTGTACGCGCGGATGTACTCGCCCTTCTCTTTCGCAACCGGGATCTTCAATCCCGCAATGATGGCATCCGGAGGCAGTGCAGTCTGTCTATATCCCTTGAAGAACGTCGACATGGGAATCTCTGTCGTCTCCTTGAGGCTCTTCGCTATGAGCGTCGCATTCGTCGCAACAAACACCGGATTCAGATCGGAGATAGGACTTGCTGTTGCCAGGTTACCAGCGGGTGTACCCACATTCCTAATCTGTCGTCCAGCGAAATACCGGATCTGCTTGAGGATGGTAGCAAATGGTTGGCCTCGGACCGGTCCGTAATGTTCGAGAGCGTCTTTGCAAATCTCCTCCAGATCAGTGAGAACAACGTTTCCACCAATTTCGAGATGATCGTCGTGGAGTTTGAACTGCCGTAGTTCCGCGATGTCGCCGACAAAGACTGAAGCGTTGTAGTTCATGCCCTTGAACTTGATCTCGATTTGTGTTTCGGTCGAGCCACCAATGAGCTTTGCGGAGGGATAGACATCCTTGATCTCCAGTAACTGTTGCAAAGTCGTTGGTCGGAACCACCTCTTCTTCTTGTTACCGAACGCCAACGGCTTGAACTCGTGTTTCCGTAGCTGTGGGGGAAAGATCAACTCTGTGTCAGGCTTGTACTCGATGAAACCAGGTGGTGTGAATCGCTTGATCGGTTGGTCGTCATCAATGTTCTTGCCGCAACCTCCGCCATTCGCACCGTCCTTGTCCATACAACATCCGCCTCCACCGTTGGCCTTTGCTTTCGCGCAGCCCGATTTCACACTGAAGCTCTGCGCCGCGTCTAATATCGGCCTGTATCCTGTACACCGACAGAGGTTACCATCAAAGGCTTCCTCAACTTCGAGCTCGCTAGGTCCAACGTTGTTGCGGAGGAGAGCATATAATGACATGACGATGCCTGGTGTACAGAAACCGCATTGACTGCCATTGCCCTTTGCTATCCTCTCCTGTGCAGGATGTGGCCGCTTTACGTTGCCAATTCCTTCCACTGTTATGACGTGTTTGCCATCTACGCTAACGAGAGGTGCGAGGCATGCGTTTACGGAGGCGTGGTAAATCTTGTTCGTTGTGGGATTGAATTGCGATACAACCTGCAAATTGTCAGTTATCGACCTTGATATCTTGACCAATCTTTCCGATAGTCCCAGAACCAAAGTGCACTGTCTTTTAGTTTTGGACCCAGAGTCCTCCACCACAACCACGAGTCAAAGTAAAGCGGCAAACATACCACAGTACAAGCACCACACCCACCCTCCGCACACCCCAACTTCGTCCCCGTCAACCCAATCCCCCTCAAATACTCCAGCAGCGTAACTTCAGGATCCGCACTATCCAGCACAACCTTGGTGCCATTCAGATAAAACCGGAGTGTATCATCGTAATCAGCCGTGACTTCGTTCAGCGACTTGGTCGCGTCGCTCGACACGGCTGGTTGTGGGGATATGAGACCAGGCGCCATGTTTGCCACCCGCGGTGCTGTCGGTAATCAAAGAAGAAAGAGAGACGTAGAAGACACAAACACAGGCGAGAGGAATGGGGAAAAGAGAAGGAAGGCAAGAATGTCACGAAAGGTATCACAAGCTTGACCCTCTAGCTGTTCAGGGTCCTGTCCGTCGGGCTTGTGGGGAATAAGCAAACTAGATATGACAAGCGTGTGTACCGCGGCGGCAAGAGCTGTCGCGGCAGCGTGGAGCAGGTATTACATTACATGAGTTAGTTGAGTAGACGAATCAGCGTCGACGTGTTTGTCCCTTATCTTCGTACGCGGTCTAGGTTGCATAGGCAGTGGAGGCTCCGCGTGCAGGAGCTCGCCGATGGCCGTAGTTCGCGTTCTTGCCCCTCCAACCCCACCCCGCGGCTCGGCGACGACTGCTATAGGCACGTGAGCTGTCAGGTCGCTTGTCGCCTAGCATGGCGAGGTCCGCTGTTGTCGGAACGTTGGAATTCAGGGAGTGTGCCGATGGATATGTGTTGCTCGTTCCTTATCGATGCGAAGCGGGAAACAAGGAAATTTGACGAAGTGTAAGGTGCCAGTTTTTGAACACACGCTTTGCAATTGGATATATCTACAACTTCCCAACTCTCTTAAAAAGAAGTTCCTGTCTAGCGTATACACACAAACGTACGAAATGCGCCAATGAGTTCCTTATTTTCCATGTTAAGAAACCATGATGCTTGTTCCTCTTTCCTACCAATGCCCCAAATCCACCAATCCCTCAATCCTCCAATCCAACCCACCAACACCCATCCGCCCACTCCCAGTCCTCAAGACGACCATACATCTAGTACGGAATACCATCATACTCACCGTAGCCCAACGCCAAATTCATGTTCTGCAAGCACTGTGTCGCAGCACCCTTGAGCAGGTTATCAATCGTAGCGTTGACGACGACGCGCTTGCCCGAGCTGTGGACGGCGAAACCACCGATTTCGACGCCGTGCTTGCCAGAGATGTTCTTGACGAGCGGGGACTCGCCGACAATCTTGACGAGCTTCTCGCCGGCGTAGCGGTCCTGGTAGAGGTTGCGGATGTCGCGGGATGTCATTGTGCGGTTGAGGGGGATGGAGATGGTGTGCTGGTGGGGTGTTGTTAGTAACGCGATCAAGACTTTTTCTTTTAGATGGGAGGGAAGGGGGAACTTACGTGAATACCCTGGAACCAGACTGCAACGTGAGGGATAAAAGCAACCTCAGTGCCTAGCTGCCGTGAGATTTCTTTCTCGTGGATGTGGTCTGTCAAGCTGTAGGGGATGAGGTTGTTTTCGAGGTTCTTGACGTCGTTCTTGGGACTGGGCTTGGTGCCGGCCCCCGAGTAGCCTGAGACACCGAAGACGGTTGGCTGACCGCCGATGAACTCAAGCAAAGGCGCAATGCCGAGTTGAGCAGCAGTGGCGTAGCATCCAGGGTTGGCGATGCGTGTAGCGTCGGAGATCTTGGCGCGGTCAACGGTCTCTGGAAGGCCGTAGGTCCAGCTCTCGTCGAAACGGTAGTCGGCACTCAGATCGACAATGAGAGTTTCCTTGCCGCTCTCGTTGATGGCATCGACGAAGGGCTTGCACACGCCGTTGGGCAGGGCCATGACCCAGCAGTCGACCTCACCGTTCTCGGCCATCTTCTTCACATCTTCGGGTGACAGGTTCTCGTAAGTGATCTGTCGCTTGGTGTAGCCTTCAAGCTTCTTGCCGTTAAGTTCACGTGATGATACATGACGCAGGTCCATGTTGGGGTGCTTGTTAAGCAGCTCGATAAGAGCTTGTCCTGTGTAGCCTCGCGCACCAATCAGAGCAACCTTGGCAGGGTAGTCCCTGTGCTTGTGCTTGATACCGTATGGTGGGTTGGGGTTAGTGGTATCCATTGAGCGCGATGCAGTGGTAGCGAAGCCTCGGGACAACGCAGGAAGAGTCCTGTTCTGTCTAAGTTGAGGCCTTGCAGATTGGCCAGCAATGGTCGCGTAGCCCCGCGTCTGCTGGCCCTGCTTCAAACTGGCAACAAAGTCGGCCGCCCGTCGGAACTGAGCATCTAAGCTGTCCTTGAGCATGCTGCGACCCTGCTTCTGGTAGTTCTCGAGGAGCGAGAAGATCTCAGAAGACTCAGCCGCACCCCACCAGCAGAAGACTTCCTTCTCGCGGCGGAGGAAGCCATCCGTCTTCTCCAGGTGCCATTTGACGTAGTTTTGCGACTGGTCGTCTACAATCCAGTACATCTTGGGGTACTTTTGCTTCATGCGCTGGAAGACCAAGTCGTTCAGGTTGTTCAGGAAGGCATCCTTGGTCATGCTGAAGTGCGAGAGCTGTGCGAACTCACCGTCGGCAGTCGGTGGGTAAACGACGGCGACGACGCCCATGGAGTCATCATGGAAGACCTCAAATGGTCGCGTCTTGAGGTTCTGGATATATCTGTTGACCGCATCGGCAGCGTCGGCGGCTTTGCTCTTGGTGATAGCCTCTTGCAGAGCAGGGACGTCCAAATCCTCGAACTTGCTGGTCTCCTTCACACTGCCGCCGTTGCGGATAAGAGTGCCGCTTCCAGTATGGGTGAACAGCTCCTTTCCGAGGTTCGAGGGGTGGGTGATGGCTACACTCGACGTGCGCGGGAGACCGTCCAGGAGCTTCTTGGCCTCCACTATCTTAAGCTTCGTGCCGTATCTAACCCACGACTGCTTCATGTAGGTGTCGTACTCGCCCTCCAGGTTGATGTGGGGGATGAGCTTGGACTCGGCGTTGAAGAGTCCTCCCTTCTCAGAGAGGTAGATGACCTTCAGGGGCTGGAACTCGCGCGCCAGAGCTGCGGCAGCTACGTCGGCGTTGATGTTGAGGATCTGGCCGTCGAGCGTCTCGCCCATGGAGCACAGGATGGGCAGTTCCTTGTTCTCCAGCGCATCCATGATCTGCCTCTTGTTGACGGTGGTGATGTTTCCGACGTACTTCCACTTCTCCTTGTCCAGGTAGTCGGCCTGCAGAGCACCCGCGGTGATGGGCCGCGCGGGCACGCCCCAGTCCCTCTTCAGCGTCATGACCAGGTCCATGTTTGCCTCGAGGAACAGCTTGCGCGCAATGCCCAGCGTCTTCTTGTCCGTTACGCGTATGCCGTCAATGAAATCGGGCTCGACGCCCGAGTCGAGCAGCAGCTGGTTCATCTGCGGGCCGGCGCCATGGACGATGATGGGGTACAGGCCGATGGCGTGCAGCTGCTGGAGGGCAAAGCATAGCTCCTCGAGGTGGTCGGTGAGGATGGCGCCTCCGACCTTGACGACAGCGAACTGGTGCGGCGAGACGGAGCGGAACTGGCCGAGGTACTGGTCGACTTCGCGGCGGGAGCTGGAGCTGGCCAGCAGGTTGAGGAAGGCGGCGTAGATGGACGAGTTGCGGCCATCCTTGGACGTCGTGTACAGGCGGCTCGGGGTGCTGCTAGCGACGAGGGCTCGCGGGAGGGCTCGCGGCGTCTGGCTGGCGAGGACGCGGGAGGAGGATCGGGCAGCCACACGGCCGGCTCGTACAAAGCGCTGCATGGTGAGTGTCGCTCCCAAGAAGCAGAAGCAGTCGCAGTCGCTGCTCGGGCCCTGGGCGACTTAATCCAACGCGAATTGCTGCGGTGACTAGACTGTGGAGCCGTGAGGGACCAAATGGGTCGCGAGATATGACGCGGAAGCAACAAATTTCGCTGCGCCGTTATCGCTGCTTCCCCAGACCACAGGGAACTTTCCTAGCGCGGCCGGAGACAGCTACCTAAGTTTGCACGCATGGAGAACGGCAGCCGCAGATCAGACTTTTCAGGCATCATTCCTGCATGCCTACGCGCTTCGAGCTGCTGTTGAGGCAAATTTTCTCGACAAGACAAAAGGCCCTTTCCCAGCTTGCCCATCCTGCGCCGCACAACCCACAGCACTGTGGACACTAGCAGCATATGAGGACCTAGCACTAGGTTCACGGGAAAGATTAGGCGCCCTAGTTCTAAGGTATACTAGAACCAATATCTCTTACTTGAATCCATTGTATCATGCGAAGTAACAAAGATTGTGGTAGTGATACTGGAGATCTGAAAGCCTAGTCCTAAACGGGTAAGGTCCTGTTGCGTTCAGATGTCAACCACATGGAGTGACATTATAGTCCCTGATTACGGCAAACCTGCTCAGGTATCTCGAATTCCAATTGAGCTCTTACACCCCAATCGATGCACATAATGCTCACTCCGAATCCAGAAACCGCTACCACTATCGGCACAGTGACCAAATCATGCCTACCCAGGTGACATCCGGAACACCGCTCAAATATATGCACTTTACTCCAGACGAACATTTAAAGACAGTTCTTCAACAATTCCGTGAATATTTGATTGAGGCGAAAACGGATGAAATATCAAATTATCATTGGGGCATATACTCTAGTGTCCAGCCTCCGCATGTACCTGTCTACCGTCCAGCTCATAACTACCTATCGCTGCAAAAGCATCCTCTGAACCTACCTACATCCCTTGACTACACTCCCACATGCCATGGGTACTATGTTCACCTCATTTCCTCCCGTTGGCAAACCCTAGGACATATTAACCGCGCATCTGCATCCTCTACACAAGACCCAACCCCAAAAGCGCCGCTACTCCCAGAACCACACCTACACCTACACCTACGCCTGCTCTGGAGCCCGCAGACGGACCAGTACTAGAAGGCGCGGCCGTGTCTGTCCCAGTCGTCGGGACATCGGTTGTAGATGTTGTAGTCTTGTCAGCCACCTCGGAGCTCACTGGTGACGTAGAAGGCGCTAGTGACGAAAGCGGTGGCGATGATGATGGGGCGGCGTCGTCGACATTCGTACAGGTACAGTTTGGTCGACACACGACCACCATACCAGGGTCGTCGCAACAACTGTTCGTCGTGTTAACACGTTTCTCAACTTGGGAAAGGCTGCGAATGGGATGCTGCTCAGGTGCTTTTGATACGATCAGGGTACGTGACTGAACGACAGAGCTTACAAAGCAGTATTCCCCTGCGCAAGCGGATATTCAGGATCCCATGCCACCGGACAATTGGTGTAGCAGTTGTAGGAGTAAGACGGGTAGTTTGTTTGTAGACCGAGACGAGCGTCTAGACCGTAGCATTGTGCTGAGTTAAAAGGATCGGAGCAGAGAGCGTATGCACAGGTTCCCTGGACGTTGTCGCAGTTCGATTGGCCTTCTTGTGCGAGGCTGAGACCGCTTGTACAGTTCGCCATTGGAGGTGAGTCGAGTTGCCGGTACCTTGTTGTGTGCACGAGACTGGTTGTTGCTGGGAAGTCTATGTCCGGATCAGAAAGACGGAGATGTGCTTCTCGCGTGGGGAGGCGAGGAGTTGGAAGAGTAGTTAGAGGTATAGGGAGATGATGAAGGACGTGAAAGTGAACTACTCGAATACCATCTGACTTGCTTTAAGTATTGTTCCAAGGGAGTGCGTTTGTTTTCGCGCGGCGCATAGTGGCGTACATGAGTTCAATCTTGAGAATCATAGTGTAGAGCGCCTTACGCATATCGCTCTTGAACATGGACGTCGCAAAGCAGCGTGACGGTGAACTCGGCATAGAAATGCCGGATCGGAGCTTAGTTAGCCTATAGTAAGGTGATCGCCTACCGACATAGCCGTGTGTGTGTGGTTGGCCTGATACTACTGTCAATGGTTTACTCAAGGCCGAGTTTAAATGTCAGCAGGCTACTGCCACAGACCTTGATCTACCCAGCCATCTCTGAATGGATCTGATGTATTTGGGATATATTGCTGGTGTTCATCGAGAACGTCCTCAGCCGGACGAGCTATTGGCGTATCTAATCGGGTGGTACGGCGGTTGCCGCAGCCACCCCGCTTAAGAATAGGATATGATGACGGTGTTCGTTGTACAGAGTGTTGTTGGAACGCTCTTTACCGAGTATACTGCGTGATCAGTCTAGTCTCTGTTTGGACGGTGCTTAAATAACAGCTCTTTCAGGTTGTTCTCAAACTATGACCCACCTCCCTATTCACTCCTACATTCTGTCACGCAGCAGTACCCAATCAAGGCATAAGATGTAAATTGACTATAGACATGCAAGACAGCAACTCACAATGCATAAAACTCCATTTGCTCGTCTGACGACCATGCTGGGGGAACTGGGCTCTCGTTGGATATTCGTAGCGGTGGCGGAGTTCGTTCCATGCAAAGGAGCTTATCCGTGAGTGCAGCACAGCACGACCGTCTGAATGCAAAGAAAGACAAGAAACAGATCTGATCCATCGCTCCGTGTTCGCCGTGACACACATCCTACAGTGAGACCGCTGTCGTTGATCGTAGTGCAACTCGTAGCCATTCTCCTCCGTCCCCCAATGGCTGTGCAACCTCCCCCGTCCGCGCTATTATTAATGTACTGGTTCGTGGTATCTCGTGGGTGTGGTTTAGTTCTTTTGCGTGGCAACGACTGAGTGTGTTAGCGATGGGAAGCTTGTAATTGTGTACGAGGGACGGCTTACCAGAAGGAACGATAATGACGATGAGCAGGATGATGATGCCCACAATGAGGCACATGCGCATCTTCATGTCCTTCCACCACATCTGCTTGCGCACACGGTTGGCGCCCCTTCGGAAGCCCTGGGCGGACACGGCGAGGTTATCGGTCTTGTCCTGTAGCGAGTCTAGACGGGCTCCTCGCTCTGAGACCTTGTTGATGTTGTCCCGCATGATGCCAACGGTGCTGTCGATTTCCTGGCATACGAGTCAGCACAAGGTCACGCATGTTTTAAGCTTCTTTGAGCCGCTCTTTGCGCATGCATACTCGTTCGCATGTGCGCGCAAAGCCAGTGAGAGTGTGCAGCGAGGGTGCGAAGCAGTGTAGTCATTATCGCATCGCTAACGCAAGCTCTCTGCCGGCCACTGCGGCTCGACCATAGCTGCCTTGCGAGGATGCGACAAATGACACAGCGCTCGACCCGCACGCAGAAAAAAAGTAACAACATACCGCTTGGAGCGCAGCTGTGCGGTGGTTGCCATTCTGGCCCTGGCCGCCCTGCTGGCCACCGGCGCCGCCGCTGGGGATGTAGGGATCGTACGGGGGCTCTTCGCGGCTCGACATGGTTGGAGATGGAGTGTGCTGGAAATTCCGGGTAGCGTGCGACTTGCGTAGGCTTCAAGAGGTGGTGGTGATGGATAGGTGTGGGTGGTGAGGTGGTGTCTGGAGGATGGAGATGGTGGTGTGGTTGCCCAGAGGAAGACCAAGAGTCCGCTCAGCCCGGATGGCGAACGAGCGCAATGTGTCAGCTCCGTTTGAGCAGTGAGGCTGATGTTTGCGTGAAACCTGGCGCAACAACACGGAATTTTAATCTGTGAATGCCAATATGTCTGCGCAGTGTGCACAGTCGAGTCAACAGCGAATTTGATGTTCCAACGGTTATGACGGTATTCTATTCAAGTTGATGCGATCGCTGCCGTGCCTGCTTCCGGCCCCCATCTGGATCTGGGCAGCCCAGCCTGCGCCACTGCACGTGATGAACACCAGCCTCGCGATTACGACACTCTGGCTATGAGGCAACATGTGCTGCACGATCCGCCATCGGTCCGTCTACACGCTCGAAAACTTCGCAAGATAAATTCCGCCTGATAAATTCCGCCTGTCCTCAGCCCGTCGACAATGGTCTTTGAAAGTAAAGACGGGCCCGTCGTCTCAGCCCCGATGTTACGAGTCCAATCTTATTGCTTACCAGACTTCCGTCCGCAGCTGCGGCGTGGCAACACGGCAATACGACCTGCGACGAGAACAAAGACGGACCGGATTTTGACAAGACAATTACACTAGACGTAGTGTGTAGTTGGCGCTTCGTCATCACTGTCGTCGCCGCCCAGCCAGACGCCCGCATCGCCGCGTCTCTGCGCAGCAAACAGCAGCGACAGGCGTCTTCGTCAACGAGACACATTATGCAGCAGAAGCATCGTGCATTGTCGTCAATAGAGTGTGCCTGCGTCGCTAGCCTATCAGGGCGAGAGGCATCCCCAGGCCTCACGCAGGCCAGGCGCCGTTTGTACCTGGCAAGTGGGTCTGATCGCCGCCAAGACGCGTGTCCAATGTCTTGAGTCTCGGTGTCTGCTACCCATTCGCCGCTCAGGAGTTCGCGCAACGCTTGCTCCACCGCCAGCTTCCTGTTTCCCGTTCCCTTCTCTTCGAACACACTCGCTGCACCGCTTCCTAATCGATAGACACCTCTAATCCCGTGTCGACCGCTGTGCCGTACGCGCCCCTGATCCCCGTCGCTCCTTTCATACCACCCGTCAATCAACCCGACACTCTCTACGATACCCCACGTCAGAGCCAAGCCGCCTGCTGGCCTGAAAGCTTGATCATTTCAACACTACTCCTTTCGCGACACCGCGCAGTGCGTCTCCAAGCCTGGCGCTGGACCCTGGCTGCAACTGCCGACTAGATCCGACCCAACATGAAGCTCACCTCTGCCCTCGGCGCCCTTGGCGCCTCGAACCTGTTGTTCGCAAGTGTGGGCGCAGTCGACCTGGATATTAGCTCCCCAGGTGCGACTTCCTCAAGTCCGACGTCAGCAAGCACACGTACTGACATGTACAGACTCCATCAAGCAGACCGCCAAGTCACTCTCCGCGAACTTGCGCAAGTACTATACCGGTGACAACCCAGGCGACACACCAGGCAATCTCCCAGATCCATACTACTGGTGGGAATGTGGCGCCATGTTCAATGCCTTCGTTGACTACTGGTACTACACGGGTGATGATCAGTATAACAAAATCACCACCCAGGCTCTAGAAGCCCAGATCGGAGTGAACGCCAACTACATGCCTGATAACCAGACCAAGACGCTCGGAAACGATGACCAAGCTTTCTGGGGCATGGCCGCCATGACGGCTGCAGAGAACAAGTTTCCTGATCTCCCCGATGGCAAGCCTTCTTGGCTGTCTCTTGCGCAGGCCGTCTTCAACACCCAATACAAGCGTTGGGACATGTCGACTTGCGGTGGTGGTTTGAGGTGGCAGATCTTCAGCTTCAACCAAGGTTACAACTACAAGAACACCATTTCGAACGGTTGTTTCTTCAACATCGCCTCGCGACTCTACAAATACCTCGGTAACCAGACCTACGCTGACTGGGCTGAGAAGGCTTGGGAGTGGGAACTTTCGGTAGGACTCATGAGCCCGGACTACCACTACTACGACGGAACCGACGACACGCAGAACTGCTCAACCATCAACCATATTCAATGGACGTACAATGCTGGCATTCACATGGCCGGTGCCGCTGCCATGTGGAACGTGTCACAGGACGAAAAGTGGAAGACGCGTGTCCAGGGTGTCATTGACGGAATCGACGTTTTCTTCAAGGACAAGGTCATGTCTGAAGTCGCCTGCGAGAACAACGGCAAGTGTGACGTAGATCAGCGTTCCTTCAAGGCCTATCTTGCACGTTCCATGGCATACACAGCCAGTGTCGCACCTTGGTCCCGCGAACAGATTGACCCCTACCTCCAGGCATCCGCTCAGGCCGCGGCAAAACAGTGCAACGGAGGTGATCAACAGACTTCCTGTGGGCTCAAGTGGACGACAAATGGAGTGAACGACGGCAGCTTCGGTGTTGGTGAGCAGATGGCAGCCATGGAAGTTGTACAGGCGCTGCTCTACCCGTCTACCAGCGGTCCTGCGACTGCCGAGAAGGGCGGTATCTCCAAGAGCAACCCCGACGCTGGCAACGATGATAAGAGTGACGATCCTATCAAGTTTGATGTCGTGACCACTGGCGACAAGGCCGGTGCTAGCATCCTGACCATCCTCGTGTTGGTTTCCATTGTCGTCGGCGCCTGGTGGATGGTGTCGTAGTTCTTATACCCGTCTTCATTTTGTATATCAGAGCGCACTTGGGACTATACTAGATATTTCTGTTGTTCTTCATCGTCATTTTCCTTGGGCGCGATCAGGTTGCGGGCGCGTGTCGTACTATAGCCAATATTGACGTAATTACATCAAAGCAGTAAAGCACGTGTACTCTGACTCGTGAACCCAAGTAGCATTCTGGCAGTCAGTACTTCCCAAGGCAACCCAAGGTTCACGTTCTTCTTTCATGTTCTTCTGGGTGAGAGAACCTTGGAACCAGCCACGGCTCGGCTAATACCACGCTAGTGGCCCGTGCGTACGAAAGCTGCGCCCGACTCCTCTTTCCTTCTTCGCCGCGACAAAGATCTCTGCACACGACACACACCACCCGCGCACTCGACTCAACAGCGCCCTACTCGCTTTCTTGTCGCTCATCACCATTGCTGTCCCAGTCCATCCTTGAAACTAACCACCTGGTCGCGCGCATTTCCGATGGCCGCTCCCCCCGATCTCAACGCCATCCTGGCGGCGCTCGGTATGTCGCCCACACTCTCACCACGCCCACGACGTTTGTACTGACTGCCCTTGTAGCTGCTGGACGTCCCTCGACGACCCCATCGCAGACGCCCCAGCAGCCTCCCCAGGCGCAACATCCCCCTCCCCAAGGCCTTCCCCCAGGCTTCCCAGGCGCAATGCCCACTGCCACCCCGCCCGCCATGCCCGGATACAACTTCCCTCCTCCCACACACTCTGGCAGTCTTGATCTCAGCGCTATCAAGCCCGTAAGCTCCGGCTCAGTCAGCATCCAGGATGCGCTGGCCAAGGCGCGCGGCTTTGCGGCTCAGAAGGGCCTTGCACACGAAGCGCGTCCAGGTATACCTGAGTCTTGGTCTGGTTATGGTGTCCCAGCGCAAACTTACACAGCTCCAGCTTATCAAGAAGACCCGCGCCTAAGCGGACGCCAGCCCTACCGACGTTCTCGGTCGCGCTCGCGGTCCCCAGCGCGCCGAGAACCCGTGCGTGAAAGCTACAACCCATACCGCGATGAGCGTCGTGATGAGCGCCGAGGTGGCTATGGACGTGAACGTGATCGCTCTCCTCCTAGGCGTGACACCTTCTCTCCTTCGCAGCAGTACGGGCAGGCACGTTCGCCCCCTGCTAATGACAACTCTGAGGTGATTCTCATTGACTCTTCGTTGGTTGGCCTTGTCATTGGACGTCAAGGTGAGAGTCTCCGCCGCATTGAACAAGAATCTCAAACCCGCATTCAATTCATCAACGGCCCCGAGGCTGGACCTCAGCGCGAGTGTCGTATAACCGGTAGCCCGGGTGCTCGTATCAGTGCTAAGCGCGAGATCAACCGCATCATCGAAGAAAATGGCGGCAATCCTGCTCGTGAGACTGGCCGCAATGCCCGACCCGCCGCTAAAATGGTTGGCCAGCAACAGCCCGCTCTTCGTGAGGGTGAACAGTCGTCGCAAATTATGGTGCCTGATCGTACTGTTGGTCTCATCATCGGCCGTGGCGGTGAGACTATCCGTGATCTGCAAGAGCGCAGTGGCTGCCACGTCAACATTGTCGGTGAAAACAAGAGCGTGAATGGTCTGCGACCTGTGAACCTCATCGGAAGTCCCACTGCTGCCGCACATGCCAAGGAGCTCATCATGGAGATTGTCGACAGTGACACTAAGCAAATGGAAGGTGGCGCTGCCGCCGCGCCGCCGCAGCAAGCATTCACCAGGCGTGATAACTTTGATCCCTACGGTGGAGGTGCTGCTGGAGGCGCTGGAGCTGGCAAGATCAATGATAGCATTCATGTTCCTTCTGATGCTGTTGGCATGATTATTGGCAAAGGTAACATCGCTTTGCACATGTTGTGGTTGTCTTATTAACGATTTATAGGTGGTGAAACTATCAAGTCCATGCAATCAGAGACTGGCTGCAAGATCAACGTATCGCAAGCTTCTGGCGCAGACATTGAGCGCGAGATTGGTCTTGTCGGAACCCGTCAAGCCATTGACGATGCTAAGCGAGCTATCTGGGAAAAGGTCGACCAAGTGGTAAGTTTGTTTGCTGTATGACGTACTACACGGATGCTAATATCATGTAGCGAGAGAAGAACAACTCACGACGACGTGACAACGGAAACAACGACAATGGATACTCACACCAGCAGACACCTTCATATGGACAACCCGCCGCGGCTGCGCAACCTCCTCAAGCAGCTGCACCCGATGCAGGTGGTGCTGCTTCTGCTGACCCATACGCTGTCTACGGCGGCTACCAAAACTACCTTGCAATGTGGTATGCGTCCATCGCCCAGCAACAACAGGGCGGTCAAGGAGCCCAAGGCCCTCCCGGCGCATAAGCGTCGCTTAGTTGCCGTGACCGATGCACATTTTGCTGAACCTTCGCCGAATGCTGCCCTGTTTGCATGACCCGAATGCTTGGAACTTTGCTGCGCCTGGCATGATATCCACCCGATGACCCTGGACTATCTTCGAAATCTTCTTCTTGACTTGCGCGTAGCCGGCCTCGCCTTGTTGCTTGCATTACTATGCGCTGAGTGCTCCTCCGTCGAGAAAGCTTCTGGAGCTTGGGGCTGTTCAACGACAATGGCCACGACTCACTCTTGTCATCGCTATCGCCTGCATTGTGTGAGCTGATCCTCGCTTCGACTATGCTCTTTTCAAGGATGATCTTTCCTGCAAATCCCCTCACGTCCAACGCAAACAAGTCGACAACTGATTGTTCACTTCACGCTTGCTATCTCTTGATCGATAAGCCATAATTCGGTCTGTTCGAGCTATCAGGCCAGATTTTGCCCGTCTTCTGTTTGCATGTCTATCATGGTCTTGTAATCGGCATAGACCTCGTCATCGATCGACATTGTCTGCGAGGACTCAATACCACCAAAAAAGCGTCACTTTGTTTCTTCATGCATATATTTTCGCGCAGATACAAATCTGGACCTCCACCTGCCTTGGTTGGCACTGAAGTTTGGGTTTTAATAGTCGCGTTAATGAACGTTGCAACTTTGAGATCATCTTTTGTATAGTAGTTTATTTCAGGTCATGGCTTTTAGATGCTGTGGCTCAATCTCAAAATTAATTCCGTCACACATGTTTCTGGCGTCCCGTGATACTTTGAGATGTTGTGCATGAGTGACATTTACACCGGTGCAGTGCGGTCAGCTGCATAATGGACGTGGGTGGACGCTGACAGAGCAGCTAAGAGGATTGAAGCACCTTTACCTAGGTAGTCTTGAACCCTCACAAGGTGCGCGTGCACCCTCGACGCTTGATAACGCTGGGCCGAGGGTCAGGTTCCTCACATGCATTCGGTCAAATTACCTTAGACAAATGTCAAAACCCTTGGAAGCTTGTAGACGAAATCTAAAGTTTACGAAGTCAGTCGAAGCCTTGGAAGCCGTTACAGCATGATGAGGTCAGATCGCTAGCTGGATGAAAAGAATGCGTGAGCCGCTTCTGACGTGAACAGTGCGGTGATGCAGCGGCACACGATCCGAACATGGAGTGTCGTCATTAGAAATTCTTCAACATGACTCTTAGAACACATGTGGCTCCAACACACACGACAGAGCACGACTAGCAACAGGCTCAAGCGTTAACTGTACAGAGAAGTCCGGATGTAAAACCTACTGGACGCGGCTCGTCCGCTAGATTTTCGATTTGGAAAGACACTACGTCAGGTCAACGAGACGGTTGAGCTATTGGCAGGCTTCATGTACAAGATGTGTGTCGTCACAGTATACATTTGGCTTGAAGGAGTGTGTGAGCACGTACTCATGTAAACACGAGGTGAAAGTAATGCCACAACGAGGAGCTCAAGACGTTGTGGGAAAAGGATAGCCCGCATACTCAGGTATTGAGTTCAGTTGGAGTTGGAATAGAAGCAGTAACAGTGGCAATAGCAGTAGTAGAAGCTGTAGAAAGAAACCTCCTTTCAATCGAAAGTCAATGCCACGTAAATCAAGATGTGCACTTCTGCACGACACAACTCATCACAACTAATCCCACTCTGGAGTACATATCAACCAGTGATCCCGCAAGCTTCTCTACGCGCATGGTCGTGTGCACACGACTGGCGTCTACGTATCCAAGCCTAATCCCCTCCCCACACGTCATCAACTACATACGTACCAGAAGTCGGCGAACTACCGCCCATCACACCCTCTCGCAGATAGACGGCAGACGCTGGACTACGGGCGAGCATCGCAGAACCTTGGCCAACGGGGCAAGACGCTGCCAGCCTATCCTATCCTACGAACTCACCCGTCTATCCCGCCTTACGCATGAGACATTTTCCAACCAGTGACTACTGATAATTGATATGCAGACCATAGAACCAGCCAGTCACAGTCTGTGTATTGAATTTTAACCGTAAAGTGTGTCCTTTGAGTTTGGAAGTAACGCCAAAGCACCTGTTTGGCCCCTCTCGATTGGCGCTACTAAGCGGAATATGCAACTTCCATTGATCTGCTGTGGCGTTGGGCTGGGATGCGCGTCATCATGTTCCCGTCCCGGTAGTTAGTGTAGTGTAGTTGCTGGTGGGGTTGGGCCTCACCGATTTGGGGGCCTTGGAGATGATGAGGGGAAGGGAGTATTGTGCGATGCGTATATGGGTGACATGTGAGACCTATGGGCGACGGGAACTACTGACCTTATGGTTGGGGAAAGAGTGTGGGTGGTTTGTGGCAATGTAAACGTAGATGTGGTTATAGTGGCGTTGAGTTTTAGTAGTTACAACGATTGGTAATACTGTTGTCATGTTGGAAGTATGTCTTCTATACTGGATTGCGTCTGTCTGGGCAGATGGAACGGTGAAGGAAAGATGATGATTTCGCCTTACAGTAGACTAGCACACTAATGTCGCAATACCTATGTAATTTGCGAGATGCTTAGAACATTCGTTTTTAGTGACCTACCATTATTCCGGTGACGACAAGAGTCTCACGAGCTATTGCGGGCCATCATGTTTGTAAAACGAATGATGACGCATGACTCTCTCGTGACGAAGTGTAACAGATGGGAGAAGCTTCACAAGCAAACGGCACGAATAAGCGAAGAGTACTGAAAATGCATTTGAAATCACGCGAGGCTTTAAGCAAGAGAGCACACGCGAAGTATCGTACAGAAACGGGGTGGGGGAATCGACAGGTTGTAGCAAAGCGCGATGACTCAAGCTCGCTCACTGCTCACAATGGTGGGACCATCGTCGTCTCTACGTCGAGAGTTGCGATCAGGACCCTGACCACGACCTCCTCCTCCTCTCCCCCGCCAAGGCATGCCTCCGCCTCCGCCTCCACCACCTCGTTTCGACCTCCCATCTTGTCCACCGCCACCACGTCCGCGGCCAACTTGGAATTGTATCCTAGTGAGCGGCTGTTCGACCCAGTCAACGCCCTTCAGACCCAAGTTCTGCTTCTCCCAATCACTGAGCTTCCAGGCTTGGTAGAGACCCATCAATCGTTGTTGGTCTATTTCTTCCTTTCCAGGACCGACCGTTCGAGTCAACTTGATTCCTCGTAGTTCCGGTACCCATGCTTTGATGTATTCGCCGTGCTTGTCGTAGTCGAGAGCTTGTTTGACGGGGTTGAAGACGCGGCCTTGCCGTGGGTCGTTGCCGACACCGGCGACGTATTGCCAATTGCCCCAGTTACTAGCGGGGTCGTAGTCCACGAGGAAGCATTCGTACCACTCGGCTCCGACTCTCCAATCTATGTTCAGGTGTGACGACAGGAAAGAGGCGACGTTTTGCCGCGCGCGGTTCGACGTGTACCCGGTGACGAAGAGTTCGCGGTTTGACGCGTCGATGAGACCGACTCCAGTGCGTCCAGAACGGAACCGTTGGAAAGATTCAAGCGTCTTGGCTGGATCGTCCCCAGCACCACCAGACTTGTCTAGTCGTTTCCACTTCTTTGTTTGTGACTCTCCCTTGTTGCCTTTGGTACCACGATCTTGGATGCCGTATAGACTGAACATCTTATGTCCAAACTTCCTCATGCAAAGTCGCATGTAGTCTCTCCATAACAGCTCGAAACGTACAGCTGCTGTGCCGGCATTCTCACCCTTTCCGTAGCCAGCTATCTTTTCGCCGGGGCCACGCCCTTCCTCAAAATCGAGCATCGCCCAATGGACCTGCCTGGCGGTGATGTGACCTTGAGCAAGGTAGGCTGAAAGCTTAGTGCTGAAATCGAGACCAAGCATGCCGTTTCTTGTCTCCTTGTACGAGCTCATAGCCCCAGAGCTGATGAGATGGTTTATGCGATCCAGACCAGCAGTTTCTCCTCCCGAGAAAGGATGCGCTGACTGAGCATCGGTGGGCCATTGTGGTGGCCACGTCAGGGTATATGTTTTGTCGTGCTCAAGTGGAGACATCAATACTCTCTTCAGCTTTTCCAAAGACGAAGGTATGGTGAATGGTTGTTTTTGGGGTGGTATGCTCGGCGGTAGCGGCGGAAGTTGGGACGGCGTGGGTAGAGTTTGGCGAGGTCGATCGCGCAGTGGTTCGAGTCCTTTCCGGAATGAGGTATATACATTTGGTAGGTCGGAGATCTTGTCGTAGGGTAAATCGCGACTGTTGCGCGTTAGCATACTCTCCCAGACGCAGAGACAAAGGTTTCAGGCAAAACTTACTCGTCTATGTAGTACTTCTCGTCGGCCCATGCCTTGAAATCTACTCCATGCTCTTCTGCGAGTTTCTTTACGCTGTCCACCTCCTTCTTCTCTTCTGTGTTGTCGTCGGCGGTCATCCAGATGCCGCTAATCTTGCCCTCGTGCTCGCCTTTGGCATACCAGTCGAGTATGTCGGAAACCACTTCAGGCGTTCTGCCCACGCGCATCTCCAATCCAGAGCCGCAGTTCAGCCCCGCAATCTTTTCCTTGAGATCCCACACGCCATCCGCTATGAATTGCACGCGATGGGGTCCTGTCCGCCATACTTTAGCCACCTCACTGCGCGCCTCAGGATACGGGCTTTTGTCGGTTGGGGAGGAGAGGAAGCCGGACACTTCGATTTGGTTGGCGGGAAAAACGTATACGGGTAAGAGGTGCGTAAAGTTTGCGCCGCCGTGTTCCGAGGTCAACGAGTCATCGCGGTGCCGTCTGTCACCATTTGGAGAGTTTCTCGCAGAAGTTGGGCGCGCGGCGTGGAGGGAGGCGGCATGGAAGGCAGGATTGTCTGAAAGGCGGACGTCGCGACTGAGTACATAGAGCAAGATGCGAGGAATGCGGCTGGACATAATCGGAGGCTCGTCGTCGGCAGCACTAAAATTGCGAGTGCAACAATCGGAACAAACAAATAAATCGCAGGTGTTGCACGGCGGCCAGGAGCAACTACGTCGTAACATCAAGGTCACGATTCATAGAAGACCTGGTAGTGGAGAGTCGGGAGCATTGCGGTGCCGCAGGCGAAAGAGAAGCTTCAGGGCCTGTGGGACGTCATGACCCTATGAAGGCGACAATGGGGCTCTCACCGAAATTTCTAGGGCACGAGGCCGCTGGACACTAAAAGGTGCCCTAAATGTCATCTGTCAGCCATATCAGGTATTCTCCACCGGAAGGGGTACAGATGGTCGAAACTGAGGAGATCCGGTTCAAGATTGGTGATGCTTGCTGCAGCATCGCCAACCAGGATTATGACGTGAGGGACGGCCTAGCGCGCCGCCACAATTCGCTATGGCCGCTGCAGGGACGCAAAACGAGCGACTTGGGGACGGGCCGAGCGTTCGTAGGGAGCGTAAAGCTGGCGATGGTCGTGCTGTCATGGAAGTACGGAGCGATCGCGAGACGTGCATTGCATGCGCCATGCCGCGACTGGCTAGGCACCACCTGAGTTCTAGACGGTTCGGCGCCCAAAGCAGCCGCGCAGGGACCGCTAATCGTTCATCTTAGCAGCGTTGATCGTGCAGCTTGATCTCGATATTCGTCGATTCGGAGCGGAAATCGTGTGCCAGGTACCGCAAGGGGCACGTGGCTGCGACCCGGCTCGAGGTATGACATGACACCTGGCATGCTCCGCTCCCAGCCTGTCCGATGTCTCGCCGACTAGCAGACCATGGCCAAAGACTGTTTAATGCAGTGCCACCTCGCTTGCCCTCTACACTGTATTATGCACCCCATCACCAAGTGCTGGTAGTGATGAGCCTGCAGCATGTGTATGCCGCCGTTGCATTCGTGGTCCAATAGCTGCGAGTTTCGGATAGAGTGGTCGACTGAGCAGGGTCTCACAGACGTGTGCGTCGATGGAAGGGGACAGTCTTGCTGGTGATCGTGGTTGAGCCATGTGTTGGGCATGGGCCGCGCCATCTCGTAGGAGAACGGCGATAGCTGGGTGAGCCGTAGGAACCTTGGAATGCACAAGCGCGCCAAGTCTCTAGAGAACCAGTCTTCCAAAGCCAACATGATTTGCCATGAAACGCCCAGGTAAACCATCTTAATGAAGATACATGGTTAAAGCTACGAGAACGGCCAGTTCAACGGTTCACAACTTCACTCCTTCACCCCATGGCTCCAGATTAGGCCTAGCGCGACTGTGAACCACTCCAGGGCTCCTTCTTTAACGTATCCCAAAACTGTAAACTGCAGGCAGCCGAGCCCGAACATGCTGTATCTCCACCATCCTGCCTATTAATCTAAACAAGGTCTTACACCACACTGGAATTCAAACCTACACCAAGGCAATCGACGCATGCCTAGTAAAAATGCCTCACACAAGGCACAAGGTAAAGCGTTCATCATTGCGGGCACCAATAGTTGCGACAGCCGTAGCAGTGCCACATAGTGGTTGACGACGGGGAAGCATCGTTCCCCCACGTACGCAAGAGGAACTGCGCCACTGCGGAAACAACAGGCATCAGAAAGTTCAAGTCCAAGTTGAACCAACACAAACACTGCTCGTATGACTTTCAGTAGCGATAGGCTTACACAGAACATGCGCAGTTGGCACTTGTTCAATAACTTGAGAATGAGCTTGCCAAACCTCAGTCAGGATATCTCTGTTTACGGCATATGATTATAAGCCTACGTCAACGCTATTGAGAGACAGACTGCTCGAACCAACATCACGTTTGCCAGTTGATCTAGTTAGAGAAGACAAAGTTCCAGCAAACGACATCAAAGTGACGAAAAGATGCTCAATACATCAAACACGGCTAATCATGTCTAACAGTCTCATCAATACGTATACATAACTCCACCACAGACACTCGACCCATCCTCTCCAACAGCCACAAACGCCTCACAAGCCTCCCTCCCACCATGGCCTGATCATCGTTCCACGTCTCCCCCACGCCACCCGCACAGCCCGCGTCCGCCACATCTCCGATCGCGAGATCCCATCTAACAAACCGTTCGATACACGCCATCCGAGCTCGGCCTCTGCGCCTTGTGCTTATGCTCCTTCCTCAAACCCTTATTAGCATGCGTCTTCTCGATACTCGGGCTGGCGCCAGGCTGGAACGCTGCAAGATCAACCGCATCCGTCTTCATCAGCATCTCGGTGACGCCACAGATATCCGTAACGAGTCTGTCGATCATGTCAAGTGACAGGCTCTCTCTGACGACTACTCGCAGGATCTCGGTCTTGTCTTCACCGGGCGGGAGCGGGTAGTTGGGGATGATGTATTGCTTGGCGCGGAGCAGGTTGCTGACTGCTTCTTGCTTGACGTGGGGGAAGTCTTTGTGGAACTCGTCGGTGAGTGTGAAGGCTACGACGGGGAGACCGGCGTTGTAGTCTGCACTTGTGTCGCCTTCGTCGAATTGCTTCTTGCCCGCCTCGTACTTGAAGTCGCCCTTCTTGCGGTGGATGTCGCTGACGCAACGGTACCAGCCCGTGTGCTCGAGCGCCCTGCTCAGTAGCCGTGCGTTGGCCAACATGTTTTCCATAATGGCGCGGTAGCCAGAGAATCCCAGATGGATCAGATTGTAGTACTGCGCGATGATCTGCGCTCCTGGACGGGAGAAGTTCAGAGTGTATGACTCCTCCGTTCCACCCAAGTAGTGGAGCTCGAAGATCAAGTGCTTGGGAAGGTAGCTCTCGTCTCGCCAGATAATCCAACCAACACCGGCATAGACGAGACCAAACTTGTGGCCACTGGTGTTGATGGATTTGACTCGCGGCAGCTCGAAGTTCCACTTCTTGCCAGCCTTTGCGTGGGTGAAGGGGGCAATGAAGCCACCAGATGCTGCATCCACATGGATGGGAATGTCGTTACCAGTCTCCTTCTCGAAAGCGTCCAGGATATCGGAGATTTCTTCGACAGGCTCGTAATGTCCGGTATATGTGGAACCAAGAATGACAAACACACCGATAGTGTTCTCGTCGATGTTCTCTTTCACCAGCTTGGGATCCAGACGGTAAGATGATTCTTCGCTTACGGGCAGGATACGTGATTCAACCTCGAAGTACCTTGCAAATTTCTCTAGCGCGACTTGTGCGTTTGCGCCCATGATGATGTTGGGGTTCGAAGTGTCCTTGCCCTCCGCCCTTCTCTTCTCTTGCCAGCGACGCTTCATTGCAAGTCCACCCAAATGGATAGCCTCACTCGAACCAGTAGTCGCTGATCCGATGGCCTTCTCACCCTTCTGTGCTCCCCACATGTTAGCAATGATAGAAACACATCGTGCGTGCATATCCATCATTGCGGGGTACTCGTCAGCGTCTGACATGTTCTTCGACAAGTTCTCGATCATGAGCTGCTCGGCTTCCTTCTCCATGTAGGTTCCGACGAAAGACGCCAAGTTCAAACTTGGGCGTCCATCCAGATCAAGCTCATCCTTGAGCAACTGGTGAACAACATCCGCCGGAGCACCATCGTGGGGAATCTTGAATTTCGATAGCTCGGTACCAGCGGCGTAGCGACTCGAGTATGGAGTGATGTGTGATGTCGCCCGACTCGAAGCTTTGTGGCCTCCAGCCTTGTGCATGGGGTGGTCCTTCAGAGTCTCGAGGAGCTCATCGGTGTCAACGTGTCTAGCGAGTCCGGCCATGGTGATGGATGTTCGAAGAAAGTGTTTGTGTTAGTCCAGTTTGGAATTGGTACAAGTTTTGTATGTATCGAGCAGAGAATTTGAGTCTTATACGAGTGTTTGCTGGTACACGTAGACAGCGTACATGCGCATGACGACACATTACGTCCGTTGTCGCTCGCAGACACACCGGCACTGCAGCAAAAACTCGAACATGCAGCCCAGGCAGAACCCAATCTGAAAAGCTTGACATTTGCTTGGTAAAAAGCTTGTTTCTGGCAGTGAAAAGGCCCCGTTGAAGGCATGGCAGCCAATGAAGGATGCATTTCCGCGGCCCACTGCGGGTGTTGGCTATGTGCTCAACCGGAGAACCGGCAAACAAAGCAACAGCATACGCGTCGGCTTCTGGTACTGGCTGATCTAGCCTCGTACCTTGCAGAGAAAGCGCAGAGCGAAAATAACGCATGGTGACGAACCTGCGTTGTAGCATTAGCCGGAAGCAAGTAGCCCTGGTGTGTTTGTACTATTGATGGGTCGATGACGAAACCCCTCCGGTGCTTCGTTTCGCCGACAGCGCGTCATCACGTGATGAGCCAGACACCCCCAAGCATCCCATGTGTATCGGATGTTGGAGCTTCCCAGCGGAAGTGTATACACATCCGCTAGAGCATCCCAAAGAATGGATCTGAGATCGCAGACTTACCCGGTTGAAGGCTACGAAACACCCAAAGTTTCGGGTGGTGAGGTGGATCGGTGATCATGACGTAGTCACGTCGTCGCCATCCAGCACATCCGCCTCCGCCGTGGAAACGCGGGGAAGATCGACTGACGCGTCCTTGACAGCCTGGTACGTACAGCACGTGGCCGCGAGGTCTCGACGGTGCGTTGGAAGCATACCTTGAAGCCGGGTGTTTGTACCTAGGTATACGAGTGAATACGAAAGCGAAACTGTCCAACCATCGCTGCAGCGTTTTCCTCTATCCCAACCGGCACAATTCTGGTTCGTTGGATTCGTCCGCCTTGTAGTCCGACACCCGAACAAGCGGGTCACCTACCGACGCTCCGCCCCCCAATAACGTCGCCACGCAGTGGTGTTGTAATCGACTCGGCTTACTCTTTAGCTTCGCTGCCTAGCTACATCTTACCTGTGTTCCTCTACCAACTTTTCCCCATCCCCCGATTCCCCATCAATCACTAGGTCACCATGCGGTTCTCACGCGTTGTACCAGTCCTGCCTCTGGCGACTGCATTTGTCATTACCGAACCGGAAGTCTTCTCCAACATCAACATTGAGAAGTCTGGAAAGCAGCTTGTCGATGGCGCTCACAATGTTTTTGACAACGCCCAGAGCGTGCTTGACGATGCGTTCAGCAAGGTCAAGAACGGTGCCAAGGATGTTTACAGCAAGATCCATCATGCTGGCGCCGACGTTGAGTCGTGGTTAGAGGAAAACCAGTTCGACGACAGTGTCGTTGACTTTGAGGACCCTCATCACGGCCACGACGGATCGCCACACCATGGCAAACCTCACCACCCTCCGCATGACCAGAAGCCGAACCGCACAGTCTACGAGCTCATCAACGAGAGCAAATACACTACAAAGCTCGCAAAGTGGATCAACGAGTTCGACGACATCGTCGAGGCGCTCAACAGCACAAAGGCAAACTACACCGTTTTCGCCCCAACAGACGAAGCCTTTGAGAAGATCCCCGAGCACCACCACAAGCCTTCCAAGGAGGTTCTGAAGGACATCCTCCTGTACCACGTCACCGACGACTTGTACCCTGCTGGCCGCGTACTCAAGACCTACACCATCCCAACCCTCTACCAGCCCTCGAAGCTTCTTGGCCACTCCCAGCGCCTAACCGTCCGCGTCACGCTCAAGGGCCCCGCAATCAACTTCTACAGCCGCCTCGTAGCCGTCAACATCTTCGGCACCAACGGCGTCGTCCACGGCGTCGACTCCATCCTCGTGCCTCCCCCCAACGTCGCCTCCATCATCGACCTGCTCCCCGGCGAGTTCAGCACGCTCGAGCTGGGTCTAGGAAAGACCGGTCTGTTCGACAAGATGAACAGCACGGAGTACGAGCACAACGGCGGAACTTTCTTCGCCCCCAACAACTTTGCGTTCCAGAAACTTGGTGCGCGCGCCAATGCTTTCTTGTTCTCAAAGTACGGCGAGAAGTACCTCAAGGCTCTGCTCAAGTACCACATCGTTGTTGATGAGACGCTTTACTCGGATGCGTTCTACGATGGAAGGAAGAAGGGTGACAAGGACTCTGTTCAGGAGCGTCCGGGTGGCTACCACTACATGCCTACTGCGCTTTGCGGCAAGAACCTCGCTGTTGATGTCGGCCGCTACGGACCTTTTGTTGAGATTAGGATCAATGGCTTCTCGCGCGTCACTGTCCATGACGGTGTTGCTAGCGATGGTGTCATTCAGGTCGTCTCCAACGTCTTGATCCCACCCAAGACCGCTGGTGGCGAGCAAGTCTTCTGGAAGGGTGAGGAGCTCGACGTCGAGGACCTCAAGGAGCGCCTTCAGCCTCTTGTTGAGAACATGGAGTTGTAAGCAGTGACTCCATAGGAGCATTGAGTTTGTGTGTTCTTGCAGTGCGACGATCTTTACGAAATATTCCTTGTATAATAGCCTTGTTTTCCAGCGGAGCAGGTACTTCACACTAGCACGTGTATGATTTGAATAGCAAATGAACGAATCGATATAGACATCGCGATCATTACCTGCTGCATACGGTGATGTTGTGAGATATCATTCTATTGTAAGACCCAAAGACAGAGTGTCATACCAGACACAAAAGCAAACTAAAGAGTCGTGCAGAGGAGGAACCCTTCCTAACAACCAAATTCTACGAAAAGTCCTCACCACCCTCCTCAATCGTGTTCTTGACCCGCAACAGAAGCGTGGTCTTCCACTTATCGAGCTTGCTCAACTGGTCGAATTGGAACAACTATCACACGTCAATATAACCCATTCTCGGAAGGCGTAAATTCTGGGAAAACATACCTTATCGGCAAACATCTCCTGGTCGCCCTCCTGCACCGCACCTGCCAAGTCAACGAGCAGCGCGTGCTCCCTCTGTTGCTGGAAGCTTGGATCCAGCTCCCTGTACCTGTCAAGGGCAGTGTTGACGCCGACCTGGTCGCCTGTGCATAGCTGGCAAATACCAGCTTTGAGAAGGTACTCCTTGACGGACCAGCGCATGAGGTTGTTGGAGATCGAGGTCTTGGCGACCTTCTCGTAAAGCTCGATGGCTTTGTAGTAGTCCTTGCCTTCTAAGGCGACGAGATCAGCAGTCTTGAGCCAGAGCTTGTTGGCGAGTGCCTGTGGGGGTTGGTTAGTTTTTGCCAAAAAATTGGGTGTTGGGTGCATTACTTCAGCGTTGTCCTAGAGATAGGTTAGCATGTAATCTATAGTATATTATGATGCAGTACTTACGCTCTCGTACCAACCAGCCGCTTCCTCGTAGGCGGCTCCGGCTCGGGCGTTGTCACCAAGCTCGACTTCGTAGAGCTCGGCAAGATTCTGCTTGTGAGTGGCTGCACGGCGGAAGTTGCCTTTGGCGCAGTAATGCGCAATGGCTTTGTCTAAACACCTCGCTGCGGCTTCTGGGTCATCTTTGCGGTAGGCCTCTGATGTCTTGTTAGTTGAGACTGAATCCAATGTGAGAGTAGAAGCATACTGAAGGCGTCTGTGAGCGTGTTTGCTTCGTCATCAGGTTCGTTCAGGTGCTGACGTTGTACTGATGCTGCCTTTTCGAAAGCCTCGCCTGCCTCCTTGCCTGATTGTTGTTAACCTTCAACAACGCGCTGTGTTTCATGATGCATCTGCCCATACCCATCTTTTGCATGCGGAACGCATTTGCCGCAGCGATAAACTGCTCTGCGGCTGCCTCATCTATCACGTGCGTCAGCCAAAACGAGCACATATGCCGCGATCTGTATCATACACTTGTCTGCCTTATTACTGAAGAAACTGAAGCCACCGCCTGCCTTCTGCAAGGATGTTTCTGCCTGTCCACCTCGATATCAGTTATCTGCTGTGTGGCTGAGTCGTGAGTGTAGGCCCCACCTGTCGCAGCAGCGCTCGTGGATCGCCGGCCATATTCGCTGTATTTTCTAGAGTTGGTGGTATACGAAGAGGAGAGGGGATGAATAGAGTATGTGACTGTGCAGGCAGACGTTATGTTGAAACTTTGGTCGAGACAGGTGGCTGCACTTGCTGTCTCAATGCGATGACGACCCACGTTGGTCCATGCGAGGGCTGTGACCTCGGCGGCGGCGTTACTGCATCCGCACTAGTGTTTGCAACCGCCTCGAGCTTCACGACTTTACATTCACAGCAGCGTCACTCAAGTCTCGCGATAGAAGAGGAAGATCGCCGTCATATCGATGCGCTGAAGTATCTCACGGTCTACAACGAAAATCTCGTTCCGTCCCAACCAACGTCCTACCCCGCCTCGCGCATCACATTCATCATGGCGGCACGTCGCGCGTTCACGTTCACGAAGTTTTGCAAGCCTTCACCATACCTGCAAATACGCTCATACACGCCCTCACGTGTACGACTATACGAGGCTTCGTGGACTGAAGAAAAGCCGGCACGGAAGAAGATAGGCATCCATCCCGACGAACTCGAAGAGCTTCTAGCGAAGCCCACCTGGTCCGTCGAGTCTCTGCTCCCACCGAAGACGCGCGCTCCCGACGCCCCCCAAATTACCTCTCAACAATTACATCATCTCCTCCGCCTATCAGCCCTCCCGCCACCCGAAACGGCCGAACAAGAACAGAAGATGCTAGACACACTGGCAGCGCAATTACACTTTGTGGGCAAGATACAGGAAGTGGATACAACGGGTGTGAAGCCGTTACGGGCTATACGGGATGAGACGATGGCTGCAGAAGAAGAGCAGACGATTACGTTGGAGACGCTGAGGGATGCTTTGGATAAAGAGAAGGTTATAGGACAGCATCACAAGCGGCTACAACGGGATACTACGCCTGTGGATGCGAAGGATGTTGAGGACTGGGATGTTCTGGGCTCGGCAGAACGCAAATCTGGCAAATACTTTGTGGTAGAAAGCGAACGGCCACAGGAATGACCTTTCCGTCCTAGGCCACTTCAGACGTGTAGGTCAGGTGTAATCAGTTTGGGATAGCCTCGTACCTGCTACGAGGCGGATACGAACAATTGTCGAATGACGACTCTGTTTCTCTCCAAGGAAACCCAACGCCAGACGCCCCAGAAGTTGTAAGAGAGCATGTTCAGGAAGGAACGACGGCTTCATGAGCAGCAAGAAGTAGTCGTGCTCGCTCGCGGCATACGGGCTTTCATCGATAAGCCCAGACCGAGGAAAGATCAAGAAGAAAGACAGAGGCAAGAACCACAATACCAGACCCAAGGCGACTATCACGAAAAGGACACACCGAAAAACCTCGTCAAGTAGGAGATCACGCCGACCAGGGATCGACCTCTAAACCACATCCAGCGCTATGCTTGACAACATGCGATCCTCCACCACAATCGCAAAAGGGTGCCTCCTCGTCCATTTCATCCAGATCAGGCGTCGGCAACCGGCCTAGCCTAGGCGTAGGAGGAGGCGTTGGCCCCGCAGAGGAGTGTAAAGCCCCTTTCGACTCCAACAATAACAACTCTCGATTCGACTTTGCCTCCCCATGAAGGACCACTGGCTTCTCCCTTCCTTTCGACACATGCTTGGCAGAAGTCACGTGTGTCACGTGTCTCTCACCGGGTCCTGCGGCCAACCCTCTCGGTGCGGGGTGAGACTGCTCGACCTGCTGAAGGCTGCTTCGTGGGCTTGTACGCTCGTTCTCCACGGGATACAACACGAAGTCGTGATATGTCTGGACTGGAGAGTCGATCTTGCGGACCGCCCAGGAGCGACGACGAGATTCCTCGATCTGGATACTGCGGCCGTTGTGGTATGTCGTCTGACGGTACTCGTTCTCTTCTTGCTTTTGGTCTGGCATGTCTGGTGCCTGGCGAGCGGACTGTTGTGCTGGCGACGACGACGACGACGACGACGGCATCGATGCAGTCAGAGCAGTGGGAAAAGCGAGAAGAAAGTTTCAAGGGATCTCAAAAGCCTTCTCAAGTCCTCCAAATTGGTTCCAAGGCCAAGAAGAGATGTTGTGGGATGGTTATGTGAAGAGGGGTAGTGGGGAGGAAGAGCGAGGAAGGGGTGCGGATGTGCATGGTGGGCGGTGCGAGTATATACAGTGCGGGATCTGTGCGCCAAGCCTGAGCCCGCCTGACACCCCCCGGGCTCTGGCTTCCACCACTACGCCCCCCTCGCTTGCTTGCTCTTCTGCAGCAATCGACTCCCACTCTCGCAAGCAGTTTGAAGAGGCTCGATTCGTTCGAAAAGACAGGGTTTCACAGGACTTGTAGTGCTCTAGTGCACTTTTGCACACTTCCGGATTGGGGTGGAGGAATGTCTGCAGGTAGAGTCGGTATGAGCAGCTAATGTACGACGAGAGAGGCATGCAAGAAAAATGGGCCAATGGAGAGATGGTATTCGTTCGATGCATCGGGTTTTGGCAGTGCCTGCATGTGCACCTTGTCGTCGCTGGCTGTCTCTCTCTAGCCACGAGCATATATAGATATCACGCCCTTCCGAACAGGTCTCTTAGTAATACAAGAGCTTTTTCAACGCCTTTTCCACTCGTATCTCAGCCTTTGCTCCTATTATGGCATTTTCATCATATCATTGGTCGTATTACTGCCTAAGTGTAAGTAGCAGGGCGTATGCCAAGCTCTTCCCCGGAAGTCTACAAAGCTAGAGCATTTCCACCAAGCTATTCCATCCTCTCTGCCCTGAGACAGCACAAAGTTCTAAAGTATTCATTAAGACACTCTATAAGACAACTCAGGTGACATCTGCCTCCGGAGTAATATAAGGACCTACACAGACATACAATGCCTGCACATGCCACTCTCCTCCCCGGGGCCGTTACTAGAATACTTCGCCTACGGAAGAAAGCTCTCTGCAGATCAATTACTACATCTCCTCTATCTTACTTTTATCGCCCATCCTCATCTTCGAGATACCAGCCACCATCTTGACATTGCTCCGCGAAAAAGCCGTGTACAGATCTGCAAAACGACTAAGCTCATTTTCATACTTGTACTTGACCAAACAGCTTCATCTTCAAAGTTCTCTTTACTCGCAAAGTATAGCTTAGCACATCGCTCACGCCTGTTTTGTCGGAAAGTTAGTTCTGGTATTCACATACGCGACACTAGCTTCCAGGACTGATGTACCAGACAAGCACTAGAAAGCATAGCTGTTTCGGGATACACAATGATCGGAGATCATGAATACTTTGCCGTATTGATGAACTTCTCATAAAAATGTCATCAAAGATTCTTCCATAGTGGTTGTTCAGAAATTTTAGTGAGATCTGGTGCTTTTCGGGATCGTTCAAGGGGTCTAAGTCGTAGACAAGATAGAAGGGAGTGCGCGAGAACTGTCAGACAAACGATGTCACAAGTTCGGTAAACAAAATGTTGTAGTAACAGTAAAATGCCGCCTAAGCAGTCTTCATTCCATTCCACCTGCACTTCCTTCCTCTCTCTCAGATAAATAATCATACAATCCCCCTCGCACCCAACAATCCCCAACGAAAACAACAAAATGCAAAAAACGCCACTGGGTCGAGAACATTACCTCGACACCCCCCAGTTCCCATGCCATGGTATAACGAAAGGAACCCAAACACCATAACCCTTTCGTCCCTTATCCCAAAATAGGGGGAAAAATGCCCCCAAAACGCCTGATCCTATGCATCCATGCATGTTCTCTGCTTCGTCAGTTGATACACGTACACGCCGTTCTTTACAACTCCCACTCCCAGCCCTATCTTTTATTGCGGCAATCACTCCGCGTCCAAATCTTCATCTGTATCTCCCTCGGCATCTCTATCCGTCCCCGCATGCACATCCACATCTTCATCCGTACCCCCCTCGGCGTCTTTAGAGGAATTCTACTCCGCGGGTGGACTAGCCACACGCTGCTCTTCCTCTTCCTCTTCTCCCTCGGAACACTACTCTCCAGGACTCGCCACACTACCCCCCGGCTCCACACTCGCACTCGCCCTACTCCTCTCCTTCGCACCGCCACCACCCAGACTGAGCTTGATCTTCTTCTTCTTGGGAGAATCGCCGCCGACATCATCAACATCTCTGTCCCGCTTGCCTTCCCCTCTTTCACTACTCTCACTATGTTTCCGATCACCTATATCCGGTCTTCCTGTTTTTAACTTGACTTTCAACGTGCCGTTACTGCCACCACCACTCCCATTAGACGGTTTATCGCGATCCGCTTTCTTGATATACGAGCTCTTCTTCTTCATCTTGCGGCGCTCGGGGGTATCGTCGGCGTCGAAGTCGTCTGCGTCGTCGGTGGCGGCGAGGCGTTTGACGGGCGAGATGCCCTTTGATTTACTGCTTGTTTTGGTCTTCTCGGAGGGGTCTTGGGAGCCAGGCGCAGGCGTGCCCATGCGGCTTCCGAGCGGCGTGTTGCCGACGCCTGAGCCTGTGCCGTTTTGACCAGTGAGTTTAGCCATGGCGTTGCGCGAGGACTGGCGGCCGCTGATGCCGAGGCACTTTTCGAGGTGTTGTGCGAATCGCGTTATGAGTAAGCTGCGCTTGCAGTTGGGGCAGGTGTGCCACGGGATGTACGAGGCGGGCTTGCCGCCGGTGTTGAGTTTGATTTCCTTGGTGTCGCCGCCGGCCATGTCGGTGTCTTGGGAGCCGGGGGTGCCCACGCTCTCCTTTTCGGCGTTCTTCTGCTGCTGCTTGATGAGCTCGCGTTCCTTCTTGCTCTTAGCCATGTCGGTGGGGAACGGGTTGCCGTAGACGTCGTGACCGGATCGCTGGACCCATGGATACAGCATGCAGTACTCCTTGGTCAGGTCGGGGTTCTGCATGCCCTTGCCCATGATGGGGTGCATCAGCCGGGGCAGCTTGCAGTGCGGACATATGATCTCGGGCGTCGTCTTGAGCGGGTTGCCCTTGAGGAAGACGCGTCCGTTCTCGTACTTGGCGGCGGATGTCTCAGCGATGGGTATCGACGTGGCGCCCGTCGTGTTTTGCTTCTGCGACTGGGGCTCGAGGTTGGCGAGGGCGATGGATTCGGCCTGGGTGGCCGCCGACTGCATGCGGAGCAGCTTCTCGGAGCGGTGGCACGACAGGGCCGTGGTGAAGACGATGTTGCTCAGCAAGTCGTCGAGGATGTTGGTAGTCTGCGACACGATTGTTAGTAGCCGAGGAGGCGGTTTGCGGCGGACAGGCGTACCAATTCTGCCAGCGCGTCCGAGGGCAGGCCGACGGCGGCGTCGACGCCCTCGGCCTGGTCGTCTGCCGGGCGGTCCTCAGACATGACGCAGCTGGGCGTGGTGGACGATCGTGTTCAGGGCGTGGAGAAATGGTTGCTGAGACGTTAGCGGCCACGACGGGAGATATCGCGCATCCCTGCTCCGGCTCCGATTTAGCGCATGCAGCCAGAGTTGGCCTACCCCACACACCCACCCACACACCGAGAACTGCGTGTTCACCCAAGAATTGAAGGTGGAGCTGCGCGTCTCCACTGATGCATAAGTGTGACTACAAGCAATGGGTATCATTCAGAGCATCTATCCACGCCTATCTTGGCTACCTAGACTACCTCCCATCGCGCCAGCCTGCCGATGGTACTTCCCGCCTGTCGCACAATGCACACGCGATCCGATTTTGGCACGCCCGAGTCAGACCCAGGGGCGACCACCTTGTGCATTACCAGATTCGCAACCGCTGTCGGCATGCCTTCTGCGAGGTTGTAGTTGCCCGTTGTGACGAAGCCGATGAGATCCACTTCGTCAGGCACTAGAGGGTAATTCTCCTCGCCAGCGCTCGGTGGGCCGTTGTCTAGGAGACTCCTTGCAAGATCCCTGCGCTGGATATGGTCTGGCTGCTTAACGACACCTCGACTCTGTTGCTTCGTCGACGTACGCTTCGTGCCGGGTTGTGGCAGCAGGGCCAGCCATTCGCTTCGAAGTTGTGGGTCGCTCGGCAGTCGGTAGATGCGAGCGCAGTCTGTAGGGGTGCCTCGTTGGACCATTGTGATCTTGACAGTGAATACATCTGATGGCAACAACGAGCCGCTCGACGAAGCCGTGCCGTCAACCATACCAGCTGCTTGTCTGAACGAGAGCTGTCTGACAGGAGTTCGAGATTCTTGACGTGAAGACACATCTGTAATCAACCTCTGCCAGTCGCAAGACCACGGATCTCCAACCTCGCCCTTCCTACCCTTACCAAGATCAATAGTCGACCATTCAATCCTCTTCCCCTTCGGACGCTTGGTCCACTCGTGATTCCTTACTTCACGCTCACGCTCTTCCCAGACCCAACCAGCCTCTGTACCAGGATGGTCGTACGGGAAGTGCGGCTTCGAGCGCTCAAAGTCCACCTGACGTCTCTCTTTCAAGCCGCCGAATCTGGGGTTGCCGCCTGTGGAAACCGGGTAGCGCATAATTTGTCGCCATACAGGCATCACGCATTTCCAGGGGAGGAGAATGGTCCAGGACTTGCTTTCTCGTGACACAAATACAAGTGTCGGAATGCGTGGGTCTGTGGATCGTGCCTCAGGGTCTTCGCCTAATGTGCATGCGCCCTTCCGGCGATTGATGGATTTTTGAGAGGGCATGGTTCGCTGTGCGGCTAGTCGGCTGTTGGTGTCGAAGATGGAGGCTGCAGTGAGGGTATTGTCGATTGGCCAGGTTGCAAGAGTTTCCGTCAAGGCAGTCAGCGACTGCTGATCATGTGCTATCGGGGAAGTGCGAGGAGGATCGCGAAGTCGGGGATCTGAAATATCAAACGACAACAGCGCACCGGCTGGTAACGATGCAGCGTCCGTCACAGAAGCCAAAGCCGGCCATAGTGACTGTGGAGTATCAGAGCCAGCCTCAGGAGAAGGCACAGGGGCAAGAACAGAGCAGAGGGCCTCCGCAGCGGCCGGGCCTACAACCTCAATAGACCCAATTTCGAAGCGGAGATCTCGCACGGTAACAGCTGGCTTCTGTACTTTAGCAGTCCGAACAACTTCCTCCCAGAGCTGCAAGAAAGCGCCCGGATGCACCCGAATGAAGGCTTTCGTCTTTTTGCCGTCCGCATGCAGTGCACACCAGATGACAGTCACCCGGGCGATCTTCACCAACGGCTTCGCTTCTCTTTCGTAAATCCAGCCTTCCCAGGTCCTAGTGCCATTGCGCCACTTCTTAGCCCTGCCTCTGTTCTGCCATGGATCATCTGTGTCCTCTGCAGAGAAGTGAAGACCCTTGAGTAACCCCGTTATACTGGCTTCAGGACCCTCCAGGCTGAGGGTCGACATGTAGCTCATATCCCACGCGACAGCTCCCCGCTGGGTTGCAGCTCTGTGTGTGAGACGGTATGCCTTGACCGCTGGCTGCAACGGTATCGCAAACCGCCAGAGAGGCTCTTTCGGATCCGTCATCTTTGCGCGCTTCGTGTGCCACAGGTGCGTAGGAAGCCATGTCTTGTCTCGCTGGCGTCTGCGGAATCGCGATGGAGGGGTAGCGGGCGTGGCCAAGGGCGGGAACTTGCGCTTCGGCTTCGGTGCTGAGGGCTTCGTGACTTGCTTGAGCGCATCCTCCATCTTCGCGTCTCCGTCGTCGTCTTTCCCACTGCCATCCTTCCTCTTCTTCGCCTTCTGCCTGCTCTGCTCCCTCCCCTCCTTCCTCAGGAACTTCTTCTTGCCCTTCCCAATACCACTTCCACTGGTACCTCTGGAAATGGGTGTGTTGTCTTCTTTGGCTTCCTGTCGCGCCCTGACCCGCAATCTCTTCGGCACGCGCTGCGGATTGTGACTTGCGGTCCTCCTCCTCAACTCCCGTGGCACATCCTGAAAAGCCCGTCGCGAGAGCCCTTTCTTGGCCGCCTTCATGGCGCCCTCGAGCGACCTGATCTCATTCTCGTGCGACTTGAGAAAGTTCTTGACGTTGATCTCGCCATTGGGGTACGCGTTGCTAGTCGAAACGGCGGGGATGACGTACTGGGGTCGTTGCTGGAATCTGGTGCGTTTAACAGGATTACCGGGGCCCGTGTTGGCAGGCTGCTTCCTCTTCCTCGAGCTATCGGCCATGGTGGGACGTCTATCAGCTTATGCTATGCTATCTCGAGCTCACTGGGCCAACGGTCGCGGCGACTGAAATCTTAGCGAGATCTCCACACCAACGGGCCTACTAGCGCGGAGTCATTCGTCACGTCCGCACGTGTTACGCCGAAGCACTGACAGCCTACCAGTGCCGCGCTGGACCCTTTGGCATTGGTCTGCTGCATTCTGTTTCATCGCGCCGACCCCCCTAGCCCGTTGTTTGATTAATTACTCCATTCACAACATCTTCATTTCGCGATTCGGCCTAGAGCTCCACTTGCTGTGCCCCCCTGTGATTGCACCTATCCCCTGCATTGTGCGCAGCCACCATGCTGCCCTGTCCATGTGGTCTAGGACATGTCCTGATCATTCAATGTTTTCCCACACTGCGTCTTCACACAACAACAGCATCTCTACTTTGAACAGCGCCCACCCCACTCACATAGCACATCCTCTATCATTACCACACGACGCACCCACCCACCTTGCTATTGCTAGTACATAATGACCACCCACACATACACCACAATGTCTCCGACACCCAGCTTTCAACCTCCTTCCGAGCAAATGTGCAAGATAAATTTCAGCCCACTGCGATCGCCCTCTCCGCGCAAACGTTTCAACACCCACGGGCGCAACCAGTCTGAAGCTATCCAACGCCCGCGGCCCATTAGTGTAGCAGACAACTCTCCAATGGTGCAGCACACGAAAAGGTCCTCGATATACGTGTCAGAGGGATGCTATACTCTCAAGAACCCGTCCATGGCCTCGCCTACGAACGACCCCTCCGACGTTGTCGATCACTACGCTATCCTCGAACTCACACCCAAGGCCACTACCGACGAGATTAGAGCTGCGTATCGCCGTCTGCGAGGTGTGTACTTTGCCAACGACGCGAAGAAGTACCGTGCGCTACAGACTGGCTTCGATTGCCTGATGGACCCGAACACTCGCCAGGTTTACGATGCTTCCTACCAGCCAGCTGCGGCAGCGCCGGATTCGCTGTCTAGTATCGGTGAGGTCCTGGATCAGGGAAAGCACTGGCGCAAGGATAGTGCTCATGGCGACGACGCGAACACCGCCATTCCCGAAGAAGAGGAAGAGGAAGAGGAGGAGCAGGACCTACGGACTGACGACCCGAATTGGGCTCTTAAGCGGTTTCAATGTGAGGGCCATGAGATTATGCTGGGCACTGAGCCGTATCAGTCCTGGATCCCTCTGCCCACATGCTCACTGCGGGCATGTAGAGGACCGAAGTATCTCGGCAATTTCGCAGTGAACGCATATCCGTCCGCGAACTAGTCCTCTTTCCCATCGCTCGATACCCCAAATCTAACAACACAGCCTTACCTACTCGGCTTGATAGCGCCTGAGTTCTTCACGATTGTTTATAGCAGAGCAGGTCTTGCATGCATTTAGCGGTCTGGCCTTGCGGCGCAACTGGGCGGTCACTTTGTTCCTCTTGGTCCCTTTGGTCCCTTTGTCACCTTAGCGTTGTTTTTTGCACACAAGCGGCGATTCACCACATCATCCCCTTTATCTGTACAGGATAGAAAGTCCCAACTTTACTGCAAATTGGCTACACTCACTATATATCTCGTATATCGAGCACACTCTGAATGATAATGTATGACACTAGGAGACTTGGTTCGATCGGCGTGCATATGCATGTGATGAAGTTTATATGGCGAGTCTGAAACATCAGGTCCGCATACGTCGTACGACGGTGTCTACGATATGCAGGAGATATGCAGGACTAGACAAACGACGGGAAGACTAATGGTGTCACGCGAAGGGGGTCATGACATCACGAGGTAGCAGTGCAGTGGGGTGGCAAAGTAGATAGACCAGAGTCGCATTGCTGACATCGATCGCTATGATACAGGGCTCTAAGTTGCAAATGCCACTCTGATCCAATCCTGTCCTGCTCTAAGAAACTGTCGCATGCTGGGTGTCGTCGTGAGCTGTCTACTGGTCGAGCTTCACGGGAAAGTTGCCAGCCTCTATATCATGTGTTAGCTATAGCTCTTTCAAAGTCCATTGCGCATGCAGACAGATGTTTCGGAATCAGATACTCACCACGCTGGTCGTCCCATCGCGATGTCCAGCCGCTGGGGCACAGGGACTTGTAGGCCAACATGAACTATATCCATCAGTATACATGCCTATCTTCAATGCGACGTTTCCGGAGTGCGCACCTGGCGGCAGGGGGCAAAGTCCTCGCCCTTGGCGATGATGCACTTGTGGTAGTCGACGTAGTTTTGCCAGCAGTGCTTGGTCTGGTTCTGGTTGGGGAAGCGGGCATCGAAGCCTATATGCGCCGAAGCATGTTAGCACCCAATACGGCCCATCTCAAGCTCCAGGCGTCATTTCGGCAGGCGGTGCAGGGCGCAGAGCAAGTCCGGGGAAGGCGTACCAGCTGTGCGGCGGCAGATTAGCGATTGAAGCTCTCCATGCGGAGGTGCGGGAAAAGCTCACCAGTGACAAACTTGAAGGGCTTGGTTACGAGCTCGTCGCCGTTCTCGCCGTTCTCGTTGTCAGACATGATTGCGATGGGGGATTGGGCGTGGTTCGGGCGTGGGCGTGGGCGTGGCGGCAATGGCAGGCGGGCGTGTGGCAGTCGAAGTGGTGACGGAAGTGAAGTTGTGAGGTTGCGATGGTTCGACCCGAAACGCATTGTCCACACACAATTCGCTCGGCGTTTTCCGGGCGACAGGGCCCGCGAGCTCTCTCAGCATCTGCGTGCCTCACTGTGACGAAAGCCCCGGAAGACGTCCTTCGATCCCCCACGACAACGTCTACGAACAATCCTCCACCCCAATTGCGAAGTCAGCAATACCGCCACCATGTTCAAAGCCACCCGCGCCCTCTCCATGCAGCCAACTCGTATGTTGGCCATGCAGCCAACACGCATGGCGGCCATGCAACCTACGCGCATGATGGCCATGCGCCAGAGCCCCCAGCTCATGATGAGGCAGACAATGGGCCTGCGCAACCCCGTCCCCGTATGCCTCGCCGCCTTCCATCTTCTGGGAACTTGATGCTGACTATACTGCAGAAGGAGGAGCACGGCGGTAAGCCAATCACAGCATCCACTTTATGCCATTGAACATGAATTGACGATTGACCATGTAGCCCACACCGTATCCCAGCGCATCCGCCAGCTCAAGAACATCCCCACTGAGATCTGGCCTCTGAGTACGTCTACCTCCACCCGTATCCCTGACTCTTGCTAACCCAGACTCTAGTCGTCGTCCTCGCGTAAGCCCCTCCATTGCGCCCGCATACACCCTCATACCCTCATACCCTCATAACACGTAGTCTAATACATCTACAGCATCGCCGTCGGCATGGCCTTCTTCTCCATCACCCGGAAACTCTGGGTCGACAAGACGCTCCGTCTCAAGCGACAGGGCAAGCAGGACTAGATGTCCAGTTGGTGAGGAATAGGACACAGGAGAGATGGAATCGGCGGGCTTGGAAGGGCTCCAGCAGCCATTGTGTATAGGTACAGCATACGGGATAGAGTCCGAGTCACGTTCGATAATCAAGCATGAGATCCCTTTGTGTTGTGTAGTTGATATGATATGCACGAGACAGCACTTGGCATCAAATATTTCCCAAACGCCTGCAAACGCCATGCTATGAGACCAAAGAACCAAAGAGATTACACTGGCTTCGGTCCAGCCTCGTCAAGACCCTCCAGGCCCTGCATAGGGTCCATGGGCCCGTTCGCCTCCTCTTGAATCTGCTCACTTGCTTTGCGATCCTCCTCACTCACGGCATGCTTGGCCAACCAGCCCTCCTGCGTTTTGTTAGCATTGTTCGACGTGTAATTTTTCAGATTAAAAGAAACGTACCTGCTCCCAAATGGCGGTCTTGCTGCCTAACCCTTCATTCGCGTCTTTCTGTGGCTTGGCTGCTGCTACCTTGATGACAGAACCGTACAGCTCACTCCGGTCCATGTTGTCGATGGCGTCGGTCGCGTCGGTCGCAGTCTCAAACTCAACATAGCCGAACCCCCGATGTTGATCGCCCTGGCTCTGGTTCTCCGGTTTGGGCAAGTTGACTTCGACAATATCGCCGAATGGCAGGAAGGCGTGGAAAAGCGTCTGTTGGGTGACTGCCTGGTCGAGGCCGCCGACGAACACGGTGGCCTTTAGTCGTGACGTGTCTGATAAATTCGACATGGTTGCCTGTGGAATGCGATTTGCGATTTTGGTGGTAGGATAGTCGTGTTCTCTTGACCGCGCGCTGAAATTCGATATCACGTGGTTAGCGGGACCCACCTTGGCTGGCGCGCCCGCCATGGACCAGGGAAGGACAGGTGGATGGTCCTGGTGAAGCACGTCGTTGCCTCAACTCCCAGTCCGCGCTCAAGACACATTGCGGACTCTCTTTAACACCACATAACCCTCCCGTCGCCCTCTACAAAACCCGCTCCCTTGTCCATCATTTTGTTTGTGCCGTATTCCCCAATTCGCTAATCTGACACCGAGGCGCCATCACCGCCCAACACCGTCATGGTCCGCCTACGAGAAATCCCCCGGACCGCCTGCTTCGCCTGGTCGCCAGGCCCGACGCAGCCCCTGATTGCTACTGGAACCAAGGCTGGGGCTGTGGATGCCGACTTTTCAAATGAAACACAATTAGAGCTCTGGGAGCTCAAGTTGGACGACAGTGAGCAGGGCGTCGAACTCAAGCCCGTTGCTACTGTGAGCGTAGAGTCGAGGTACTAGAGGATATTCCTAAGCCATTGGGACCAAGGAACTAAACGGCATGCCAGGTTCAACGACATTGCGTGGAGTCAACCCAGCGAACAGTACCCGCGGGGCATAATAGCGGGCGCACTCGACAGCGGGGCACTCGTGCTATGGGACGCAGAGAAGCTGCAGGCAGGCGAAGGGTCAGAGCGCATGGACAGCTGCATGCAACCACAGAGTGCTGACGTTATGCAGCGACGATGCGGAAATTGACCAGATCGACAAGCACACCGGCCCCATCCAGGCGATACAGTTCAACCCCTTCCGATCCAACATCCTCGCCTCGGCCGGTGCCAAGGGCGAACTCTACGTCCACGACCTCGCCGACGACTCCAAGTCCTTCCGCCTCGGCAAGGCTGGAGCGAACCCCGACGAATACACTACACTGGACTGGAATAAGAAGGTTGCGCATATCCTGGCAACCGGCAGCAGCGGCGGCTTTGTCACCGTCTGGGACGTCAAGCTCAAGAAGGAGAACCTCACATTAAACCACTATGGACGGAAAACAGTCAGCGCGGTTTCCTGGGACCCCAATGTGCCCACGAGACTAGTCACTGCTATCCCGACCGACCAGAACCCGCTCGTGCTGGTATGGGACCTCCGCAACACCAATGCGCCCGAGAAGACACTTCAAGCACACGACCAGGGCGTGCTGTCGCTTTCGTGGTGTGTTCAAGACAGCGACCTTTTGTTGTCTTGCGGCAAGGACAACAGGACGATTGCCTGGAACCCGCACACCGGCGAGCAACTGGGCGAGTTCCCAGTCGTGACAAACTGGACCTTCCAGACCAGATTCAACCCTTCGAACCCGAACCTCCTCGCGACCGCATCCTTCGACGGCAAGATCGCAGTTCAAACACTACAAAACACTGGGGCTGGCGCGGACCAGAACAAGGCCGCGACGGAGGCGCCTGCAGGCGAGGACTTCTTCGCTCAGACCCACGCAGAACCCCAGGGCGCATCCTTCTCACTGAAGACACCCCCGAAGTGGCTGAAGAGGAGAGCCGGTGTGGCTTTTGGCTTTGGTGGAAAGCTGGTGCGATTCGGCATCGTCGATAACAAGTCCAAGATTTCTATCTCCACATTTGCTGTAGACTCGGACGTCAGTGCAGCGAGCGAGGAGTTCGACAAGGCTCTAGACAAGGGTGATATTACGGCAATCTGCGAGTCGAAGATTGCAAAGGCAGCCAATGAGGAAGAGAAGGCCGACTGGACCGTGATTGAGACCCTCACGTCGGAGAACCCGCGAAGCAAGCTTGTCGAGTACCTGGGCTTCTCCGACAAGGATGAAGAGCCAGAAGAAGAGAAGAAGGAGGAGAAGACAAACGGCGATGCGGATGAGGGGTCCTCGTTCTTCGACAATGCGACAGACGAGGGCAACTTCCTGTCCGATCTCGCGGCTTCCAAGGGCGCGAAGACCAACAACCCCTTCCAGATCTACACTGGTTCCGAGTCGGAAGCTGACACCAAGATCACCCGCAACCTCATGCTTGGTGACTTCAACGCGGCGTTGGACGTGTGCCTAAAGGAGAACCGACTGTCAGATGCTTTCATGATTGCCATCTGCGGTGGAGAGAAGTGCATCGCCAAGGCACAGGCTGCATACTTCAAGAGACAGTCCGACGCACCCAACTACCTGCGCTTGCTTGCGTCAGTGGTCGGAAAGAATCTATGGGACTTCGTATACAACGCCGACCTCAAGGACTGGAAAGAAGTCATGGCCACCATCTGTACATTCGCCGACCAGGCCGACTTCCCCGACCTTTGCGAGGCTCTTGGAGACCGTCTCGAAGAAGCCATATCTGAAGAGGAAGGAACGTACCGAAAAGATGCGTCTTTCTGTTACTTGGCTGGTTCCAAGCTTGAGAAGGTCGTTGTCAACTGGGCACAGGAGCTTCAGGAGAGTGAGAAGGCGGGCATTGAGCAGACCGACGGCGACAACAGTTTCTCTATTCACGCACGGTCGCTACAGGAGTTCATCGAGAAGGTCACGGTATTCCGAAAAGTTACCAACTTCAAAGATGCCGAACAGCAGAAGGAGGACGACTGGAAACTCGAGCCCTTGTACGCAAAGTACGTTGAATACGCTGACATCGCATCTGCCCACGGTCAGCTTGCAATTGCGGAGAAGTATCTGGATCTCCTGCCTCAAAAGTATCCAGCTGCAGATGTTGCCAGGAACCGGGTCAAGCAAGCCACCAGGAAGGTTGCCGCTCAGCCAGCGGCGGCACAGAAACAGGCCCAGTCAACCACTGCTGGTCGTCGTCAAGTTGTGGTCCCGTCCTACGGACAGCCTGCACAAGCAACACCGGCACCGCCCCAGCAGACGCCCTACGCTCCGGTCAACCCTATGCAAACGCAACCAAGAGCGTCACCTTATGCTCCAGTCAACCCCCTATCCTCGCAAGCCCAGCCCACTGGACCATCAACATTCACACCAGCAGCAGCACCCGGCAACTCGTACACACCGGTTGGTTACCAGCCATCTCAGCCCCAGGGCTATGGTTACAACGCAGCGCCCCAACAAGGAATCGCACCTCCGCCACGCAACTTCTCAAACTCGCCATCAATCGTGCCAGCAGCCAACAGAGGCAGTATTCCTGCCTGGAACGACACACCAGACTTTGGTCCACCCAAGCCAGCTTCGCGTCGTGGCACTCCTATGAACACTGTAGCTTCTCCGTTCCCGAACCAGCAGCAGCCCCTCGCAGGCCCACCTCAAGGTCCATTCTCGCCAGGAGCAAGGTCGACACCTCCACCTCCTCCAAAGGGTCCTCCTCAAGGCCCTCCCCGGATGACTTCTCCTCCGTCTGGACCCCCAACGGGTGCTCCGAACCCATACGCACCAGCGCCGGCGTCAAACAACTATGCTGCTCCGCCTGCTGGCTTCGCACCTCCACAGCAGGCACCAGTACAGCGTGGAGCATCGCCATACCAACCACCGACTGCTGCCGCTCCGCCATCGAACCGCTACGCTCCTGCTCCAGGCTCACAACCATCGGCTCCCCCTGGACCAATGGGCGGAATGCCACCGCCACGGAACATTGCGCCTCCTCCTGGTCAGTTCACACCCGTAGGATCGGCATACGCACCGTCGCCTGTGCAGCAAATGCCACCCGCAGCCGCAGCACCGCCACCAAGGGGCCCACCTCAAGGACCTCCGCGTGCAGGACCTCCACCAGGTGGTCCTCCAGGCGGTCCTCAGGGCGGACCACCAAGACCCGACTCTCGACCTGGCACCGGACAATCGCAAGCAGCAGCGCAAGCAGCGCCCAAGTACCGTAAGTACTCCCCAAACCACACACAAGAATCATCTCAATCTAACCCCGCAACCTAGCTCCCGGCGACCGATCCCACATCCCCGACGCCTCGCGCCCTATCTACGAGATCCTCAACGCGGACCTCCAACGCGTGAAAGCCAAGGCACCAGCTCAATACAAACAGCACGTTGCCGACACGGAGAAGCGCCTCAATATCCTCTTTGACCATCTGAACAACGAGGACCTGCTCAAGCCTGATACTATCCAGCAGATGAATGAACTCGCGGCCCAGATTCAGGCTAAGCAGTATGATGCTGCGGTGGCGATTTTCTCGGATCTCATGACGAATAAGACGGATGAGGGGAGTAATTGGATGGTAAGTGAAATGAGATTTGTACTCTGTGATTTGATGAGGATGAAGTGCTAATTTTTTGGTTGTGTAGGTTGGTGTTAAGCGGTTGATTCAGTTTAGCAAGTCGACTGCTTAGGGGGCTGGTACTGCGAAGGCTACTGCGACTGCGACTGCGGCTGCGCTGGCTGGTGGGACTGATGAAGGCTATGTCTACGTGGAGAAGGTGTATAAGTAAAGGGATTGGAAGGGGGGTAGATGAGATTAGCTGGGAATGAAGATGGGGTTCTCAAAATGTAGTTAGCGCTATGCATTGCTTAGAGAATGAAGATAGCTGAATGACTTGTGTGCGTGGGCGTGTGATGGTGATGATGTGTGTGTGAGTGCTGTGTGTGTAGATGTGCGGTAGTGGATATGTTCGTTGTAGTCATGTTGTAGATTCATCTCTCTATGCTGGCGTCCCGGACAGCTGCTCCATTTACAGCACGACAACCCATTTTTTAGAAAGACATAACAACACCAGAGCTATGCTAACACATATAAGGTGAACACACCATCAAACTCCAACGTTCCGGGAAAAGCTCATCCTTCTCCACCACATTGTCGATTGCACGGCTTGGCCTCACTGTATTGTCAACCTTGGTCCGTGGTGAAATTTGGCGAAATTCCGAGCCAAAGTACGCAAGTACTTTCTTTGGGAAAAACACAGCAAGCGCAGAATATGGAGTATAGCAACATCATCCTTCACCAGTCAAACTACCCTACCTCCCATCACGACTGAACAAATATCCACCCACACGCCCAAACGTATCGTCCAGGCATGGGCTAGACACTACACTGCAAACCACATCAACACCACACCACACCACACCACCACACAAGCATACCTTGGAAAAGCGTCACGACCCAAAAACCTACGACTTGCCTTATTCCTCGCAGTCGACCGAGTACCTACATACCTACATATACTAACCCCGGTTCACGGTCAACCACAGAGATACGCATCCTGCAACGCTTCTGGCAACGATGACGATACCGTTGGCGGTTGTCGAAGGAGTGGTATGGCTGCTGATAGCAGTATGCGTCCTGCTCTTGTTGTTCCACATCGTGTTGGTGATGTGGACAATGGAAAGGGAATGCCGGGGTGGTTGAGGGGGGAGTGGAGGGGGGATGAGGGTGAGGGTGAGGATGAGGGTGAGGGTGAGGATGAGGGAGAGGGGTGGAAGGTAGACAGGAAGGTAGAAAGCGAAGTGGAGAGAAACGAATTTCGTATGAGGATCGTGGGAGGTGCTGTAGTGTTGAGTTTGGAGAGCAGGCGATGGGGATGGGGATTCGAAGGATGCTCTGATGTTTTGGGTGTTGCTGTGTCTTGGTTTGTCGTGTGGGAGTAGGAGGCTGAAGAGGTCTGACGAGCAAGTAGTGTTTAGTGTTATGATGGAGGTGTGAACTTGGTATTGTGATTTGGAGAAATTAAAAGGTCGTTGGAGAAGGTCTGGTTTTTTTGCGATGGCTTGGTTTCGAGGGCTGCATATGGAATCTCCCTAATAGTAGGTTCTACTACTACTGTGTCTATTCTAGCTCGTATTGACCTAGGATGACATGATGGTATTGTCACCTAGTCTTATGAATGTACGAGAACGCAGAACAGAAAGTGATCAAGGCAATGTTGAATCTTTCCAGAGACGACTATGCTACTGTGTTCCTTTATACAGTCCTGCGGTATCGTAACAAAGTGATCGGTTTCTCGCGCTTTTCGTGAAAAGTCTCTGTCACCAAGCTAGTGCTTTCAGACACTATCGTGAGAGATTGATGTAAACGCGCTGGTGACGATCGAACCCCTTAGATCGCAATATATTCAGGCCATGAGTGGACCGTGTGTTTCAGTGGATCTTTGCACAAATGACGATTGTGCAGATACGTTGTGCATACCTAGGTAGCATGCCGTCCGGCTATGGGCGTGGCCAAACCTCACAATTGCGATGGCGCGTTGAAGAGCGAGACATGTAGCGATAGCGTCTTTGATGAGACCAGATGAATGCAATTGTGCTCGTGATGGGATTGTAGAATGCGAAAGGTGGGATCTGGCATGAGATCGGGCGGGTTCGCTAATCGTAGCCGATCGGGTCTGAGCCGATCTCAGACAACACCAGCGTCATACTATCAAACCTCAATGTAATGACGTAGTCGCGAGCTCGACGCGTTAGCCACCCAACATGGCAATAGAAGCACGGTTCGCGGGTTTCAGCCTCTTTCAATAAACTTGCTGTTCCTCTGCAGCGGCATCACCTGAGTCCGGACACATGCTACGTTCCCTTCACAGCATCTGCTCTCGTGTCGCATTCCATCCACCACTCCGAGCGGCGGCAACTTTTCAGAGATCGCGCGTGATCTCCTATCTTCCAACCATGCCCCCTAAGCGGAAGAGATCTGCTGTAGCAGCTGCGGTGCCTACGACCGAAGAGGCGCCCCCAATGGACCGATCACAGATGCGCCGAACAGACGTGCCTTTGCCGTCAAACGTCGCGAAGCCTCCTCGTCGCCAAACGACGCGTGGGGGAAAGGCTGAAAAGACCGACCCTAATCTCAACCCTGACATCCTCGATGGAGTCACTGCATTACGCGCATCGCCTGACGGACACGAAAGCGCCGCACATGATGCTGTACTGGAATCTGCCGTCAGCAACGGTACTGCGAATGAGGCGAATACTGCATCAGGTGCGCCTGCGAAGAAGAAGGCGCCCTCAGCACCTGCCACAAACGGCGATGCGCCCGTAGCGAATGGCGCCGCCCCTGCAGCGAATGCTGCAAAGAACAAGCGAAAGAAGGCCGGCGCCCAGCAAATCAAGGTGGAAGAGGAAGACACCAACAACGGCGCCGTGAATGGCGTAGCTGGGAATGTCACTGCACCTGCAGCCAGCACTGGGGTAGCGGCAGATCCCGACGATGTCGATAACCTCGAGGCTGAGGACGAGGACGAGGCAGAGGTCCAGGAAGCCCTGTCGAGACCCCCACCGGTCAACTCTGAATACCTTCCTCTTCCGTGGAAAGGACGACTTGGCTATGTATGTGTCCTGCAGGTACCTTTTAATCTAAACTAACGAATGTGCATACAGGCCTGTCTCAATACGTACCTCCGTAGTGCTACCCCTCCCGTCTTCAGCTCCAGAACCTGCCGCATCGCGAGCATCATCGAACATCGCCATCCCCTGAAGGACCCCTCCCAGCCCGAACATGCCACTAAGAATCGCCCCGATAAGGAACAACCAGCGGATGTCGCGCGGGGCATGAAATACGTTGAAGAGATTGGCCTCGCTAATGCGCGGGATATCATCAAGATGGTGCGCTGGAACGACAGGTACGGCATCAAGTTCATGCGCTTGAGTAGCGAGATCTTCCCGTTTGCCAGCCATGACGAGTATGGCTACAAGCTTGAGCCTTTCGCTGCCGAGACGTTGCGTGAAGCAGGCAAAGTGATCGGTGAGCTGGGTCATCGAGTGACTACTCATCCGGGCCAGTTCACACAATTGGGCTCCCCGCGAAAGCAGGTCATTGACAACGCTATGCGTGATCTGGAGTATCATGCTGAGATGCTTTCTCTTTTGAAGCTCCCAGAGCAGCAGGATCGGGATGCTGTGATGATCCTCCATCTCGGTGGAGCATATGGCGACAAGCCGGCGGCCATTGAGAGGTTCAAGGAGAACTACGCAAGGCTGCCCCAGGGCGTCAAGAACCGCCTGGTGCTCGAGAACGACGACGTTGTATGGAACATGCATGAGTTGTTGCCTCTATGTGAAGAGCTTAACATCCCATTCGTGCTCGACTACCACCATCACAACATCCTCTTTGACGAGACTCAAATCCGTGAAGGTACCAAGGATGTCATGGATTACTATCCCCGTATTCTTGCAACATGGGAGAAGAAAGGGATCACGCCTAAGATGCATTACTCTGAGCAAACACCTCCTGCGATTACTCGCACGAAGCGGAGAAAGCATTCACCCCGCGTCATGACGTTCCCTCCCTGCCCTGACACTATGGACTTGATGATCGAGGCAAAGGACAAGGAGCAGGCTGTATTTGAGCTCATGCGAACTTTCAAGCTCCCAGGCTTCGAAACCTTCAACGACATTCTGCCACATACGCGCCAGGATGAGAACAAGCCCTGGAAGCCCAAGCCCAAGAAGGCTGTCAAGAAGAGCAAGAAGAAGAAGACCGACGAGCTTGATGAGCTGGATGCGAAGATTGAAGAGGAAGAGCCAGAGGACGTACCCCCACCCATTGTACCTGACGAGGAAGTAGGCATGGGAGGACCAGAGGGAAGAGTGTACTGGCCCCCAGGAATGGAGGACTGGCTCAGACCCCCAAAACGGATCATCAAGAAGAAAGAAGACGGCGCCGCTACGCCAGCGAAGAAGAAGCGCAAGACCGCCGCTGACGCGGCCTCCATAGCAAGTGAAGCCGCTCCACTCGAGGATGTCAAGACGCCCATCAAGACACCAGCCAAGAAGGCCGCACCAGCTAAGCGAGCAGCAGCTTCATCGACTAAGAAGAAGGCAGCAGCAAAGTCCGTGCCAACACCTTCGGCGTCAGACGAAGAGGATGATCAACTTAGCTCACCCCCGCTTAGCGAAGGGACCGAGGACGAGGCTCCTGCTGTGCAGAAGCGAAATGCACGACCTGCCGCAACACGGAAGAAGTCTGGCAGGGCCACGGCCCAAGTAAGCTACAAGGAAGAAGCGGATGAAATGAGCATGTAGACAAGTGTGTATAACCAATCTCATCGGTAGCCCCAAGGCAGCTAGTTAATGTCAATCCAATGTATGAATACGCGAACTTCGGTCCTTCAAACACGAAATAGCGACATCGAAAGCATAATTCACATCATCTCGGTTGTACGAGGGTGTGTCAAGTGTGCTTGTGCTAGAGGAAACAAACCTCCGAAGCCTGCTAGATCCTTCCCTTCCCGCTTCAGGCCGTTGTCCCGCGCCCCTTCCTTCCCGGCCTTGTCCCCCTCTTTCGTTCTCCGAAACCACTTGTCGTTGCTCTGGCCTACTTTGCTCTAATATAGTCTTTAATGCGGCCTTCCCCACATTATTGACGTAGGAGCCAATGGTACATGTCGTGTTTCTCGCGCTTACCTATCTATTCACCTTCCCAACCTAGCTGGAGTGGCCGGAACGCATGGTACATACGAACATGCGTTCGTTGGGGGGAAGACACGAACGCATAAACGTGCACTATGTGGACCTTGACATTCGCTAGAGGGGGGAAAAGGAAAGGGAAGCAGATAGGTGCACAGCCCAGCCAGCCACCTCCACGTCGTGATACCCCTCTCACCACACCACACATACCCCAATCCAATGGCGTTGACAGAAACATGTTGTGTAGCAGCGGCTCAGGTGTTCTCGAAGCGGTTATCGAAGCACGGCCCGTTGCTGTGCCGCACTAACCGACGGTTGCCGAGGCATTCCGCATATCTTCTTAGCACCTTCCATTGCATATCCCACGGCCGGATGGGGGTTAAACGACGCATCTGAAGCGAGCAGACATGTCAGCACTTGTTGTTTTGCGGGAGAGAGACAGATCAGGCAGGGAGAGAGAGGGTGTGGTAGGGGAAGCAGGCACAATCACAGCACAGTGCATGAGATGCGTCGATAGCTTAATCGATAGCTTCACATGCATGGTGTCATGCATGGATGTGTTGTGAAGAGGATCACTGGTTCTAGGCTAGCTGTTGCTGCTGGCGTGGAGAGGGGAGCTGCAGATACATGCAGGACCACGTCGGAGGACATGGACTGGAAAAGGGTAGGAGTGGAAGCTGTTAGTGCGAACTCTAGAGGATAGTCTGGATAGTTACTTTGAGGGGTATGGTGGTGGGGGGGTTGATCGTGGTGTGTCTTGGTTTCAGGTACGAGTCGCGTATTGGAAACCTTGGAAGTGTGGGATGGGTCATTCATGCGTTGTAGTTGAGAGAAAGAAAGGGTCTACCAAGACCGTTATCTGTGGATATTTTGAGAAGCCGTTGAGATGTATGGGTTCTTTGATCCGACGTGTGTATCCATTTCCCTCCTTCGCTCCACTACGATAAAGTTCCAACGTACGATCTCTGGTCTGTTGAATTCCCACCAATGGTACTGCGCAACTGGGTCGGTCGATTTACAAACTGATTTCCCCTAGAGCGGTCGCTTGGTTTGTCAACACCAGATGCCAGCTGGGATCTAGAAGACCCCCCCTTCTAGTGTCCGTCGATCAACGATGAACAGCCATGACTCGAATCTAGGCCGTGTCTATTGTCTCTCTCTTGCCCTGCTGCCAATCAACCCCCAGTCACCTGGTTGCTATCCGCAATCGGTTAACTTCCCGCGGCTACATATCTGCAGGTCTATCTGCACAGCCTTGCACAGATTGAGGTCCATGCCCGTACCATGTCCATGGACTCTTGAATCGAACATTCGGTGCGCTAGTGGATTTATTTTTGCATTGACGATGTGATATATCATGGGTCGAGTGATAGTTACGAGGGGCCGGTAGCCTATCCCAAGTCGTGGCTGAGCGTGGGCAGGGGAGTTGGATATTTTGCTCGGCTGCCGTGCGGAATAGCATTGCGCCGGTGGCCCGTCTTGAGGCCGTACCGCCGTGGCTGGAATTTGGAGGACCATGTGGAGAATCTATTCTGGATGTTTGGTCAGCAGCAGGCGGTGTGGCGTGCTTGTTTGTTGAATTGCAGTGAGCGAATGATGTTTTTGGCGGTTAAGGCGCCGCAAGCAAAGACGATTGTTTCCCGAGGAAGAACGTCTGAACGGTTCGTGTTAGTAGATCATAGCCGTTGTAGAATAACCGAGCCGTCTGAGCAAACTCGCGTCGAGACATGATCTTCGGCACTACACACTGTGTATCCGCGGCTTCTAAATTCGCATTGCCATCTTCAACTTATTGCCTTATCACCAACGAACTTGAAAACATGTCGTACATGACGCGGTGTCGTTGCGCTCAGACCTACAGGATCCACATGCGATAAGAACACGAAGACGGTGCTGGACATGGAGAAAATGGAGAAAGGCCGAGCTTGTGAATATCTACGCGAGGGGCCTGAGCTCAGAGAGAAAAAAATCATCAAGCGCCTCGGTGTCCGTGCAAGATACGCACAGAGGAGTTCAGAGGATCCTTTCGGCATCCTGATGCACGGTTGCAGTGGAGAGTGCATAGGCTATGCGGCCCGGCAGTCTTGAATCTCGATGACAGGTGCTATGATGTAGGAGGCTGACAGAATGTGGTTGTACAGGACGATGGTGAAGAATACCAAGACGATCATCATAAGGAATTCGAAGACAATTAAGAGCAGGAATCGTTGCGATGTGTTGACAATCGAGGTTTTCGTGCTCTGGAAAGACGGCATTACACCTTGAGACAGGTCTGTGCTCGTTGGCGTATCTACCATGACGTTATGGCCGTTGGACGACGGTAGAGGTTCGCGATGGTCATTTTGCCCAGCAGCCGGTACGCAGCTATCGCCGTTAGGGTCTGTGAGGCTTCATTCTCCGAGTGACGTGCGTGTCCGTGGGGTTGAGCGGGTGTCAGACCTGATGAACAATCATGGTGAAGGCGAGATGGGCGTGACAGTCGGAAGCTCCGGCTTTCACGACGCGCAACAGCACATGTTTTGTTCTTGTAGCTTTTGGGACTCTTCTTTACACACGTTATTACCAAGAGACTACTGTACCACCGATGTAACCAGAATACAGAACGCGTACGTGTTGCTCAAGTCGGCAGCGAAACGGAAGTCGCGGCTCAAAGAACCACGTCAAGAGCCTCTATCGCGCCTTCACGATATCTGCTTTTTCCCTCAGCCACAACGTCACCATTCCAAACCCCTCCGCCCAATCACTCTCGTCCGGCTCTCCAGGGCTACACTCAGCAATGCGCACCCGAAGCACACACATCCACTACACATCTCACCAGCCGTTTCGGCCCTTTGGTGATCGAGTGCAGTGGCCCGCCCCGCGATCACCACCATCGTGCGCCTCACGCCCACTACTCTTCGCACGCAGCCCAACGCAAGGCCATCCGCACCCCATCACGGAGCCTTCAGCACCGTATCCAGTGGAGACAAGCAGCAGATAAAGCGCATTCTCTCCACAAACTACCGGCTATGCTACTCCGCAAAAACTAGTTGTGGTTGTTACGTACAAAGATTGTTTCCCCAGATTTATCACATGCAAGACATAATCCGTCGAGCGTCTGTCAGACAAACTCAAGCTCTAAGCCGCGCGCCCAGCGCAACCGTCTTTGTAGATAATAGCCGATGGCCGCATTAGGCATTACGCCCGGCTTGAGTAAGGGGGGGAACTTGCAACTTGTAGTGCAAGTGCAAGCGCCCGAGAGGCGTTCTTTTCGTGGAGGTGTGACGAGACGAGCGGTTCCTGCGTATCCGACATAGTCACCACACCAAACCAACGCAACGCGCCTGGCGTCGTGCTTGCGCGTCATCTCGTCTTGGTAGTTTCTTAAACCCGTGCGCTGGTCGCTGCGATACTTGAGTGCTAACAATAGGCATGGCCTTTGCGACAATAGCGACAGGCTGTCGGTAATTCCGAACGAGATTGTTAAGGTTACCTATACCCCAGGGAAGGGAACTGATAGACCACGTTAATAGAGACCGACTATCCCCGAAATGCGACGGCGGAGTGAAGATCTCGAGTCACGTTCTGCTGCGCAATTGGATTCCATAGCGTCGGGAACTTGTTACTTTGAAATCCGCGAGTGATTCCTAGCGCTGGTGATGATGGGGCTGGCTTTCATGCTACAGTACCCTCTTTCTTCGTCTTGGCTTGTTCGGCTCAGCTTACTTGCTGCCTCCTGACCATCGTACTATAATAGTCACGTACCTGTCCGAGGAGCGAAAAGATGGAGATGCACGCACGGAGATTGGAGGGGGTAGCGCAGGTAATGTGACACCAAAGAGCGCTGGGGAATATCGAGGGGTAACGTTAGTACGAAGAGAGGGGCAGTTTAGTGAGAAAGCGTGGGGTAATGGGAAAGCGGTTGAATTCGTAGTATCGAAATGCCCCGTTACGGGCTGCGCATGAATTACATGTCCGAAAGTATACAGTTTCGAGGCGTCCAACAACGGCCTTCTCTCCGCCTTCGTGTCGTTGTACTTCCCCCCTCTCGGATAGCAACTGCGGCTTTCTGAAATTGGACTATACTCTGGTCCCCGCAATGCGAGAAGCAATGCGCCGACGTCGTTTCTGTGTTGCGGTGCACGGGAATGACGTGTGTGACTTGAAGGCGCATGGATGGACTTGTTTGCTGGTATGATGTGGTTTGAACAAAGGAAATAATATCGTGTATGTACGTACATGAGCTGAGCCAGAATCCCACGCTGTACCTGGCAGAAAATCACTGCAGATCGCCGTTCGGATGTCCATCGCAGCACAGTAGACAGGGCAAGCTGAGCCGGAGCGAGCGAGCCTACCATCCACACGCGGGTACGTACCATCCATCACCACGAGCGCATCGGCATCGCCATGCTCCATGTGCATTCCGCCTCTCTAAAAGCCATGATTCTTTCTTCTCCCATCCAAGAGGCCAGTCGTAATGTTTGCGTTGCCGTCAACCCGGCATCTCCGAAACCTCGATTCCTTTTGCTCCGTGCCGCCGCACTGCCACTGCTGCCAACGCTGTCTGCCGTTCCGGTTCGTCAGCACTCTAATCCGCCATAACCGCCTCTTGCGCGCCACGGCCGTTCGCCATCGCCGTGAAACCTTGAACCCGACTGTGAACCCTGACCCTGCGCAAATGTCCTGTTGCGCAAGGTAGCGCTGTCTTGTAATTATGGTGTCAGTGTGTCAGTTGTTACCACCGTTACAGCCTGCAGGTTAAGGCATCAGCTGGTGCAGGCATGTGAGGTGCGCATCTCTTTTTGAGTAATCATGTTCGCGTTGTTTGACTGGTCGCTGTAGTACACCCTACCAAACTTTCTGCAATGACGATGTTGATCGTTTTTTTGGGGGGGTGACATGTGGTTTGATTTTGCTTTCCGACGCCCGTCTCACGCCCGTCTCCTGTCAGATGCTTGTTGTGCATGTGGACGGCGCCCGGCAATCTACGCAGGGTTGAAAGGACCGACCTGTCCAAAGTCAGCAAGTTGTACGATTTGCTGACCGGCGCCGAACCGGTGAGCCTCGTCCGAATGATGGCCTGAGGACATCTTTTTTTTCCTTTCGTTTTTTCGTGTAACCGCACTTGTAATCCGTTGTAGTGGTAGAACTCCGGCTCGTGCAGCCTTGCATGGGATAAGCGTTGGGATGCATGTGCGAGACCGAGAGTACGATGTCTGTGCAGAGCCCGATCTGGCTGAGGTTGCGCAATCTTGTACAGATAGGAAAATCGGATGAAAGCCCTGGTAAGAAGAATCATGTGCCTATTGTTAGCCGTGGAGCTGGAAGGAAGGAGCGAGTGGACGTGGGGGTTTGAGCAGAAGAACGCTTTTCATTTCATTTACTGCGTGCTGTTGTTCACAAAACTTCATATCGTTGCAGGGTATGCCGCATAAACTGGTCGCTACAAAAATATACAGAAAATGATGCCGCGACCGAAACCTTGTTTCCCAGGGTCACTTTTCCCAACCGACCCAATCATGCCAGAATCCCATGAAATGTCGTAAAACCTGTTCATGCACGTTTTTCCTCGTTGGTAATGAGCTCCGTATGTGTGTGTATGTGCTCAACCTCGTATGTATGTGTGTGTTTGTGTGTAGCTTGTGTCCAGCAAAAGCGTCGTAATCAAAGCACAATGTACTCCCCGTCCACGCGGTCCATGGCTCTCCTCCATCGGAACGGATGTTGCATGTTGCTGAAAGGTCCGTTCTGCCTCGGTACATGCACATCGCCGTCTGACCATTCGTCATCTTCGCGCCATACGCGTTCAAGCACTTCTAGACCGCTCAGGTTGTTGAAGAACCCGCTCTCGCGTTGAATCTCTACACACCGTTGTCGTACCACAGCGCGGTGTTCCGGATCAACGCACTCCGTGCCGATAATGAACAATGGCCAGAGTAGGAATTTGTTGACACAGCTGGTGATGCCGATCTGGGATATGTGGTAAAGACCCTGTGATACAAGATTCTGGAAATTCAGAGTCGAGGCGGGGAGAGTCGGTTGTGCTAGGCGTTCGGTGTAGAGAAGCGCTGCATAGCGGAAACTCTCGCTGATGTGGAGAAGCGCAGCCTGTTCTGGCGACATGGCAAGCATGGAAGACGTTGCCTCACAAGATGTGGAGTGCATGTCGCCAGGTGACGGGAACTCCCATTCTTGGAGCCGAATGCGCAGATCGTTCCACTCGCTCCAGAACTCAGAGCGGGGATCATCGCGTGCAGATGTGAAGGGGTCGACGTGCTCGGCAATTGGCGTTCCCCAGCCATTGCCATCCATATTATCGAAGCTGAAAGAGTAAAAGTCTTTGACTTTCTTGGGTCGGGGAGAGGATGTAGGCGTGTCATCGTTGTCGCGTACCGGTCGGTTCTGACTAAGCAGGTTCAGTCGTCCAAGTCGTGCAATGAGTTTAAACAGCCTGCCTTCGCAGCCAGAATGGTGTTCCATTGCACCCAAATTGGCACTCAGGTTCATCATGTCGAGCGAATCGCCGCGCACTTCGATTTCTCGGTCATTAACTGCAGCAGTCATAACGTCGAACCAAGTGAAGAAAGTCTCGATCCACCCAACAAACTCGGACCGAATCGTCCTGTCGCGAAGACTAAGCAGTTTCTGCACGCCAGCAAGCTGGGTCTTGAACTTGGTAAAGCCGGAATCGCAGACATGGAAGAGACAAAGAATCAGAAGCGTGGCGAGTACGGAGTCGTCCTGCGAACCATCGTAGTCGACAAGCTTCTTGTTGAGGAGGGCAATAGAGTTGGCCTTGTAGTGCTTCTCTTCGTCGGTTGCCTCGCCATGCATCTCGCGCAGCTCTCGTGTCGTCATTTGCGAGTAGGCATGATCTGGTATGAGGCGTGTGTCATGCAGTACACTCAACCGCCTTCCCTCAATACCTCCGCGCATGCGCATGTTGTTGGTAGCGAGAGCACCGATGGCGTTCTGCAACTCCTCGTTGCGCATGGCCAGATGTATGATGTGCATCCGGTAAGGGTTCGTGTGGCTATCAAAAGCCACCAGCACCGGGCATATAAATTTGTCGTAGTAGTCCAGAAGGGATAGCATCCGCGGGGAAAGGGGCGAAGCGATGGTAAGGCTCTGAGGAATAGAAGTGGTGAGCGACAGTACGTCTTGAGACAGGGGGCCAGAGCCATAGGAAGACATACCCTCCGACGGGAGAAAGGAGAAACCGGGCTGGAATCCGTTGAAACTCGAGCTCATCTCCCCCTCAACAAAAACATCCTGAAACACAACAGGGCCAATAGGTTGCGAAGCTGCGCTCACTTCGGGATAGTCGTGTATACTCTGATCTGAGCTTACGCTGGAGCTCATGTCGTCACCAGTGGGTAATGAGCGAGGCGCCTCATGGATGAAGTAGTGGTCCAAAGACCCCATTGGCGCCTGGTCAAATGGCTGGTAGCGTGGTATCGACGGGTCTGCAAACGGAAACTCATCGACGGGTGTGTTTGGGAATTCGCTCGGTGATGGGAAGTCGCTATCGCTGTAGGTGCCCAGAGATGCCGAAGATGCCGACATGCCGTTGTCCTCAAAAGGCACATGGAGAGTAGTTTGCAGTCTTTGGAGAGGACCCCTGTGAGGCTGGTGATGTCTGAACTTGGTGGCTTGGGGATGTAGGAATTCGAAGTGCTCTCCATGATGTTGCATGGGATAGCCCATGGGAGTAGACGGAGTGGGTATGGGTATTGGGCTGGTCGGACTGAAGTACTGGTATTCCTGGGGTGCAGAGAACATGGGACTTGTAGGACTCCTTGGTGAATGTGCACCAAAGTCGATGCTGGCACGGTTGTTGAAGTTGTGCTGATGTTGGTGGTCACTGGTGGTGGAGGTAGTGCTGGTGGAAGCTATCGAGTTCATCCGCTGGGCTTTTGGCTCCTGTGTGGCAGTTGAAGGAGGCGACTTTGCAATAGGCAAAGACATGCCTCGAAGCTTTCCACGGCTGGCTACTCCCACGCCCCAAGTTAGAGTGGTGCGGTATCCGGAGCATTCTTTCCCAATGTCGACGCACGGCCCACAGTATGGGCGGCGTCGATCACACTTGACTTGACGTTTCTTGCAAGCAAAGCAGTCGTCCGTGGCTCCAGTGGCAGGAGCTCTTCTTCTTCGTTTCCTGGGGGCAGCAGCGGCGGTGTTGGTGTTGGTGGCGGTGTTGTCGGCTTTCTGGACCTCAGCAGGCTGGGTGGTGTTGGGAGAGACGGCCATGATGGGTGTAATAAAAGAGTTCGTGCTATTGCAGTACTCTACAACGTTGCATCTGCAGGATGTGGATCGTGTATAGTAGGTGTATGAACAGAATAGACAAGAAGACGAGGGGTAATACTCAATGGAGCATAGAAGGTCGGCGTCACGGTGGGTAAGTATTATTTTGGCTCGACGGGTCTGGGTAAAGGAAGCTTGGTCCCCGTCAGATAAGGTCAGGGCCCTAGCTTGCAGGGCTCTGGTTCTGCCAAGATGAAGGATGCAAAATGCCGCGGCATACTCGACGCTAGGATATTAAGAGAAGAGGTGGTCATCTTGAGAGATGTGCATGAAGGATGTGGCCCGCAGCGAGTAGGCCAGGTGCCCGCATGTTCTCGCAGCGGCAGCGAGGCTTTGGCTGTGGCAACCCCTACCACACCCCACACGGTGACGGCGAATTGCAGGGCAGGGCGAGGTAGCGTCGGGTTACATCGTGGAAAAATGGTGGCACCCCGGCAGCAGAGCAGGGTGGATGGCGACAGAGGCCTGCTGCAGGACGGAGAGGGCTGGACGCCACCAAGACTCCACGAATGAGAGGCTGCAGCGCACACGATCTGCTACCGGCCGCTAAGTTCGGAGCAGCTACGAGGCCACAGCCACTGAGAGAGCTTGTGTCGAGGGCTCCGGGGTGAAGGCGTCCAGGGCGTCTTCGGCTCGCGAGGTGCTGCACAGCTGCAGGCGGCCAGCGCTGGCTGCTGCTGATAGCGTCAGGGCCAGCATGGGCAACGTGAGCGCCCGGGCGAATGACCGCACGCAAATGGTCACGGAGCCGACCGAGGCGATCAAGGTGCCGTCGCGAAGACGCATCGAAGCTGTGTAGAAGGGCGCCAGGACAGCCTGGCATGGCCGCGCTGAGGTTTGCCAGTGGGAGCAGGCAGCGACAAGCCGCCCGCTGTGAAGCCTCTGCCAAGGCCAGCCCTGGACGAGTACGTAAGGTTAAAGAAACGGTCGCTCATTGACAGGACGACAGGCCAACCCCGCAGCCGACACTGATCTGCCGCAAGGCGCAAGGCATAAGACGCAACGGATTGGGATGCGTGATGCAATTTGCGCACCTCTGCACGCGAAGGGCACGTCTGACGGCGCGGATATTGCGATGACATCGAGGACTGAGGACACGGCGGGCCCAGGCGTGGATGATGCAGAGCTGCACGCAATGGCCGGGGTACCTGGCAGTACCGGACGACTGCCAGCACTGCGCAGCTGTCGTTGCTGCTGTCGCCTGCTCCGCATGCCTCTTGGCAGAACCGTTCTTGTGGGACCCGCTGTGATAACAGCCATGCGGGCCTGATGAGCGCGCGATATGACCATGGCCATCCGACTGCCACCCCCACGGCGACTGCGACTGCACCCAGTCCGTCGCACTCCCCAAACACCTCATGAGCTCATGAGGTCGCCCTCCGCCCTCCGCCCTCCCTCATCGCACCTCCCAGCAGCCTCACCCGTCCGGACTAGGCAGTCCATGATGCCGTGGCTGCGGCCGCCGCACAGGTGCCGAACTCCAGCTAGTCCAGCCGTCACCCACCTTATTCGTGTGCGTGCCATCCGTCGTCGAATGGCGTCTTCACCGATTCACACACGCTAGCCTCATCATACCATTGTGCACGTGAGCGCCAAGTCAGACATGCATCGGAGACATGCGCTACTTTGGTATGCTGGCTGCGCTCCACCACTCAACGATTTGTCTCAGGTAACAAGCAGCTTCAACTTCCCGTCAGCAGATGGCTTTTGTGTTGCTAGACAAGGTTTCATTCTCAGACAGGTCGCTAGCCGTCCGTACCTGGGGAAGCAGTTCACCGTCCATGCGCCTGCGCAAATGTGCACACGCGGGGTAGTATGGGGATACGAGCCAGACCTCGTTTGCCCACTTGGTACGTCTCTCACGAATTCGTCGTGTCAGTCTGCCCTCCTTTGTCCGCAGAAGACCCGCGTATGGTCTCCTGATTCCAGGCCTTGCTATCGCACCGAACAGGACGGAGAGCCTCACGGATGCCGGCAAGAGGCTTAGCTTCTGCCAGGCTAGACAAAATGATAGGACAGTTGCGGCTTCTCACATTCACTCTCAAGCTCCGGGCAATGTCCGACAATCATCCCACTATGATGCATCAAACGTTCAATGCCTGAGGGTCGGAGTTTGTCCGACACGTACGAGTAGAGCAGCTACGCCATGCTGTGGGACATGTCTCGAAGCGAGCGGGCCATGGCTACTCTTTAAAATCCTCATCTCCGCCCTAGCCAATTCTTCCGGCGCCAGGTAGAGTTGTACAAGATCTCCAGGGCTCGCTTCCGGGACCCTCAAATCTACGATGCCCGGCCCGACAGCAGACGTTTCAAAGACTCTGGCCAGGCCGAGGCAGTCTGTATGGAGAAATGCTTCCGTGTTTACATCTTGAAGATCGTCATTTCGCCGGCACTTGGTAGGGAACGACAGAAACGAAGGCGCCCGCAAGCGCTGGATCTTGAACAACCGGCGGCTGCGGTTGGAACAGCGACTAGGGCTCCTCGGACCTCTATTTATGGTCTCCACTTGAACCCTGCGCTAGCAACCAGCACCGTCGATAGGACCCGCTGGGTCTTGGGTATTAGCGTCGATATCGTCTGAACGCATCCGGCTCTTGCACACGCGGACACTGCGCTTTCAAGCGACGCAGAAGAGCGGTCTGATGGTTGCGGTTCGACACAATACTGCGTGCAGATCCGCTAGATACACGTCTAGCACGTGAATTGACTATTGGCTGTGGTGGAGAGCGCTTGACAGAGTTTCGGCTCACTAGCTGGAAGCGCCTTAGCTTGCACAGGTAATTTCGACTTCCCACGACGCCATGGAGCTCTCGTGGAGACGAACCTGTGGCCGTCGATGGCGCAATCCAAGTGCACAATCGGAAGTGGGGAGCGAAGGGAGAACTTCCCGAGTATCCCGCCTGCTTGAGAGTTGGTCTTTGAGAGATGTTGATGTCAGAGACGGATATCTGGAAGCTTCGTGGTGCAGCGGATGCAGTTAGAGCGTGCCAAGATTTCAGTGAAGGCAGATGTTGTACAGTAAATCCATGTTGCTAGGAGTTGAATGCAGTCTGACATGCCAAGTACTACGACTCGCTTCACGATGCATGAGATGCAATGCTCCACGTTCACGATGCTCGCGTGTGAAATGTCGAAGCTTCTTCCTGGGCAAGGCTGGTGCTCCAAGCTCGGCTCAGCGGTCCATGCATAACCTGATCCCCGCAAACATCAACCCCACAAACCGTCTGACAGCTATGCACGTCATGTCCTACCTCTGAATGCAACGCCGAGTCGCCTACTACATCCAAGCAGACTATCGCCATGACGTCCAAGTTCTTCTGCCTCCGTTCAGCGCGTCTCGCTGCGCGTTACCCGTGCCCGCGACGAACATTTGCTTCAGCCGCCTCTAGCCGCGCAGACCACGTTCGCATTGTGGAAGTTGGGCCACGCGATGGGTTGCAGAATGAGAAGCAGACGACACCGCTGGCGACCAAGATAGAGCTGATTGAGAGGCTGGCCAAGACTGGTCTGACTACCATTGAGGCAGGCTCCTTCGTCTCGCCCAAATGGGTACCACAGGTGAGCCACAGCTGCTGAAGCTGAGGACATGCGCTGACCACCAAGCCAGATGGCCAATTCGGCTGAGATCCTCGAACACGTCCTCTCTCGAACGCCCCAATCACCGCATCCGATCACGTACCAATGGCTCCTCCCGAACGTCAAGGGCTTCGACAACTTCCTCTCCATGTGGCAGTCCAAGTCGCAGCCAGGCCAGGACGCATACCCAACACCTCCACCATCCCCAGGCACGGACAACGGACCAGCTCTAAACACCTCCTCCTCAGATCCCAACGCCATGCCCTCCGCCTCCTCCGGCGCTGAAGCCATGAACGCGAGCCGCGACGCCCAAGCCCCCATCCACGAACTCTCCATCTTCACCGCCGCGACCGAATCCTTCACACAAAAGAACACAAACTGCTCCATCGCCGAGTCGCTACAACGTTTCGAGCCCATCATGTCAAAAGCAAAGGAAATGGACCTCAAAGTGCGGGCCTACATTTCCGTCGCCCTCGGCTGTCCTTATGAAGGCCCGGATGTCGACCCACACAAGGTAGCAGAACTAGCAGTAAGCTTACTGGAGATGGGTGCAGACGAGATCTCAGTCGCAGACACCACGGGCATGGGCACCGCACCGAAGACCCTCGAGCTACTCAAGACGTTGAACGCCGCTGGTGTGAACAAGGATGACCTAGCACTCCACTTCCACGACACATATGGACAGGCGCTCGTCAACTCCGTCGTTGCTCTCGAACACGGTATTCGTACGTTTGATGCGGCGGTGGGTGGGCTGGGTGGTTGTCCATTCAGTCCTGGTGCGACGGGGAATGTTGCGACGGAGGACTTGGTGCATTGCTTCCACAGTTTGGGTGCGAAGACGGGGGTTGATCTCGAGGGGCTGGCAGAGGTGGGCGAGTGGATTTCGAAGGACTTGGGCAGGGGCAATGATAGTAGGGCGGGTAAGGCGACGTTATCGAGGTTGAGAAAGGCGAGGGCGTAAGGAAGTTGGAAGGGGGGTGTTTGTGTTCAAGTCGGACTCCTGACTGAGGATGCTTGATCATCTTGACGCAGACTCACGATAGTGGGCCTGCACAGTCATTGCGAGTGGGCTTCTTTAAAGTCTCTGGCGCTTCGGAGAAGCCCCCTCGCAATGACTGTGTAGTCTCACTATCGTGAGTCTGCGTCTGCTTTCTGCCTTTCCGTTCGAAGCGGAGAACAGTCTCAAAGTGTCAAGACCAAGTTAATGGATCAACGTTTCAAATTGACAGCCTGCAGATTTGAATGTTGAGGATAAATCATGCTAGATTAGATTTAGTAGTAGTTGCTGCTGTATGGACTTGTCCGAGATAGCGATGGTATCGAGATGTGGCCACCTAGGATTCTAATGCTAGTGCCAGACCGTACAATACGCTCCTCGGTCGCTCCTTCCTCATACATGCCGCGCTGCTGATGTTACAATTCGGACAGTAGGGCTGTGAAGATGAAGATGAGTCGGTTCCCACTAAACAAAAGTTCGTACGGGATATTTGCAATTCACAGGTACAGAAGACTGGGGCCTATTTTCTTGACTCTAGTGCGCCGTGTTGCGAGAAATCTAGTGGTCGTCAAACGCTCCTTCCTCACTTGCACTGCGCTAGTGATGAGGCAACTCCCCAGGGCTATTTATTCGCGCCCACACTTGCCCACATCACCCTTCGCTCATAGATCCTGCTTGACAACTCCACTACGACCACGCCTACTCGCCATCACTATCATAAGCTTGATACCTTTTGAGGCTACTCTACCTCTGACCTCTCTCGCTGGTACGTACAGTTCTAAGCTCATGTAGGTGTCGCACCTTCCTCTGCTTCTCATACTAACTGAATGATAGCAGTAGTCATGGCGGCCAACCTTCCCAGCCTACCGATAGAGCTCCTTCTCAATATCGTTGCCTGTGCGGAGACTCGCTCCAGCAGTCGCAAGCTATGCGAAGCGCTTCGTCTTACATGCAAAGAGCTCGATAGGAAGATTGTGCGGTATTTTGGTAACACCCACTACAAGCGAATCAAACTATCGTTCAGCGAGACAGGACTCAACCGGTTGCTGCGCATCTCAAAGGGACCACTAGCGCACCATGTCGAGTCTTTGACGATCCAATGTGGTACCGTCCATCCATTCCGGGACGTATGCATACAGAAGGACCCAAATTCACTATTAGACGAGAACATCAACAGCTGGCTAAAGGATGGTAACTGTGCAGAAATTCTCGCGTCTGCTTTGTCTAAGCTACCGAATCTTGTTGGGTTTCACATCAGGGAGACTGGCTACACTTTCAGGGTCCGAGAACGGAAGCAACTCGAGCTACTGTGGGATTATTGGGCTACAACATTGAGAACGCTGCTGGCAACAACAATTCCTACCATCCGGTCTCTCGAGGAGTTATTCATATGCGCCAACAGCACTATCATGGCAGCTGATCCCTCTCACCTGGGAGACATCATCACATTCACGGATCAACTTGGAAAGCTTCGAATGCTTCAAATAGACATGGTACTCGGCAATGGCAAAGGTATGTCCAAGATTGGAGCTCATATAGCCGCTCAACCCTGATTGGTCACAGATAATGATGCTGAAGATATTCGCAATCTTTGCAGCCTGATCCGAGCCGCCGCAAGATTGGATGACCTACACATCGGATTTGGAGGTACAAGTCACTGCGACAAAGTCTTCGAATCCATCAATCAGTCCTTGAATCTGCCCGCGCTGCGTCGGCTATCCTTGTCCAATTTGAAAACGACACAGACTCAGCTCGAAGACTGTTTACGCTCCATCAAAGATACTTTGAGGATTTTGTGCTTGGAGGAGGTATGGACCCGTAAGGCCACCTGGCCTGTCGGAATCGTACGATTTATTAGGAAAGAATTAAATCTGGAAGAGGTCACCATACGACAACTCGATATCGGCTACTTAGGCCTCCACCTCAGCAGGTTCCACCAACTTCGTCCGAGTATCGTGGAAAAGGACTATCGCTATCATCCAGAACTGCATGATGACGGGTGGGCATATGTTGATTGGGAAGACGATGGTTGTGACGAGGTTACCCTCAAGTATGAAGATGGTGATGACATCAAGTACTGGCTCAGAATGATTGAAGAAGACTACAGGTTGAAGACATCTTGGGGTTTTGACGGTGGAAGATGGATGATTAAGGATACTACTGATACTGCTCAGTGTTGAACTACATGGTTACTCTAGCTTTTCTCAGTCATGAATCAGTCCAAACTGCCGGCAAACGATAGGATTCAAGCATATGGCTCAAATGCCAGGTTGTCAAACGATAAGCGCACCTTCCATGAAAAAGCGCCCCACGAGCTTCAACTTTTGTAGTTTCTTGTAAAGCTTGTCCTTTCCGTTGTTGTTCACAGCGAGGAACGCATAATGGAGTTTCTCGAACTAAAGTCGACGATTATCACTCACATTTTGTTGCGCACACACGCACTATCAAGTCTCGATAGTTGACCCGTTTCTAAGACCATCTTCACCTAAGGGGTAGCTAGGATCTGCGCCGCAGTTTGTTGCACACATCATGCCCAACCTCATATCTGGACTTGCATTTATCGCCAGCCAGTGGAGCTCAGTACCACAAAACGAGCACGCGAGATAAAGCCATTCCTCCTTGTCCATATATACGGCTTATATAGTTAACAAGTACCTCGGATTACGTATGATATGGGTCGCAGAAGATATGTGTGACTCGTTAAGGTGTCATGGCCGCACCATGGGATGAAGTGGATAGTAACCATGGTACAGTTTTGTCATCACAGCCACATGGTGCCAGTGTGATTCAGAACCAAGTATATATTCTGTTGGTCCTAGAACCGATTAAATTATCTTCGATCATCCCACACACTATACACTTCACCTCAATCGCACACGAAAACACGTACGAGCAACCTGAGCCGTAAGCTATTTTCACACCCCTCTTAGACTCTTCCAAGAATAATTGCGGCCCATCATACCAGCGCTTGCGCAGTGCCAGCAGTCACGATGCCATCTTCCCAAGACATACCCATCGAAAACCTCACTCTTGAGCACAAGGCGCCACGTCTCGTCCTCGACGGCCTCCTAGACCGCATGTCACCAATTTGCGCTCTCATAGATCCAGCACCCCTGAACCGTGTCTTGGGATCTCTTGGTATTTTCCCCACAGAAATCCTCCTCCAAATCATCGAAGATCTTACCATCAGAGACACGATGCGTTTCCGACGCTGCTCCCGCTTCGCCATGCACCTCGTAGACACCGAATCGCCGCTACGGTGCGCGTTGAAATGGGCGCCAAATACCGTGAAAGGAATGATAGCGATACGAAATACGGCGCATATCACACCGAAGATGTTGTTTCGCACGCTCCGACAGCGACGCTGCTCGTTCAAAAGGAGTGGGAAGAAGCGTTGTGGGAGGTTAGCAGAAATAGTCTACCTACCTACATGCACCCGCCTCTGTCTTTCCTGTCTAGAGATAGGCCACAGGCGGCCCGCGAGTAAAGAATCGGTAGTCCGCCACGTTGGCGACATAGGCCATGAGAATCTGAGCACTTTGCCCCATTTCCGGGCTTTACCTGTCACGTTGACGAATGGGGTAAACAGATTCTGGATCCAGGCAGAGGAGAAAATGTACGATTGGGAATACGTCGATGGGGTGTGTCCCCATCGGGCAGAACTTCGCGGTGATCGATACAGCACATATTGGATCAATCGTCGCATCTTCCTTGGCGAAATGAAGGCACAGCAACGGTTTAGCTACCTAGGTCACCTTACAGATGTGGATGTCGTACCGAAGATGACAGTCATGGGTATGTGCTCTGTCTGGGCTCCGTCGATTGACCCAGTGCCATTAGCAGCGGAGAAGGAGTTCTACTGCTTGTGTTGCTTAGGCACGGCGATAAGGCGAGAAGTCTTTACTAGAGAGGAGTTCTTGGTTCATCTTAGGGATGTGTGCCGTGTCAGGCCGAAAGGTATTTGGTATCGGAACGATCTTCCTGAGCTGGTTCTTGCAAGCGATTGATCGCAGTCTGATTATCTTCTATACCTACATAGTAATCTAGGTTGAATCAATTTCGAGAAAGTAAGAGCATCTACCTTTGAGCCCTTTACGGAACATGCTAGGCCTACTACAGAGGCCTGTCATTTGAACCTTTTTGACTTTGCTAGGCAGAGGTACACATACACATCGTCTTGAGAACTGTCTGGAAATGCAAATTAACAGCTTACCCAAAAGCGGAAGGCCTGACTCATTCTAGCATTCCCGACATGCAGAGCACTGTCTCTTTATGAAGGGCCGCGAATCTTGTATGAGGCCAGCGAAAGAGAAAGAAGTTATGTTGAAGATGCGCGGCGCTGCTCAGGCGAGCGAGGGACGGGTACGCTTTCGGGGTATAAGAAAATATGTATCAAGGTCCTCCATTGTCAGACTGATGTTGTCGTGTGAGATCAGCGACGTGTAGTTAGCAGAGAAACTTAGTATGAGGCAGGGACATGTTCCGGCCCATGCGTGCTTGAACGCAGGTGAAATATTAAGCCTGGTATCAATAACGGGGACGTTCATAATATTTCCAAGCACCAATTTCATTGCATACCGTTGCGACTCTTGCAACCACTCCACCCAGTCCATCTCGCCCTGATGTCTTCGAAGACAGCGCTCGATCGTCATCACAGCCACGGCGCCGCCGACGATCATCGGTAGCAGCCACGACGTCACGCACTGCCACCAATGCCTGATCGCCGGCTAAGGTAATTTCGTGGGGAAGGTAGCGTGCGGCTGCGGAGGGTCCTCCGCATCATAGCAGATAGGGGAAAAGCAACTGCCGCAGCCAAAACGATCACGATCAGGCTGAGTTCAGGTTTTGCTAGTTTGGTTACACAGCACCGCGAGCATTAGACACTTAACGGCGCTGCGTACCACTACCGGATCAGACGGAACCGAGATCAACGAACCACGACGGCTTATGCGAACGCGAAAGAAAAAGAAAAGAAGAGCGTGCGTGATGCGGGAACGCTGGGCGTGTGGGCGATGGAACGATGGAACACATTTGTGTTTCTTTCATGTGATGGTTGAAACATTGGAATATCGAAACTTGAAATGGACATGACTTCGATGAGGGTCTGGAACGCGTGCAGGGAGTTACCCGCCCATGTGCATTGTGCCTTTCAGACTGTGGCTTGCCTCGCATCCAGTCGCAGCCACGTCGACGAATTCATCCAAAGGAACCCTGGAAAACCACCAACACCTCATCTGCCAAGTTTGCGCTTGAGATCATCTTGCTTGAGGCAGCATCATGGCAAGCTCCAGATTTGAGTTTCTTTCGTCGGCGAAACCGTCGGTCGGGGCGCAGTCCAGGACGCTGTTTGGTCGATTCAGGGCACAAGTTTGATGAGATGCGTCGGTGAAAAAAAATGACGTGTGGTCGATGGCAGAGTAAAAGCAGGGTTCAAAAAGCGGGCTAGTAGCTAGCGTAGCTGACGCACGGGGCGGGATCGACAGCGAACTTTGACGGAACAAGGCAGGCACGACGACGCCAATGCTGCATCATGGAAAGCGAGTTGCAAGGCTGCGTCATCGCCCAGGGCAGTATCGAAACGGACAGAGACACATAAATCCTTTTCGCTCCCCCTGTGGCTGGCGGGTATTCACAGTCTAACATCACAACAACATACACCCCGAGCATCGCCCTTCTCGTCACCTCTCCGATCCTAGTACCTCTCTCATCTACCTCGAGTCTTAATTGCGACAATGGGTTTCGGCGGTGCTGCTTTGAAGCTGGGCTCTACAGCGCTGTATGCGCTCGAGTTCTGCTGTGCTGCGATCATCCTCGGTATCTACAGTTACTTCCTGTCTGTAGAGGCGGACCGCGATGTCAACATTCCCGTCTGGCAACAGGCTGTTACCGGTCTCGCTGGTGCGACTGTGCTGTACACCATCTTCGCAGTCCTATTGACATGCTTCCTTGGCGGAAAGGTAAGACAGCCCCTTGACGATATAAATTACAACACACACTAATGCCATCACCAGAAAATCTTTGCCTTCCTCGGCATACTCCTCGACATCCTCTGCTGCGGTGCCATGATCGCCGTCGCCGTCCTGACCCGCGATGGCGCATCCAGCTGCTCCGGCCGCGTTGAGACACCGCTCGGTGACGGCCCCGCCAACTCCAAGGAAGGCTTCGGTTCCAACGGCCGCGGCGACCAGATCACCTACTCCGCATCCCTCGGCACGATCTGCAAGCTCAACACCGCCTGCTTCGCCGTCGCCATCATCGGCGCCTTCCTCTTCCTGCTCAGCGCCCTCGTCCAGGTCTTCCTCATGAAGCACCACAAGAAGGAGAAGGCATTCGGTCCCGGCCCCAGCAACGGCTACACCAAGGGCTCCGGCATGAAGTTCTGGCAGCGCCGCAAGGCTAACCGCACCACTGGACACCGCGACCCTGAAGTCGGTACTGTCCCTGCTACTACCGCTGGTGGCCTCGCCGTCCCTGCTGGCACCCACGACTACCGCCCCAGCCACGACACCGCTTACACTGGCTCCACCGTCGCTGCTCCCCACACTGGTTTCGCGACTGACAAACCCGTGACCGGTGGCTACCACACTGCTCCTCACGTTGCCCCTACGGCCAACTACGCCAACAACGGTAACACCGCTACCTACGGCTCAGCCACCAACTACTAAACCATTACCCCATATTCTCATGAGAAGATGAGATTGGCGATGCTCTAGATTGAGTAAGGTCAGTGCTTATGAGCATGACCACTTTTCCTTACTACTTGTACTCTATTACGACGTTTACGCATTATACCACACACATGGAGAGGAGAGAGAGGAATTGGATACTCGAGACGAGATGAGATCAGAAGAGATTGTATGATGAAGTGGATACGATACGAAACCTAATACCTAATGTCAATATCAAAGAAGAATATATATGATCTAAAACATTGATGTACCTCGTCAATGCTGCCGGTATCGTGTCCTTGTTACACGTCCTTATTGTCAACGAAATGGTTGAGCACGGCCAGCGATAAAGTACATAACTAGCCATCCGGACATCTAATTACACAACGCTGTCCGTTTTTCCGGCATTCACACATGTGAAAAACCTCGTCACGTCCCCGCAAACCAGCGGTGAATGTGGATAACACGCACGATCGACATGTAGTCGCCGAGAGTATTGAATAGACCACTAGTTCGGTTTCTCACGAACCTTGTGCATTGCGCGCCGCTCAGGGAATGCTTGTCGACAATTCCCCACCAACTAACCCCACTCGACACGATGAGCATTGACGAGTTGTAATAACTCAATCACAGGTACCGCGTGATGCTCGCAGACAAGGCTCGCAAGCGAATAGCAAGAAGACAGTTCAAATGGCAAAAATATACAACCTCTTTTTTGCCATCCACCCGCAAAAAAAGTCAAAAAACATACAACAGCGGGGATAGCTAATCAGCGCATCGCGTCGTAACGGAAGGATGGGTGCGATACTCTTCTTTCCGCGCAGACATGGAGATAGACTGGTGATCAAGACTGTCGATCTCGTTGAGATGTGAAAAGTTACCTTGAGCTGGATATGCTAGGTCTGAAGCTGGCGCGATTCTGTGATGGGATCTGGCCAGCTTTGGTGTGGACTACCTAGGTATCTCATGTGCACGCAGACAGTGGCGGGAATATTGTGGCTTGCGTCGGTCCCCGCATTGATGTTCGCACTGCGCTGCGCAACCAGAGCCCCGAAAAAGCCTTGTACCTTAGCCAATAGCTACGTGGTTAAGACTGGGCTAGCCTCAGCCTTACAATAATTAGGTAGACGAAGGCGTATTTCATCAGGTTGATCTGCTGGAGAATCGCGGGGTAGAAGAAGACTAAACAATAGTGCACAGCAGCGTCTTCGCGAAGCTAGTTAGAGCCTTTCTCTAATCTTGCTAATAACCTGTAGAGGCATGTCGGTATGCGTAGGAAGCTTTTGTGGCTGGCTAGATAATGAAACTTGTGGTATCAAGCCCGCACACGGCTGGGGCAATTTTTTGGCAACAGCGCACCGGATTGGATACATTCTATAGCTTCGCCAGAAGGGCGCCCTTCGGCGTGCTAAGACGCCATATCATTCTGTCGCTCAGAAAGTCATTCACCATAAATGGAAAGCAGGATCCAGAATGATTTGCACACGGCGTGTAAGTCATTCGCGAGACGATTCTAAGACGATTGCACGACATGAAGCTCTTTATCTACCCTTTCGCTTTTCTGAACAGCGCGATCGCTTATGCTTCAGGAAACCCGCGTTTGCATGAGCCGCGTGCAGTCAGATGCGCGTTGGTCACTCCTCTGATACCGAAATTGCTCCTGCCAACTGCTCAAGCGTTCTGTTCCGACCTTCTTAAGGTTAAAGCCTCTACTGTCACTACGACAGCGACTACCACTCGTACGATCACAGCGTCTACAACAACGATCTCAGTCACAGCTAGTGCCGTTTCGACCTTAGTCAGGTAATTGTCTGATAAGGAAAGAAGCTTCCACCCTAACTTCTACATAGTACTTCGCTTTTCACGGTCACCTTACCAAACACGGTCCCGCAGGTCGTCACTGTCACCGTCTCGACCCAAGTAGAAGCAACGTAAGTAGTATCGTTAACCGAGATAATTCCATCCATGCTGAAGTGGGATTTAGTGCAACTTCCACCGAGACCTTGACGTTCACTGAGTATACAGATGCGGCGGCAGTGGCGCGAGCAGCACCAACTAAGCCAGCGCAATGGGCTGCGTTTGCTGGACGAGAACTGTCTTCTGCCTGCTCCTGTATCGTCTCCGCCGCTAGAACTACGATCACTTTATTGCAGACATCGACGATGAAGACGACCCGTACAGTACAAAGTACATTAGGACACCATGGACCGAGGTCCACGGAGGCTGACGGTGTTGCAGGCACAATAACTGTTTCGAGCGTCGCAATGGCCACAGCAACCAAGATTGTTACGATAACGGTAAGGTGCCTTTCGCATAAGAAGCCTCGACGAAGAATAGTTGACTGAGTGTACCAATGTAGGGCTCACCGAGAACAGATACAGTGGCTACCACTGTAACGTCAACGCGCACCTCGACCGTCGTATCCAACACAGTCGGCTACGCTGTCCGTCAAGCCCCAAACCGTACGTAGTGTCATCTTTTACACTTACTCCTCACCTCCTATCCCCCTGTTCCTAATCACAAGAAAATGCCTAGTCACAGAACCTTACTAATCATAAGCAACCTTCTCCAGCCTGCGGCAATCCCTCCACCCTCAAAATTAGCGGCTGTCGGCAAGACCCACCGTCGTACTCCAAAGATGATACCTACTACACATTTGATGAATGTTGTCGCGAATGCTTCGCGCCAGGTTCCAACTGCGCAGGTTTCACTTGGTTTCAATCCGGGCTACCGGACCTCGGCGAATGCAATCAAGTTATAATTACGACATCCACCCCTATTCCCCGAGTCGGCATTGAGGCTGGACCGTCGACCAGACAGTGTCCCACTGCAGTGCTGTTCGTGCGAGGCAATTCGGATTGCAACGAAATGTACGAGGGCCCGTGTTATGTGGGGCAGCCGTAGGTAGTAGATGTGAGGGTCTTTACCTTTCTCTTTCTCTTTTCTATTCTCTGTCTGCTATTCTCTCTACTTTAAATACAAGCTATCTTCCAACCAGCTGCTCCTCTAAGCGTGAATTCTGCCTTACATATTTGATCGCTGCTGCTCCAGTAACTTCTCGCATGGTAAGACTTCTGGTGTGTATATGTGTATGCGTGCGAGTAAGTAGCAGAGAGTGTCTACGTGCAGGTATAGGTGTGGATGTGTAAGAAGATGGCATGTGTGACAGGCCCAATCAGCAAGCAAACGCATTTTGAATGAATCCATCCCATTGACTCCGCTAGCCGCCCGGACGGAGTCAGCGCCAGTCTCGTGAGAGAGCCGGCGCCATGTGCTAAAGAGTTCCGTTTTCCGTAATCAGGAGTAGGCACATAAATGACCCCAAAAGAGCTCCGTGGCTCCCAAAACGGTTCCATGGCAAACGGCGAGTCGGGCAAGAGAACTAATTCTCAAGATCCTGTGGTCGTATGTGGAAGATAAGCTCATTGTAGGGGTAAATATCGGCGGTGGATGATGAGCGAAAGACTGTTCGTCCAATGCTTCCCGGCAGCTAAGTATATGAAGGTAATCGCACAGCGTTATTAGTGACATAGTTTCTAATAGCACTTAGCTTGCAACATCATTTGGCGTGTACATAGAAGCTGTTGCCTTTTGCTAGTTGCATAGGACATGCTTGTCGACTATCTTCCGCCAATTAACCCTACTTAACAAGATAAGCAACAGTAATATAAAAGAACAAGTCACATGCTAAACTCTACAATTTGTTTACCCGAGCCCCCAAAGTCTTCTTAGGTCTGCTGCTCTACCAGAGGTTGTCCAGCCAATCTCCTGCTCTATCTTGGATACGTGTCTCAACAGCGCGAGCTTCTCTGCCGCATACTTCACATCGTTTGCAATGTCGCTCTCATTCAGTCGTGGTGGGACACCTTGCTGCTTAGTCGAGCTATCGCCGAATACCTGCCCAGCAATATAAAGAGGCTGTAAGTGATTGCCCCAGTTGGCATGCGATGGATTCGCTAAGCTGATCCCACAGAGCTCTTTGGCATGCCAGATTGGATCATACCGCTCTGTCTCGGCGTGCATCTCGTCCTGATGTACATCTCCTGTCCGTAGCAACAGAATGGACCCGGCATGGTAGAAAGTGTTGCCGCAAACCGATGAGTTGCTGGTATATAGAACAGTCGGAAATGGGTTCCCTTGATGTGCCTCTGTTCTGATGAGAGAAAGAACTTGCCTCGGACGATGAATTCGCCAATCTTGTAGCTCACGCCACAATGCGTTAATAGTAGACGGGCTGTCAGATAAGTGTCCTTGTTGGTTCCGGCTCATTGCAATGAAATTTATTATCTTCGCGAAGATAAGTATAGCAAGATTGCAGTAAGCGTCAATTGATGCAGTGGCCGCAATTGACCGCAAATTGCTGTCATCGACCCAATCACCGGTTGGTATCAGGGTCTCTTCTTCGAGAACAAAGGCTGCCCATACATCTGAGAACGATTCAGCAAGAGGACGTGATGCGATGTAACCATAATGTACCTATACGTGCGAAAGCCCAGAAACAGGCCTTTACGAGTCCTGGACTAGAGCTGTTCCAACCTTTAGACTTCAAGTTCCAGACACAGCCCTGTAGAAGAAGTCAACATCGGCAATCCACCAATCTTACCTGGCAAACGAACCTTAAGATGGCGTCTCCACTCGCCAACATCAGAAGCCATCATTTCGTAGACACTTAGTAGGATACAAGTGGCTAATGTAGCTTCACCACACTGAGATGGTTCATAGTGAAGCAGTGACTGCACAGCATGCTGATAAAGGCTCAACGTACTCTGACGCTGACTGTGACGTAGGGCGTCAAGCTGTCGGGATGCCAGAGCCATGGCTGCGGCTGCGAACGGTTTGTTCTCCATCAATTTATGAACATATGATCCTGTAAAGTGCCTGCCTGAGTCTGTGGCCTCGCACCACGTCCCCGTTTCTTGCAGATACACACGAACGAGCCGAGCTTGTTCCGCCTTCGACACAGGAAGGTCACCCTCAATCTCTGATGGCGCAATACAGCTGACCGATCGATCAAGTAGAAATGAGGAGGCTGACGTGCTCACTGACGAAGCATGCCCGGACAGAGAGGGAAAGGTGCTTTGGAGCAAACGACCACTATCTTCAAGACCCTGACTTTGAGCCGTCGCGGCAGGATTAGCCGCGACGTTGCGGTCCAACACAACCGAACTTGACGAGGTGGGCTCCAATTCGGCGTACTCTGCAATGGAAGCGTCCAGATGATAATCAGAAGTGCTCGCGTCCAAGTGGCTTTCTGACCGAACTGCGGCCGCGCTCGAGCTCCCAGGATCTAGGGATGTGGCAGCGTAGAAATCTTGGTACTCGCGCACGATTTGATCCGTGTTATCCACAATCTAAACACTGTGAGCACGCACACTTGCGGAAGACCTATGAAAGCTGTCGACCCTAGCTTACAGTCGTTACGGATTGCCCGCCAGATTGGCCTCGTTCCCCTTCAACGGCAAGCAAAGCAGCGCTATCCTCGCTGGACAATTGTAGCGCCCTGGACGGATGGAACGACGCTTTCAGACCCCAGCGGCACTCATCACCGCGAGCTTGACAACTCCGGCATCGTGGCTGAGCTCCATCGCCTAGGAAAAATGAACCAAAAAACACGCACGAAAACTGGGATAGAACGTACACTTCCGCCTTCTGCGCCGGCAGCATAGGCTTCAGCTTGCAACATTAGCATTATGAAGGCAATGATGACGTAGTTTCGATCTTACCAACCCAATCGAGACCTTGTTCGACTGGCTTGCGCAACGATCTCTGAGGCACCTGCCATTAAGGAAATATGTCAGAAACTACGTATCGATGTATCATGTAGGATGGAGAATGGAAGCACTAATGCGCTGAGGTGATCGTAGAGGGTAAGCCCTGGAACGCTTCCACTTGCCCTGACGCCAGGGTCTCAACGATACCAAGCACTTTACCGAGGTTGGGCCGTGTCAGAAGCAAGCCGAAGCACCCGATGTCCAGAATAGGAAAGCACGCTACAAAACGATCGCACATCGCCTCCTCTAAGCGCTATCTAGCCAGACACAGGCCAAACCCAGCATGTAGTTTGAAAAAAAAACGTGCAGTCCAGTCTCCATCCGACGGACGATCAAAGACCTGGCGCTTGCGGTTATACCTGTATGAATGGCCCTAGTGCATACAGAGAACCATCTGCTCGGCGGTGTAGTTTGGTATGTAGACACATAACGTTATCAACATTGAGTTCAATATACTTGGTGCCGCTAGAAAGCTATAAAGGCGCTCAGGTATGATCACCAAGCTGAGTATTGAACTTGCTTCGTCACACCTTTTACCCCTCAACTTTTACACAGCCTTATTCGCTATGACCAAACAACGAGTTTTTCGACTGCCGCAGCGCACTTCCATCCAAGACCTTCAGGTCAGCGAAGAGGACGTGCCCGAACCCTCCGCCCAAGAAGTCTTGATCCGAATCAAGAATGTAGCTCTCAACTTCCGCGACTTTGCTGTTTCCACCGGAAAGTACCCTTTCCCAGTGAAAGACAATGTGGTGCCTTGCTCTGATCTTTCTGGAGAAGTTGTACGTGTGGGCAGCCACGTGGAGGACTTCGCCGAGGGAGACAAGGTGATTGCATCCTTTGACTTGAAGACCTTGTACGGTGCTATGCCGGATTGGCACCATAGCTTGGGTGGTTGTTACGATGGAGTGCTTCGAGAATTTATTACATTGCCTAGCTCGGCACTCGTCAGGGTACCTTTAACGACTAAGCTCAGCTTCGCTCAGCTCTCGGCTCTGGTCTGTACAGGAACCACCGCGTGGAATGCGCTTTACGGCAACGTTCCGTTGAAGCCTGGCCAGACAGTGCTCTTTCTCGGTAAGGGTTCTTTTTTTTTAAATTAATCATAAGAGCTACCGCTGATTACATTTGTAGGCACTGGTGGTGTTTCGATCACTGGGCTTATTCTGGCTAGGGCTGCAGGCGCTGTCACGATCATCACTTCTTCGTCAGACGACAAGCTCGCGCACGTTCAAAAAACGTACGGTGCCGACTATACCATCAATTACAAATCGACTCCTGCTTGGTCTCAGGAGGTGCTCAAGATCACCAATGGCCACGGTGCAGATTTCATTCTCGAGAACGGCGGAGCTGGAACGATCGGTCAAAGCATTGATGCAGTGGCTTACGGCGGAAACATTGCTGTGATAGGGTTCCTTGCCTCCTGTCCCCAGGAGAAGATGCCTGACGTGGCAGCACTTGCCCTATCGAAGGGTGCAATCGTCCGCGGCATCATGGTTGGATCTAAGCAACAGCTGGAAGATGTCACACGCTTCGTGACTTCCAAGAACCTCAATGTGCCCGTAGAGAAGGTGTTTGGCTTTGGGAGGGATGAGGTCGTTTCTGCCTTTGAGCATTTGGTGTCAGGTCAACACATCGGCAAGGTGTGCATTGCTGTAAACTAAGGTAGCTACCCTTGAGGTGACAGTCCAGCAGCAATCTGTTTCCCTCTGGCCTCGTCTAGAAGATTCGCTATTTCCTTGTCAACCAGGTCGAATTCTCTTTCAACGAGACCCTTGCGCTCCTCTGACCTCGGCTCAAAGACAGCAACAAAAGGTTTTGGGCCTGATACAAACCCCGTTGTAAACATGTCTTCCGATACGTTGATCCTCGCGCCATCTTTAGAGCGTATATTGAACGCCCAAAGCAGCCGTGCCATCGCTATTGCTAGCGAGTTCCGTGCGATGAACCGTCCAGGACAAACTCTTCGGCCGTATCCAAAGTTGGCAGGCTGAGACTTTTCGATCCATCGTTCAGGCCGGAACACTTCTGGTGAGTCATATGTGCGGGAGTTCTGGCGCATGGCGGCGAACACGGGAACTACAACTGAACCCTTGGGTATCAGATAGCCTTTGTAAAAGTCCTCCTGGGTCGTGGCATGCGGAATCCCAGCTGGCACAATGTGCCGCCATCTAAAGTTTTCCTCTACCACAGCCTGAAGATACGGCAGGTTGTGAAGATCTTCGAATCCAGGAAGACGATTAGTACCGACGACTTCGTCGAGCTCTTTTTGCGCGGCGGCAATCCAATCCGGGTAGGCTACGCACGCCAAAATGAAAATCTGCAGTTGAACTTGTGTAGTTTCGACGCCAGCATCACACAGGATACCAAGGTCCCATGCTATCTCTGTCGCAGCGAGATCTTTTGCCTCCTTTGACTTGTTGAATTCCTTGGCCCAGTTCCATCCCTTGCGCTTAAGCGCGTCTTGCATGTTGGCCATGTGGAGATTTTCCCACATCTGGTACCACGCCTCAGCCGTTTTCTTCCATGGCGTCAATGGTGCTGGGAGGCGGTTGAGAGACGGGAAGAGATCGACTATCCACGCGCCCACCTGACCGGCAATAGTAAAGTTCTTAAGACACTCGTGACTGGTCTGAAGTTGCCATTCGTCGCCGGTGATGATGCGCATACCGAAGGTGATGGAATATACGATGCTCGCCGCAAAACGCTCAAACTCCTTGGGGAAGTCGTTTGATTGAAGAAGGTTCTTCAAGAGCTGTTTGCTCTCTAGGTCCTGGATTGCCGTGTAACAGGCTGAAGCACGCGGGCTGAGCACAGGAGCTTCTAGTCGTTGGTGCAAGAGAAAGTCACTATCGAATGGCTTGAACATTATGTGCTTGCTCTTGCACGTCAACTCTTGTGCCATGACCTTGGAATATATCAGGTCGCTATTACAGCTGTCGGCAGAATGGACTTGTGACTTACCATGCGGGGCCGACTACTGTAGATCATTGCCTTCTTGTCGAGCAGATCTTTGGCCACCTCGTGGTCTCCAATCAATATCACATTCGTGCCGCCGAAATTGAGGTACACAAGAGGACCATACTGTTCCACCCATCTCTGGTATGTAACCCAGACTGCTTCTTTGGGAGCCTGGTGTAAGTTGCCGATAATGGGCAAACGAGGCGGTCCCGGAGGTAAATTCGAGTCTCGTCGTCTACGGAGCCAGAGGTACAATATTGCCAACAGACTGACAACGAATAGAACTGTTGGTGATAATGTGGCCATTGTGACTAGGTTGGAGTGGTCTATGTCCAGGAATTCCAAGCATGAGGGAAGACGTTGTTTATCAGAAGATGCGATACAAGGCGATAACAGGGCATGTTTCGAGCTTTCGGTGCCTCGTCTCATGCGAGCTTCGATACATAGGTACGTCGCGCTTCCTGAATTTGAGTGGGGAGGACCACGGCCCGTCCCTTGTCACAGCCAATGACAGTGCGTAGGCTACTGGGTTAATACGAGCATGCCCCGGTAGCGTCGTGTAGGATTGCGGCACAGCTTGAGCCGACAAATCATGAACGCTCATGAGACGCTTCTGCAGGACTTTCGGCAAGTCGGAAACGATCCTATGGTCGTATGTGAAAGAAAGGGTAGCTGTAGAGGTATGTAATGGCGATAAATGGCTAGCGAAAGACAATTACTGCGTGTGATGGTTCCAAACATCAAGGCAACTCCTGCCCCGCCCTCCCGTCCATCTCGTATCTCGCCCTCTCTTGTTCCAACTCAGTACGCCCATCTGACGGTGCTTCATGCGCGTAGTACTCCGTGTTCGGGCCCTTCCCACCCGCCTGAGTCTGTTGCATTGAGGTGTTCCTAGATGGTTCTTGTGCCAGACCCTTGCCCTGTAGTGCTCTTCTCTTCTTGCGCTCGCGAAAGAAGAGCCAAGCGAGCAACGCAATGATGATTATAGCAGCAGTTGCGCCGACGCCGATGCCTGCTCCTGCGCCCGCCGATATACCACCGCTCGACGATACATCGGATTGATCTGTGGTATTGGTTGCTGTTGGAGACGGCGCGCTGGTGGGTGTAGAGGCTGCTGCACTACCGTCCGGGGACGCGGGTGTACTTTGTGAATTGGTTGAGGTTGTCGCTTCTGATACTGCGACGCCTTGTGAGGCAGTGGCCGTACTCAAGCTGGCTAGTATACCTGAGCTATCGACCTTCCACCACATTGGCGTCTTTGTCGCGTCGGAATCCTTGTCTTGTGCGTCGCTTACTTTGCCTGCAGAGTTAGGGGTACGAAGTAAGTATGTGTCTCACATGCACTTCGTAGAGGCAAGACTTACCTGTCAGCGGGTTGACATAGCGCAGTTGAGATAGCCCGTCTGTGCAACAGCGATCATTCCCATAACACACGACGTTCTCTCCGCATGATATCAGTCCTATCCCTTGCCAATCTTGTTCTAGAAAGTCCTCTTAATAGTGTTCTGTATGAAGACTTAGACTGTATGGACTCACCGGGAAACAAGTCACTACAGCCCGTCCAGTTCTTCTCGGCGCAATATTGCCGGCCAATGTTTCCTGATCTTGTACACAGCAAGTTGCTGCCGCAACTTTCGCTCCATAAGCAACAATTGTTCGTGCCTTTGCCACATGAGACTAATTCATCGCTAGTCGGATTGTTAGATTGGAAAGTCTCGCCTATGAGAAGCGCACGTTAGCAATAGACAGAAGGGCCTATGATGGCAAGACACTTTTGGTTCGGAAAAACGGATGCATACGCACCATCGCGTGAGTAGCAATCGGCCCAAACGCCTACTGCCAAAGTGAAGAATATCACCCGCTGTAGAAGGCACACACGCATCGCAACGTATAAGGAAGTTAGACGACGAGGACGGCAAGGAGAAGGACGACGAAGAAAGGCGAATGGACTCGTCAGGTATTCAATTAAATAAGACAGACCGATGTGGGCAACCCGTGTCACAGCCCTACGCAGGGCGTAATTGTAAGATTCGGAATAGCGCTTAGGTTTGGCCCCCAGATCCATTTACCCACCCAAGTAGAATCGTCTAATTTAGGATTCAGCCATGCTGATCTGTGCCAACAATAAGACGATGCCGTGCCGGAAACAAAGGTGTTCCCTGAGTGTATCGCGCCACGGCACAAGAGACTCGGGTGGGATGAAGTCCCGGGTACGCAATGAGAAGTGCGCTGTTGTGGCGCGTTAGAAGGGCAGATGACTGCAGATTAGCGAATTGTTGGTCCTGATCGTACAAGCTGCCCAATAGAATGAGATCGTACGAGCCGCCCAATAGAATAAGACAAGTAAATGAAATGGTACCGATCGAAATCTGACGCGAGAACATACGTGATCATCCATGCGAAGCTTGAAAGAAGTCTTATCTTTCCCGACAATGTTCGTGGCCAACACTGTATAAAGCGATAGGAGACGTACGGAACTCTCGAAAGACGTGATTCAGATGCCGGAATGTATACATCACCGCACCCGATACAAGACTGAGCATCAGCAGGGGTGGCCAAAATTCGTGTCGCATTTGCGTTTTGCTGTATGTACACTACTAAAGCTTAACACGCATATAGGTTCTCAAATGGGTTATACTTCAACCTCAGACATTTGTATAATGTGACACGAGTAGTGGCCACCTCTGTTCGTATTCCAAGGCGAGTGGTAGTGGGGGTGCGTTATGCGAAAGGGCTTCGCATCTGTCAAGGAATAACACAAGTAGAGAATTTGCCATGCGGTTACAGTCCCATTAGAAGGCTAAGTCGGTGTTTGAGATGCCTCCGAATTGTTCTGTATCAGTTGTGCGACATGTAAGACACACAAGGAGAGAAGGAGCTATGGACCAGTGGGAGCCAGTCAGCGTGTGGCTGAATAATCCGACAAACGTCATATTTCGTTTGGCCCGAGTTCCCGAACTTTCAATCACGAACCTACATACCTCGCCATTGCGACTACACCACCCTACCCACCAAACATACCATCCACACCTATACAAAAGATGGCCTCAAGCACAATCCCACGTTCGGCCATGCGCAGTCTATCCCGTGCGACACCTTCTCTACGCTCCGCAACACCGCGCATCGCCACGAGATGTCTGCACCAGCAATCATCGCCCATCACAGCCTCGAGACTGCAACATAGACCAACAGCACAGCCATGGAGCCAAAGAGTAGCAGCCCCATCAGCGACAGTCGCGCGACGAACCATGTTCATCCAAACCGAGCCCACACCCAACGCCGATGTACGCCCCCCCTCCTACTCCAACCCCACCCCATACTAACTCCCCCAGGCCCTAAAGTTCAACCCCAACCAGCGCGTCCTCCCCGAAACAATCTCCTCACCCTTCCTCGAGTACCTGAACCCACGCTCCACACTCGCGCCACCGCACCCCTCCCCGCTCGCTGCGCAACTCCTCAACATCGACGGCGTAACCAGCGTCTTCTTCGGCGCCGACTACATCACCGTAACCAAAGACACATCCACGCCCTGGTCGCACGTGAAGCCCGAAGTCTTCGCCCTCATCAACGAATACATGACGTCCGGCCAACCCATCGTCAACACCGTCGCCTCCAAGCCCGGCGAGCAAGGCCAAGGCGGCCAAGAAGCCGATTCATTGGCCTACGACGAAAACGACGACGAAGTCATCGGCATGATCAAAGAGTTGCTGGATACCCGCGTCCGCCCCGCGATCCAGGAAGACGGCGGCGACATTGAGTTCCGCGGCTTCAACGACGGACAAGTCATGTTGAAGCTGAGGGGCGCGTGCCGGACCTGCGATTCTAGTACCGTGACGCTCAAGAACGGGATTGAGAGCATGTTGATGCATTATATCGAGGAGGTCAAGGGCGTGCAGCAGGTGCTGGACCAGGAGGAGGAGATTGCGTTGCAGGAGTTTGCCAAGTTCGAGGAGAAGCTTCGCCAGCAGAAGGGGCCGGAGGCGACGAAGGGGACTGTCGGGAAGGGAAGTCTGGATTATGTGGAGTAGGATGGGGAAGGAGGTTGTTAAGAGAGGACTGGACATTGACCATGTGATACCAATGCATTCATTCTGCTGTTGTTCGGCGTCTGCGATGGGACGTGTAGTGTGAAGTTGCAGCCAAGTTTAGACTTTTGCAAACGGTGCGGTATATCCACCGGGGTATGCAATGGATCACTTATCCAAGTATCATGAGATCATATCATAGGATTCAGTATATAAGAGTAGCGATTCGCAAGTGAACCAAGTATACTACAGAAAAAACAACAACAAAAAGAAACAGTAAGTCATGCTATGCCAACCGATCAACGTTAAATGGGTATCCAGAACGTACCAATGCTGTTGCGTCAAAGGAAGAAACCAGAGAACGAAAAAGGACAACGCCACTCATATGCTCAAAATACAGCGTAAAGCCATTCCACGACCGTTCGTAATCCAAAATGCAACCACCTCCTCTTTCACATGCAAAAACCCACTCTTCATCCTTCATCATTCATGTGCTCCGACAACGGCCGTAAATCATTGTAAATCTCAATGTAACATCCAAGTGCGTGATTCTAAGATCGTCGTTATAATCGTCAAATGCAGTGTCGGTCGTAGGCAAATGTTCGTAGCGCAAATCGTTCAAATCATTCTTCCAAGAGCAGATTCGAAACAGCATCCAGCGCCTCGCCCATGGAGCCCCAAAAGCTACGTCGGGGAGGCGATCTGATGATAGTGATAACCTTCCGCTTGGGCGATGACGGCTCTTCGGTAATGAGAGTGTCCACGGTATCGCGTAGTATCTTGGAGTATTCTTCGTGAATCTCTCGGGATAGGTCTTCTTCCTCGACGAGCGTCATACAGCTGTCTAGCATCCCGAGCTCTTTCGCTGTGTCGTTGTTATCGTGAACCTCGTCATCTTCCGGTAGCGCCTCGCTCTTTGCGCCGAAATCCGACCAGACAGATTTCGCAAGATCGTCATGATGGTAGCTCTTGTCCAGCTCCTCGCGCATGGATTGGCGGACGGTCCTCATCTGCTTGCGCAAATCGTTGATGATGTCGGTTTGGATGCGGTTCAGTGTTTTGAACTCGTCCATGCGCGTCTTGAGGTCGTAGATGTACTTTTGCACGCCCGCGATGTAGTTGCCTACTTGCGAAACATAAGCTTCGTGGTGCAACGTTTTGGCTTCAAGTTGCTGTTGCTCACCCTCTGCTTGTGTGATGATGGCGAGTTCCTGACTGGAGTCGGAGGAGGGCTTGTCGTCGTGTGTCGCTTCGGTTTGGGAGGCGCTGGGTGAGGAGAGGTGCGCGGTCATGGCTTCGAATTGTCCGACGATGTACTCCATTTGCTCTTCGTCGGGGTGGTGTGTCTGGATGAGGTTCTCGAAGTGCGCTATGCAGGATGAGAGCGCGTTCTGTACGGGCGATGAGGATGTCTCCGAGTCGTCGTCCCATGGTGTCGGTGAGGCGGGGAGTTCGGTATTGTTTCGACGTAGTATGCGTGAACTATCAGGAGTGTAGGGATAGCGCGGTTCGCCTTCAGTACGCGAATGCGATGAATCGTCATAATATGGTCGCGTAGGTGTGTATGGCGCTGGTTCGGTAAGTCGTGAGCTGGGTTTCGGTCGCGGTCCTGTCGCAGGTGTGTTCAACCCGAAGCTATCTGTGACCCAAGAAGGATGGTCAGGCGACCGACTGGCCTCTTTCAGCCAGCGCTGTTCGGTCGCGATAGGATATCGTGGAGGAGAAGTACCGTAGATGTTGAAGTAGTCTGCCTTGTCTTCGAGTTCCGGAGGGGTCCATGGCCGGTCTAGGGTGCGAGGAATGTCCATTGCGCTTTCGTGGCCGCGCGATGGCCACATCCTCCTCTTGGCTTCCAAAACAATGCGCGTGCAGTCCAAAGGCTCTCAAGGGTAGGAATACAGCTCCAACTGCGATGCGCTCTGGTGTTGAAGAGAGCGGACACCTGCGTAAGCGCGGCAGACGGGAGAAGGCTGGTCACCGCCTGTGACGTGCGTGCATCGCCGAGGCCTGCGGAGATCTAGTGCGCCAAGGAATTCGCTATCGATAACATTTTGTGGCCCCTCCGATTGGCCCGAGAATCATCAATTCTGGCTTCAATACACATAACGAGGACTGTATTTCACAGGTTCTTCTGTTTTCACCGCTTATCAGACGCTTTATAGACACATATCTCACTCTATACAAAGATGGCGTCACAGGTATGTCCATGACTCCACACACGGCTGGCTACAGAACTGAGCGCATGACCACTTAGCTAGGCGTTCAGCCATCGCTTGACACCATTCGAGAGGTATTGGCTGCAGCAGTCAAGTCGCCCAACCCACCAAACCTCGTGCCCGTCTTCTCCTCGATACCCGCCGAGTTCTTGACCCCGTCAAGCATATACCTGAAGATATCCGCAAAGTGAGTGTGACTCATTTCATGCGCAAGTGGACTGGAGGGGTTGTGTCGTGTCGAAGAAATGCTGTCAGAAACGACTGTCAAAAGAGGGCGGAGTTGGATCGATTGCGCACATGCTAATCGTGGGGGTCAGATCCAAGTCAAGACTATCCTTCCTATTCGAGAGTGCTGCGACAACCGAAACCATTGGACGGTATAGCTTCATTGGCGCAGGTCGGTACTTGAACAAACTTCCGGCATACACAGCTGACAAGCTTCAGACCCTCGCAAAGTCATCAAGACCGGCCCGGGCCATGGCGAAGAAACCGATCCACTACCCCTCCTCGAGAAGGAACTCGCGAAGAGCCGCGTCGCGACCGTACCCTCGATACAACTACCTCCTATGACCGGCGGCGCGGTGGGATATGTTGGCTATGATTGCGTCAAGTACTTCGAGCCCAAGACACGGCGAGATGACATGAAGGATGTGCTGGGTGTACCAGAGAGCTTCTTCATGCTCTTCGATACCCTGGTGGCTCTGGACCATTTCGCGCAGGTCGTAAAGGTCATAACGTACGTCAAGGTCCCAGACAGCATGGACGACCTAGAACAAGCGTACGAGGAAGCGAAGAGTACACTAAAGAGGTATATGACGATACTCAAGGACAAGGACATCCCGCTACCGGAACAAGGGCCTATACAGCTAGGCCATCAGTACACATCGAACATTGGCCAGGAGGGGTACGAGAACCACGTCAAGACATTGAAGAAGCACATTGGTGTCGGCGACATCATTCAGGCAGTACCTTCGCAACGGTTTGCAAGACCGACATCATTGCACCCCTTCAACGTGTACCGGAACCTCCGCAACGTCAACCCCTCGCCGTACCTCTTCTTCGTCGACTGTGACGATTTTCAGATAGTGGGGGCAAGTCCCGAGCTGCTGGTAAAAGAGGAGCAGGGTCGCATCATCACGCACCCCATTGCCGGCACAGTGAAGCGGGGCAAGACACTGCAAGAAGATGCAGCACTCGCAGACGAATTGTCCAACTCGCTCAAGGACCGGGCCGAACATGTGGGTTGCCTGACATCAAAGTGCATGCAGCGACGTTGGAAGCTTACATTGTGCTGTACAGGTTATGTTGGTCGACTTGGCTCGCAATGACGTCAATCGCGTGTGCGACCCACTTTCGACACGAGTTGACAAGCTAATGGTTGTCCAAAAGGTGAGCCGTCCGAACCGTGATTACCGTGGATCATGCGATGAGCTACCGTGCGATGATATCAAGCGAGCGCTATGATATCAAACTGAGGGCTATGCTAACTGCAATCAAAACCAGTTTTCCCACGTGCAGCACCTGGTCTCGGAGGTGTCCGGGGTGCTGCGACCTGGCAAGACACGATTCGACGCGTTCCGCTCCATCTTCCCAGCTGGTAGGTAGCGCGTTGAAAAAGTTGGAAATGTCGCTAACCGGCAACAGGCACGGTGAGCGGTGCGCCCAAGGTGCGTGCTATGGAGCTCATTGCTGAGCTGGAGCGGGAAAAACGCGGTGTATATGCTGGCGCGGTGGGATACTTTGGCTACGGCAGTATTGATGGCGACAAGGAGATTGAAGGTGCCATGGACGTGAGTAGTCTTGCCTTGTTCCAGGTTGACAGGAGGCTGATTTTTGCAGACATGCATTGCGCTAAGAACCATGCTTGTCAAAGATGGCATCGCGTATCTCCAAGCAGGGGTAAGTTTAACGAATTCCCTGCTTTAGCTGCAAGACACGAGACTAATGATTGGCTGCAGGGCGGCATAGTTTTCGACTCGGACCCCTACGATGAGTGGATGGAGACGATCAATAAGTTGGGTGAGCTTAATTATTCCTTTTGTCGTCTTCCCCGAGTCAAACGCACAGAGCTGACCGCTGTTTGGTAGGCGCGAACACGCACTGCATCACCTCAGCTGAAGAGAAGCATCTGGCCGAGCAGCAGGAGGCGGGCGAAGGGGACAGAGACGGGTCGGCGCCGAAGCTGGAGGGCGATGCAGAGGCGCGGATTACTCTTGCGGCTTGATGCTGCGGCTTGATAGACTGCGACATGCGCCACAGGTGGTATTTGCCGTAGGGTGGGTGGGTGATTGGCAGCTGTTGGCCCGGTGAAGAGCGATCTATGGGCCTGGATCTCATCCAGCCCCCCTGCACTCGTGGGGAAGCGAGATTCGTGGGTTCTTGGTAGCTTTGTGAAACGGAAATGAAAGGGCGGGTAAGCACCAAGCGGCAGCCGCTATCTCGACGTCACGACGACTGGTAGTGCTTGAATGCACACAAGATTTGATTAATTTGGTAGCCCGTCACACCAGCGCGAAGGCCGATTGTGCGCAGCGGCGGTCGAGTTCGGGCAGGATGCTGTGTGAAAGCGTGACTGTGGAGCTGGAAGGCATGACGAAGGTGACGGAGCGGATACCACAGTCGAGCGAGTCGCGACGAGAAAGCTGGTTCGACATGTGAGTTGTACATGCAGCTTCGGATATCGGCCCTGGGGTGTGGTTGGCGTGGCTACATCATAAGGTAGGAGCGCTGGACGCATTGGCCAATGGGCGCGCAGGGGACCGGTCGTGCATTCCGAGTTTCCCTGCTCTGGCGGCGATCGTGGAGTCTCTGTGCCTGGGCTTGGCTGCTGCTCCCTGCTCGCGCTAGTTCCGCTACTGACGCGCCAACCCGTCACCCAGCCCGTTGCAGCCTCCTGTTTGCGCGCAACTTCACTAACCAGCCACGGCCCAGCCCCGACTGTTTGTGTTCTTACGATATAAACCCGCTCGAGCTGCCCTCTCTTCCAATTCCTCATCCAGCATCCTCAACCTCAGCACCTCTCAACTCACCTTGACTCACCCTCACTTCGATACCTAGTATCCTACTTCAATATCCTCTTCACCAAAAACTCTCTCTCCCACCCACAGTCAAGATGAGGTCTTACGCCGTTCTCGCTGCCACCTTCGCCGGTGCTGCTCTTGCCCAGGACATGCCCATGCCCAGCGGTGAATGCGCCGTAAGTGTCCCCACTGCCATTGACTATCCCGGCCAATGCTAACCGTCGCTTAGAACCTGTGCATCAACAACATGGCCACCATTGCCCAGACCGAGTTCCAGTGCGAGAGCTCCGACATCAGCTGCTTCTGCACCCAGTCCAACTGGGCTTACGGTATCCGCGACTGCACCCGCCAGGCCTGCGACGCCGACCAGTCTGCTTCCGCCGTTCAGTGGGCCTACGCTCGCTGCGCTGGTGTCGCTGCCACTGGCTCTGGTACCCCCGCTGCTCTTCCCATCTTGACCTCAGCCGTCGCTAGTGCCACCGCTGTCCAGTCTGATGGCTCAGCTGTCACCTCCGTCATCACCTCCGTCGTCAGCGAGGCTTCCAGCGCTGCCTCCAGCGCCGCCTCTGGCCTCGAGAGCGTCACCTCTTCCCTCGCCTCTGAGGTTAGCTCTGCTATCAGCTCTGCTAGCGGTGCTCTCGCTTCCGCCAGCTCAAGCATTGCCTCCGAGCTTGCTTCCATCACCGAGTCCGCCGGCAGCGCTGCTTCGTCCGCTACCGACTCCGCTGGCTCTGCCCTTGCCTCTGCCACCGACGCTGCTGGCTCCGCTGCCTCCTCCGTCGTTGATGGCGCCGCTGCCAAGGCCACTGGCATGCCCATCCTCGCTGGTGCCGGTATCGCCGCATGGCTCCTCCTCTAAGCGTCTCACCTTCACGTCACAACCAAGGTCCTCGCTCGATGGAGTAATGTGTATAATGACTGGTAGCATCGGGTCGGTAATGCGAGGCGGGCTTTGGATACGTGGATGCATGGCGCAGCTTTCTCTTCTTTCCTAACGAACACTCACGCGAAGGCATAATGATAATGACGGATTCATTGTGCCTGGGCAGTCTTTTATGACTGTGATTGATACCCCGACATGGGAAATGGATGGGCCATTAGCATTGGCTCCTGTAGATAGTAACTCAATGATAATCTCTCACGACATTACTCTTTCCACCTTGACTGTGTTGACACTTACTGATCTTTGTCCTGTTTGCCCTCGTGTCACCGCCCCCGGGACAACTGTGTAGCCAACTCTGTCCTGCCGTGAAGCACTCGCCATGAACACGTTGCCCAAACCCACACCGTGTTGAGCTACACAGCTCACGCCAAGCATACGTGGCACACTGTCACAGCAGCAATTGGCGCAAGTCACGCCATGACCACAATGGCAAGTAAACGAGTCGACAAGTTAAGTCAATCGCGCAACTCAAGACATGAAGTCAACTTAACCTCCAGCCTCAACCTCCACTTTTATCCTTTTCCGCCCCAGCAGATCATCAGCATCAGCCTCAGCCCTGTGGGGGCGCATTTCTTCTCCCACACGCTCCGCGGCCCCATATATGAGTGGTTTGTGCGTCTGTCGTGCTTACCATACCAATACCAGCAGCTACTTCTTTTTTGGTGGGAACTGCTGACGCGTATATACCGGCCGGGTGCAGATCGTGTGTATCAGATTGGGGTGATCAGGAGTGGTGTTGTGGGGACTAACGGGTAAGGCACGAAGCGGATGTAGAGCAGGGACCATGTGTTTACGCTGTTTACGACAACGGTGCAGAACGGTGCGGAACGGTGTCAGTGCATACATAGGCGGGTGTGGATGCGGGTACTGGGTTGAGGTCCGCGGAAGATGGGGATGACGGTGGTGGTGGGATGGGTAGGCTGGTGGGAGGGATGGTGCGTGAGGTGGCTGGCTGGGCATGGGCGGTGGGAGGGGCCGCGGGCTTCCGGTGGGCACGTACGCAGCATTGCGCATGGACGTGCAATAGTATTATTGCAAATTTAATGTGTAATTGGTGTTCTAGGATCGAATTCTATATATGTCTTTGGTTTGGGGCGATGGATAGCTGCGTTGGTCGGAGCTTTGTCGTTGCCTGGATACCTGGTTCCTGCCTCATGGGAGCTGCGCTCAATAGTCCCGCCCTAGAACTGTCTACCTCAGGTTTTCTCTCGTGACGAAGCATGCTCTACTGTGCTCACTTCTTTTGGTCATTTCACAGCTCTACATCTAGGCGTTGCGAATGCGCCAGACCCAAGGTTTTGTTCATTGGCGATTCATTTGTTCAAGAGCCTCTGTGTTGGTAGCAGTGTACCTTAACGACGAACATCAGGCAGCGTTAAGAGGACAAACTCTGTTAATTTGTTAGCACAAATAGTAAGATGTCTTAAGACAGGTTTATTACTGCGCAGCGAAAGCGTAGTACGAGGGACATTACCCTCTCGCTAGACTTGGCCACCTACGTTGGGGAATGAAAGAAACGAAGCGTTCATAGGTACAAACATTCCATCACCCGACTATACCCCACTAACAAGCATTGCTTCGGGACACGAATCTCAACTACTTCTACTCCCAATCTAAGGCCTGTTCTGTGCGGACCGCACAGCAACTCACTACTAGAGATACAATCATGTCGACCGAAACCGAGAAGAATGACGCAAAGACGGAGTCGCTACTAGACGCGTCAACGCCAACGCTTGTGGACGCCGTCATTTCTGAGCCCGAGAAAGATGCAACTGCCGATGTGCACCTTGTTGAGAAGAAGCTAGAAGGGCTCGCAGTCGGATTAGTTACTACTAAAGTCCAAGCAACGGGGTCCACAGGTGATGATTCGGAATCTGCACAGGAACAGAAGCCTTCGATCTCGCATGTTAACGAAGACTCCACGACAGGCACTCAGCTCGGAAGCGGTGATCTCAAACCAGACTCTACGCAGGACTCGCAAAGCGAGTACCTCTTTCGACCACCCCAAACAATATTCAGCTCATTCCGTAGCACACACCAATCCCGTTCCTACGAGCAGAAGGAGTCCCGCCAACCCTCCAGACGCAAGTTCGAGAATAAGGATGATGTTCGCGATATTCACGATCGTAGCTATCGGAACATCCTAGATCCCCGTGGAGGTACACCAGAGCGCTTCATGACTATCACTGCCCAACAATTATACGGTTCCAACCCACCAAGTCTGGAAGAACTACGTGTTAGCGATTATGCTCTTGGTCTGATCAGGCCCTTATCGTTGGGTGATGCACCAAAGCAATCATTGACGGCCGGTACCTCACATCCTATCGACGATGACGAGCCAGTCGATGGGAGGCCAGCAACGCCTACAGGTCACGGCTTATCCGGTGGTGAAGTTTCCGCTAACTCCCTATCCAGTCTATCGGGAAAGTCAGCAGCTTTGTCACATTCGCGCTTGCCTAGCGTTCGGAAGGAGCCAGCTAGTGAACAGGCGGCTGAGCCAACCAGCTTGATAAGTGTCTCTGGCACTCCGATCAATCCATCGCCAGCGATGGGCGGACAGATGGATCTGGGAACATGTTCAACCGCAGGCGAGGTCTGGCAGAGACAGTGCAACCTTTGCCCCACTGTTCGTAGATTTCACTCAGCCGACGAGCTTCTGGCTGCAAGTGACCTATGCGAAGGATGCGAGGCAAAGAGGAAGACTTCATGTTAGCTCTGCAATCGTAGTGGCTAGCATGATGGAGTGTGGCTCAGGTGGACATCTGAGGATTGGAACTGGCAGGTGTAGTAATGTAGGAACGATGGTGGTGTACGGTGAGAGTCTCACGGATTCAAGCGACACGTTATCAAGAAAGTGAGTATTGATCCGATTTGATGAGACCAAAAAAGAACTGAATTGCATCGCGGGCCTGTTCGGCACTCCGCGTCATCTATATACCCAAACGCCCAGAACAAAGGAGACTCGTTAACCCAGCAGACCATTCACCAGTCTACCACTTCAACTTCTTGTCCTTGCCGATGAACTCATCAATGATATCCAAGTAGTACTCCTTCAGGTCCTCAACTTTGGGCACCTCGTCGCTCTTGCTGTAGAGATCATACGGGTTGAACGCCTTAACAGCATCCAGCATGCGCTCATCCTTGCCGTTCATCATCCACTTGTACGCACCACCCGTGTGCCACGGGTAGAAAGAGTGATACCTGATCATCGCGAGGCCCTCATCAGGGATACTGCTCTGCTCCTTCATGATATGGTAGAGGTACTCGTCGTGGCCCCAGCTCAACATGACATTGTCCATACCGCAGCCCGGCGTGTAGATGCCGTGCTCGGTGCTGTAGATGTCGTCCTTGTAGTCTGGGTTGTTCTTGAAGGTGTCCGGGTAGATGATCTTGGGGGAGTAGGCGCAGCCGACGGGGAATGTGTCGCCGACTACGTCCCATTGGCCCTGCGCGTCGAAGAAGAAGAGGAGCTTGCCTAGGTCGTGGATCAGGCCCACGAGCTGGAACCAGCGTGGCTTGCCGTCGCGGCGGATGGCTTCGGCGGATTGGAGGAGGTGCTCGATTTGCGAGAGCGAGGTGTCTGGGTCGGATTCGTCGATGAGCGTGTTGAGCTTCTCCATGGCTTCCCAGATGGTCATCTCGGCGCGTGTCTTGCTGTGGAAGGCGTTGCGCGCTTTGAGGTTGTAGGCGACGGTTTGCTTCTCGTGTTGCTCGCGGTAGAAGTTCTTGACGCGGTCGCATGCTTCTTCATATTGGCGGAATTGGGTCTTGTCCTTCTCGGCATCGAACTCGGATTGCTCGTAGATGTCCTTTTCCTTTTGGGTTGCGGTGCCGTTCTTGACCTTCATGGCGGCCTTGAGCACGTTGACGTCGTCGATGGCGTCGGAAGTCGCCTCGAGGGCAAGACCATCGCGGTGGTCGTTGAAGTTCTCGGCCACGTTGGGCGTCTCGAAGATGGCGCCGGGTGCCATGGTGTGAAAGGTAGTTGATAACGAAGAGGGGTATCTTAGAAGTATGCAAAGTACAACGAAGCGCTAGGCTATGATATGATGTTTGAAGAGGTAGATGAAGATTGAAGTTATGTGATAGATGTCTGAATACCGACAAGACGAGAGGAGTACTTATCCTTTCCGTACCTCGACACGACGCAGCATGGTATTGCCAGAACTAGCAAACATCATCACTTCCGAAGTAAGCCCAGCCTGAATTCCTGGAGTCAGATTTCTCATCGTCTCCATCTTTGAGATCCACTCGTGGAGGTCACTCCGCACTACGTAGGGCCGTCGTAGGCTCGAACAAAGATAAGTCTGCACCATGAGGCAATTCTCCCCGTTTTGGGAATCTGCCGTTGAGCAATCGGAGCGAGATCTGGGGTTCTGGAAAGGCGGCTAAGGGTCCAGTTTGGCATTCCGCCCGTAGTGGTTGGTTAGTTGCGTTAGATCTGCCGTGGTTCGGTGGGCATGCATCGTGCGCGTCTCTATGGGGTTGAAGGGTGCAACTTTCGCCGCTCGTGTCTCGGAACGGCAATTCTCGCCGCCCCAACAGCCGATGGATTTTTCACCTCGTCGTGAACACTCGGAAGGCTGCAGTAGCCCGGAAAACGTGCTGCACTATGACGCCCCAGCTGGCTCCAACTCCAGCCCCTCCAAGCACGTGACGCTCGGTGCCACCTTCCCCGACCAACCCCACGAACACGTTGGCTTTCCTGGGCGTCGTCTCCTGCGAAAATTTCGCGTGAGGCTGAAGCGCGTCGAGCGCGTATCAGAAGCCTCCCCGGACCGAAGCTACGCCGGCGGGGGACGCATGGCGGGGCAGCATCGGTCCTCGGAATGAATTATAGAGTCAATCACGGTTGACTTATGTCCTGAGCCATGCCGGAAGCGTAACATTCAGCCACAATATGGAAGCTTCCAAGCAATGCGAGCAAGCCTGCCCCTGGCCTGGCCAGCAACACCCCACTGCTACTAATACCCAAGTAAAGCCGGAGTCGCGATGAATCCCGCCCTCTCCAAGTTTATGCTCAAGAGTACACCCAAGAGTATCCTCAACCCACAGCCCGAGATGAATACCGCTATCCCTCTCAACACTGGCGCGACCATCCCCGCCCTGGGTTTGGGAACGTGGCAGTCTGCGCCTGGTGAGGTGAAGAAAGCTGTCGTCCACGCCATTGAAAGTGGTTACAGACACATTGACTGCGCCTTCTGCTACCAAAACGAGGATGAAGTCGGCGAGGCGCTTCAGGATGTTATCTCGCGCGGAATCGTGAAGAGAGAGGACTTGTTCATTACCAGCAAGCTCTGGTGCACATTCCACACTCGCGCTGAGGAGGGTCTGCAAAAGAGCTTGGACATGCTCAAGACACCTTATGTCGATCTCTACCTCATGCACTGGCCTGTTCCCATGAACCCCAAGGGTAAATCTAATGTCTTCAAACAAGACGAAAACACAGCTAACAAACGCGCAGGAAACCACCCCCTCTTCCCCAAGCACGAGGACGGCTCGCGAGACATTGACACCTCCATCACCCACCAAGACACATGGAAGAACCTCGAGAAGTTGATCCAATCACACCCTGACAAGGTCAAGGCCATCGGTGTCGCCAACTACTCCGTCAAGTACATGGAGAAGCTCCTGAAAATCGCTACCATCGTCCCCGCTGTCAACCAGATCGAGAACCACCCACTATGCCCACAACAAGAAGTCGTCGACTTCTGCAAGGAGAAGGGCATCCACATCACAGCCTACAGTCCGCTCGGAAGCACAGGCTCACCACTCTTCAAGGACGAGGGCGTCAACGAAGTCGCAAAGAAGCACAGCGTCGGCCCTGCCGTTGTACTACTGAGCTACCACCGTAAGTCTCACCCACCCAACTCCTCAAACCCACGTTACTAACTCATCACAAAGTCGCCCGCAACTCCTCCGTCCTCGCAAAGTCCGTCACCCCATCCCGCATCGACGAGAACAAGAAGCTCATCTCCCTTGATGACGAGGACATGCAGAAGCTGGAGAAGATTCACAAGGAGAAGGGCATTACCCGCTATGTATACCCGCCGTTTGGCGTCAACGCTGGGTTCCCGGATAAGCCCGAGGGCATGGATCTCAGCGGACCTTGACTGCTCGGGGCAAGCAAGTTGTAGGTTGTGCATGTAGGATAGGAACAAAAATCTATACCCAACAAGACATTGGAATTCGCTGAAGATGTCTCACTCAAACTCAGTGCTTCAGAGAACTAGGGAATCACAATGCCTTGAGACGGTTCGTGTGATGAGATGAGAAGTCAAGACAACAAATCCCTTGATCCAAAACTATGTTGCTTGTTCATGCAAGTTGCTCAAGAAAAACGTGCCATTAAAACCTGTCCATCCATCCACTCCCACCAACCTATCTACCAACCTACCTACCCATCCACCCCCCATCAACAGTAAGCACCTCCCCACTAACATACGCACTCGCCGCGCTCCCCAAAAACACCACCGCGCCCTTAAAATCCTCCGGGCTCCCCCACCTCCCCGCCGGAATGCGACTCAGAATACTCTCCGCCCTCTTCTCATCCTTAATCAACGCCTCATTCATATCCGTCGCAATATACCCCGGCGCAATCGCATTAACACTAACCCCCTTACCCGCCCACTCATTCGACAGCGCCTTAGTCAACTGTCCCACACCCCCTTTACTCGCCGCATACGCCGGCACCGTAATACCACCCTGGAAGGTTAGCAGGGACGCAACGTTTATGATGCTTCCGCGGCGGCCTAAGGGCAGGTCCGCGGGCTGAGATAGCATGTGTGCGCCTACGTCGCGGCAGAGTTGGAAGACGGAGGTCAGGTTTACTTGCAGGACGGCGTCCCAGTCTTCGTCGGGGAATTGGTGCGCGGGATGCCGCTTTTGGATGCCGCCGCAGTTTAACAGGATGTGGATTCTGGGAAAGTCGGCTAGGATGGTGGGGATCAGGGCGGTGATGGAGGTCTTGGAGGAGAGGTCTGCGGTGTAGATTGTGGCTTTGCGGCCGAGGGATTCGATCGCTTGTTTTGTGGTTTGGTTGCTGGTGTCGCGCTGGGGGGATGGTTGTTAGTGGGTGGAGGGGATGGGGAGAGAGGGGAGAGGGCGTACTTGGACGAGGAGGATGTCTGCTCCTGCTTCTGCGAGCGCGAGAGCCATGGATTGGCCAATGCCTCGTGTTCCGCCTGTTACGAGGGCGGTTTGGCCCTCGAGCGAGAAGAGCTGCTGTACGGATGCCATGTTGCTGTGTTGGTAGGCGCGGTTCGGAATGCTGTCGGAGAGGAATTAGAGCTGAGATAACGAGCAAAAGGTTATTTGGTGGTCTAAAAAGACAAGCAACTTGAACAAACAACTTCAGGAATCTAGCAAAAGGCAACCAAGAAGTTTGGAAGCCTGCGGCAGAAGTCGACGGCTTTTCCTTGCAGCGCAATGTTGGGGCAGCTCGGAACTGCCTCGGAAAGCCAACCCCACCACCCCAAACGAAGCGTCGGCATCTGATGTCCCGCCATTTCAAACGCCGAAGGTGGAATTTGTCTCCATCTGTTGCTGTACTATGAGGCAAGGCGCGCCGAGTGTCTGGCGCGTGATAGCTTCCCATGCCTTGCGAGATGAACTGATGCTCCAGCAACCTTCTCCCTCACTTCACAGCTTCAACCTTGCATTGCCGTTGAGCTGAACGTTACTATACCACGCGTGTTAAGCTTCACTTGTACATCCATACTTCCGAGTGCACTACGAACCACGACAACATGTCTTCAGAGAGCAAACCAGACGTTGAGCAGGGCGCGAGAAACATCCGCGCCTCAGTACTCCATGGAGCAAAAGATCTGAGAATTGTATGCCACACATAGAAGTCCCCTCGACCTGCAGACACTAACATGAAGCCAGGAAAACCGCACTCTCTTCCCACCGTCCCCAACAGAGCTTCAAATCAGCGTCCGCAGCACCGGTCTCTGCGGTTCAGATCTTCACTACTACCGCCACTACCGCAATGGCGACATCATCGTGCGCGAGCCCATGTCGCTGGGCCACGAATCGGCTGGTGTGGTTGTAGACGTAGGTTCAGAGGTGTCGGGTTTCAAAGTCGGAGATAAGGTCGCGCTGGAAGTTGGGCAGCCGTGCGAGAACTGTGAGAGGTGTAAAGAGGGGCGCTATAACATCTGCAAAGGCATGAAGTTCCGGAGTAGTGCAAAGGCGTTTCCGCATGCTCAGGGTACGCTACAAGATCGGATCAACCACCCGGCTGCTTGGTGTCATAAGTGAGTCACGTTTCCAACGTGATTGTTGATAGTGCTAACGATGAACAGGCTACCAGAGGATATGTCGCTGGATCTAGGAGCCCTCCTCGAGCCTCTCAGCGTCGCCATCCAAGCATCGAAACGCGCACAACTAGCACCGGGTTCAACCATTTTGGTTTTTGGAGCCGGAGCTGTAGGCCTACTTGTGGCAGCCATGGCGAAGATATCAGGTGCTGGCACCGTAGTGATAGCAGACATTGACGCTGGGCGAGTGCAATTCGCCGTCGACAATAAGTTTGCGCACCACAGCTACACAGTGCCTATGAAGCGTGGAAGCACAATAGAAGAACAGCTGGACATCGCGAAGGAGGTAGCTGCCGAGGTCGGAAAGCTGTCCAAGGAGAGTGGTGGTGAGCTTGGTGAGGTAGATGCCGTATTCGAGTGCACTGGCGTACCGTCATGTGTTCAAGCATCGATATATGTAAGTTCGCCCGACGTAGTTGAGTGGACAGAATATTAACAGCTCCAGGCAACACGACCAGGTGGCAAGGTTCTGCTCATCGGCATGGGCACGCCCATTCAAACACTACCAATCTCCGCAGCTGCACTCCGCGAGGTCGATATCCTTGGTGTGTTCAGATATGCGAACACGTACCCCACTGGTATCGAAGTCGTGTCAAAGACAGGCGATGACTACCCTGCCTTTGCCAAGTTGGTAACACACACCTACAAGGGCTTAGAGTCAGCAGTCGAGGCATTCGAGATGGCCGGAAAGACGAAAGACGATAGCGGCAAGCTGGTCATCAAGGTTGTACTTGAGACTGGTGAGGAAGAGAAGTCGAATCTCTGAAGTAGTCAGTAAAAGTTGGTGTTCATAGGTGTAGAATGATGTAGCAATAGAGCGATGCAGTTGCGATCTCGATTTTGTTTGACGGACAACAGAAATCCGGTCCTATCTTTCCCTCTCAGCACTCATTTTGGTGTTGGTAAACAAGTGACGTATGCGGGGAAGCACGGCGGTATTCCAGCCTCAAGCATGTGAACTATCGCTAACCCTCTCTTTCTTTCACCCACGCACCACGGCCCCAGCCTCCCCCATCATCCGCCATCCGTCTCCACAACGCGAAATCCTCGCATCATTACCCCATAATTAGTGAACGACCTCCCATCGCAAACCGGCCTTTTTGCGCGGAGTAATTTCGCCCTACCCGATCGAAAGAGGAGATTTTCCCCATTCGCTCAACTCGGCCTTTTGTGCCTGGACGCGACGCGACTCCGCGCGTTCCCCACACTTTCCACTTTCCGTCAACACAAGATGCATTTCTCCACAGCGCTTTCGCGTTCCGCATCTGCCATCGACGTAATGCCCGTGCCGATGATCCGGTCCAGACATGGCATGTGCGGCTCAGCGTAGAGAAGTTCGCCGCATAACCTGGGCCTTGTACCGGGGGGAAAGAATGACGGGTGGCTTCAAGATGCAGTGATGGATATCGATTTACGCGGATGGTAGGCAGGACGAAACTCGGCGACTGGATATGGAGGAGCAGCTGCTTTTGCGTCTTTGAGCCTAGTTTGGACCCTGAGAGGAGCTTTGACCAAGGTAGGATTCTGGGGGGATTGAAAGTCGGTGTATTCCCGTAGGTGCTCAGGCTCGCATATATCCTCGCTCTGAGCCTTGTCGAGTACTGTCTTGCTCTTCCAGCCCATCTCTTTCTCAATTCCCTTCATCCTCTCACCATAACATCCTCACAATGGCACCCGCGATCCGCAGACTCCGTATTGCCGTCGCAGGCCTCGGCCGCATGGGCGCTCGCCATGCCAACCACTTCCTCCACCGCACGCCCAAGGCTGAACTCGTAGCCGCATTCACACCCGCTGAGAACGAAATCGCTTGGGCGAAGGAGAATCTCGAGCCATGGGGCGTCAAGATCTACACCGACTACGACGAGATGTTGAAGCACGAGGGTCTCGAGGCTGTCTGTGTAGCTACCGTTACCACAGTCCATGCCGAGCAGACAATCAAGGCGATTGAAGCTGGAAAGCACGTGTTGTGTGAAAAGCCGCTCAGCACAAAGTTGGACGTGGTATGTATCTTGTCCGTCCCGCATCCTGAGGGTCTATAACTAATCGTACTATCTAGGTCCACCAAGTCCTCGACACCGCAAAGCGCAACCCACACGTCAAAGTCATGTGTGGTTTCTCCCGCCGCTTCGACTCCTCCTACCTCAATGCCTACAACATGACCCTCAACGGCGATATCGGACGGCCCACGATCCTGCGCTCACAAACCTGCGACAAGTAAGCAACGCCTCCATTTCCCACAAGCACACACACAACACCCACTAACCTGTCCACCCCCACAGATACGACCCCTCGGGTTTCTTCGTCGCCTACGCCGAGTTCTCGGGCGGCATATTCGTCGACTGCAACATCCACGACATCGACCTCGCCCTCTGGTACTTCTCCGCCGAAACACGCGGCCGCACCCTCCCCGTCGTAAAATCCGTCATGGCCGTCGGCGTCACCGCCCTCGAACCCGACCTAGCCAAACACGGCGACGTCGACAACGGCGTCGGCGTCGTAGAATTCCACTCCGGCCAAATCGCCTACTTCTACAGCTCGCGCATGAACGCCCCCGGCCAGCACGACATGACAGAGATCATCGGCACAAAGGGCAAGTTGGCTGTGAATTCAAACCCCATGACGGGTTTGCTGGAGAGCCATATGAGCAATGGGATTAATAGGGAGATTCCGCAGAATTATTATGAGCGGTTTGAACAGGCGTTTGTGGAGGAGGCAAGGCAGTTTACGGATGCGGTGCTTGAGGGGGGTGAGGTGCCGGTGGATTTGCAGAGTAGCATGGAGGCGGTTAAGATTGGGGTTGCGTTGCAGGATAGTTTGAGGAGTGGGAGGAAGATCTTTTTCGATGAGAAGGGGGAGAGGGTGGAGGAGGCGAGGGCGAAGTTGTAGGCGGTCCTGATGGCCTGGTGGGTTGCAAGGAGCCCTGGGCAGGTGGGTGGATGTAGTTTAGATTCAAAAGTATGTTCGTTGTAACTTACAATGGTGTGATAGTTCATGGCCTGTCACCATGTCACAGCATAAAAGACGCAAGCAATGAAAATCGAGCAAGATAGTGGTGAGGTGGGTACAATGTCTTCTGATATTGGTGTGGCCTATCCTTGCTCCGACCAGATCCTTCTCGAGGGTCATATCATACGACGTCTATCTACCATCCATCCATCCATCCATCCCAGATCATACCATCAATCATACCGTGTCGTTACATGAAAGCGTGTACCCGACCCAACCCAACACCCAGAACCCAGCCCACCTCTTCCATCCACCAGCACCTATCGCACAGGCATGTTCTCGACATTCTCAAAAGCAAAGCTCGGGTACCCCGGCTCAGCAGTAGCAGCCTGCGGCGGAAGCTCCGACCGAGTCTCGCCCTTGCTACCATCTTCCTTGATGACAGTACCATCCTTGCCACCTTCACCAACAGTGACGATCTCCACATCAACGCACTTCTGAACAGTCTGCTTCAATCCAGGTACCATAGCGCGCAGCGTGTCCAGCTCATCGAACGCGAGTTCGCGGTTGAGGACGACATCCTTGGGCTCGCCGTTATCGAGGCGGCGCTTAAGACCGTTGATGAAGGGCATGGCTTTCTTGGACTCGGACTTGTCGATGGATTTGCTGATGGCTTTGATGTCGAGGGTGTCGGCGTCGCGGACCATATCGATGTACTTTTTCTGCCAAGCGGGCCATTCCTTCGCAGCGAAGATGATGATCTTCTTCTCTTTCTTGGGGTCGAAAGTAGCGGCTTTGCCCTTGGACAGCTTCTTGATGGCGTTGCCCTCTGCTGACGTGATGTTCGTCTGTGTTTGGCGGACGAATTCTCGGGCGGCTGTGAGCGAAGCGTTGGGCTCGGGAACCTTGGGCCATAGGGCTTTCTGGACGGTTTCCTTGTTCTTGAGTACCTCGAGCCAGATGTATTCTGACCAGTGGGGTGCGATGGGGGTAAGGAGGAGGGCTTGGAGCTCGACGAATTTCTTGACGAGGTCTTGGTGCATGCCGATGCCGGCTGCCTTGGTAGCCTCACGGTAGAAGTCGCGCGCGCTGGTGAAGTCGTAGAATCCAGACTTGAGGGCGAGCTTGTAAAATGTGTTGGAGTAGTGTCCGAAAGCCTCGTGGATCAAGACGTTCATCTCGTTATCGAACATCTTGTCGAAAAGAAGATGCTCGCTGCCGCTCTGTCGCTGGATGACGTCTGGGTTCTTGACTGATCCCGATGTCCTCTTCTCCATGTATGCGGCCGCATCGGGAACGTAGATGGCCTCGTTCATCAAGTCCTCGCACCACTTGCGGAGCTCAAACAACTTCAGGATGTTGGCGTTCGCGACCGTCTCTTCAAAGTTGGCGTCTGTGATCTCGTCTCCTGCGTCGGCAAGGGCGATACGTGTGGCGTCGGCACCAAACTTCTCGACAGCACCAGCGATGGTCAGGAAGTTACCGGTAGACTTGCTCATCTTGTCGCCGTTCAGTAGCAAGTGACCGTTGACACGGAAGCTGCGCGGCCAGTTCTCCTTCTGGAAGATGGCGGTATGTACGTAGAGGTTGAATGTCAGATGGTTCTGAATCAGATCCTTACCACTGGTGCGCATGTCGAGCGGGTACCAGTAGTCGAAGTGTCGTCGCATAGTTTGTAGGGTCTTTGTGGGAATGTCGGACTGCGGGACGTCGGATCGGTCACGAAGAGCAAATACGTAATCCCAAGCTTCGTCGGTGAGCTGATCGGGCTTAACGCCAAGAGGGCCGGGCTCCTTTCCAAACATATCCTTGTGTAGAAGATGAGCGAAAGAGTAGTAGGCCTGGTAGATTGTGCTGTCGGACAAACTCTCAACCATCACGCTTGGATCCCAGGGTACCTTGGTTCCGAGGCCGTAGGAGCGGGCACACGCCCAGATGCTGAGCCAGTCGACAACCCGAAGGAATTGGTTCTTCGCCTCAGGGTAGTAGAGGTTGAGTTCGCCCTCAATGTGTGAGCGGACCTTCTCAGCCCATTCACCGTCTCCGCCATTCGCTGCAGTGCCGTAGTTCATGTACCATTGGTCGAGAAGAGCTGCAACACAATCGTCACCACTTCGGCTCATGACCTTGCCGTCGGGTTCAGCGTACGGGAAGGCGTCACCGGCCTCGATGAGCTGCTTGCGAACGAGCGGCTTCGCTTCTTCGACAGTCTTTCCGCTAAAGTCGCCGTGTACCATCTTGCCCTTGTAGAATCCCTCCTTGTAAGCCTTCTCCTTGGCATCGGCAAGCTTTGCAGAGTCCTTGGGTGACTGAATCTTCATCTCCTCTACAAGGCGTTTCGCTGTGAGGTTACCGTATGAGGGAGTTTCAATGATAGGCAAGAGATCGTCAAACTTGACCCATTCCTTTTGGATACCGTAGTACTCAGCCTTCTTGGCAAGATCAAACGAGGTGATGTAGTCATCTGGTGAGTCTGATGGAACACATGTGACGACGGCCGTACCCTTGGTGTCCTTGACGGTCTCCATAGGAAGGATGTAGACGTCCTTGTGAACAGAGAGAGGAGCGTTGACGACAGTACCGACGACATCCTTACCGGGGAAGGTAGCAACGATGGAGTATTCGCCCCACTTGGCAGTGGTGCCTTGGTATGCCATGTTCCTTGCGGCTCTCTCGCTGAGGACGTAGTATTCGGTGTCGGTGATCTTGACTAGGGAGTAGTTGATCGCAGGTCCTACGAAACATGAGGTCTGGCCGTACATGGTTTCTGGGCGGAGCGTGGCTGGAACGAAGTAGCAAGAAGCGCCTTCGGGGACGGCACCAGCATGAGCCTTTGCGGAATCTGCCCACTTGACAACCTTCATCTTGAGCGCGGTGTACTCCTGGACGGTAACACCTTCTCCGGACTGCCTGTCGTGGTCCATGCATGCTTGGCCATCCTTCGGGCTGTAGACAGTGTAACGCTTTGCGAAGATGATCTTTCCCAAGGCTTTCAGCTTGCGCATCTGCCAAGCAACGAAGTTGTCGTAGTACGGGTTCGCATCGGTGGTGACGAACTGACGTCTCCAGTCTATCCTGGCTCCGAATGCTGTGAGGTCCTTCTTGGCTAGTGGAGGGAAGAACTCGATCCAGTGGTAAGGGTCAGAGAACTTGTGGATCTCCTCAAGGGGAATGCCCTGGGCGAGCATGATTTGGAACTGGTACTTTGTCTTGACGGTCTTAGCGTTGGCCTTGCCTTTCGTAGCCTTGAACTTGGTGATGTCGGTCTTAGTCTCGGCCTGTGTTGGCGCTGGCGGCTCTGGTACTGAAGTCTCAACAACATCTTCGACGGGGCAGCGTTCGAAGTTCTGTCCGAACATCTCGACCTCTCGGACCAATTTGTCTGCGCACGCCTTGATTGGCATACCAGTCACATGGTAACCCAATGGGAAGAGAGCGCGAGCACCGGTCATCCTTCTGAATCCAGCGGTGAACTCGACCTTACTAGCGGTGAAACCATGTCCAGCGTGAAGGGTGCCGTTCATGTATGGGTATGCAAAGCAACCGAACCATTTGGGGTACTTCTCGTGAAGTTCATCCGGTGTGGTGGTGTCAAAGGGTTCATCTTCAAGAGATGGGGCGTCGGGGTTGAAGACTCCCTGCTCTTCCCATGACTTCTGGTACTTTTTCTCCTCGGCGATCAATGTGTCGCGCTTTTCGGTGTTCTCAATCTTGAGTGTCTTTGACTCAGCCTCTTGCGGCTTGAGCTGCTCTAATGTTGCGGCGACAGCGCTCTTTGGCGCGTCGCTGAGTTTTGTGGCCTCCGCCATCACGACAATTCCAGAAAAGTGAAGAACGGTCGTAAAAAGAAGTGGTAAAGAGCGCGAGAACAAAAGTGTGGTGTTGTGGAGGGGTGGTGGGAGGAGGGTGGCCAGTGCGTGCGGACGGGGTTAGTCACACTTTTTTTCGGTTCGCGCGAATTGTGGGGCGGTCTAGTCGGTGCCTTAACTGTACAGAACGTCAGTCGAGTATCCTCAGGAACAACACCGCGAATCCACAAGTCAATCGAACACCCCTGTCGCCGTCGTCGAACCGACAAAGCCAGCGATTATGCTGCGCCTCATCAACCGCCTCCTCGGCCGCCACGAGAACACACTCCCACCGTTCGACTTCGCGCGCAACAAGTACCCAGCCAAGAAGAAATGGCCGCCGAACCTGCGCGCCCTGACGGAGAAGCAGCAGTTCCGGTTCGAGCGCAAGTTCAAGCGACGCATCAAGGCGAAGTCGATACGGCCAGAATGGAACAAGTGGACCAAGGTGGTGCAGTGGAGCATGATCAGTTTCATCGTCGTCTACGGTGTCTTGTTCCACGACTTCCGCAAGGACCCGATGAACCCAAGGCCGGGCGAGCAGCCGTTTGAGGGATTGAGGAAGAGGATGTGGGGGATGTTTGGGGGGTTCTACACACATACGAGCGAGGAGGCTAGGTCTCCCATAGCGGTGGGAGAAAGTCCAGAACGGAAAGGTAGTCGCGACTAGCCGCCGCGCTGTAGTGAAGATGATTAGCATGCGGAATTGAAGAAGAAGAATTGATACAATGGCTTGACCTGCGAAGGATCTATCAAGCGAAGTGTGGAAAGGGAGATGGAGCAAGTGACTTGGGATCTCTTGGAACGGGATGAAATCACCTACCTCCAGACGGGTGGATACTTGGGGGCATATCTCATCCCCCTCGGTGGCCGTGGTAAGACCGCCGGTCTCGGTCCGCGCGACTTGCCAAAGTTAGTCAGTTTGCTAAATGGTCTTCAGTAACAAAGGACACTTACGTCCCACACCCTGTGGTGTTCGGCCCAGAGGGGCTTGACGAAGCACCAGCGCTGGCGGCCGTCCACCTTATCACACGTTTTGATTACGGACTCCGAGAAGTCCAAATAAACGTGGGCGGTGGCCCAGTGCCGGTGCACGCCCGTGGTGCCGTACACAAACCTCAGCTCCACGGTGAAATGAGGCTCCGACTCCTGGTGCCAGCCTTCTCTGACGTACACCTGGGTTCCCGTCGCCCCTTGGGGGAGACGGGCCTCATCCCACCGTCCGAAGGCGAACTGGTCGACGACGGAGGTTCGGTCCCAACGATTGGCCAGATCGTTGTGGATCCCCACCTGGACCTTGGGGTCGATGCCGTCCCGGAAAACAATTCCATAGGCGAACTCCCTGTACCGTTGATCAGTATGTATACTTCAGGCTCATACTTGACATTAGATGCAGTAGCTGCTCTCATGTCTGAGGTCTCCTGGCTCCAACTTTGAATGAAGCCCTATCTTCTGTTGAGTCGATGTCTGTCTCTGGATGTAGTGTCGCTGGTTTGAGAGGTAGACCTGTGTCATGTGGTATGATTCGGGAGTCGACTTTGAAATCCTTCCGATCTAGCTCCAGCTCGCAACAACCTATTCATCAGTCTCAAGCTCTTCAGGTTGTAGAGCAAAACTTACAATTTCTTCTTCCTCCATCCGCTTCCAAACATACCAAATCAGTTGAGCTTCAAATCCACCTCTTCCTTGCCCTTCATAGCTTTCCAGCCCCCTCTTTCACCTCTAGTGTCGAGCTCATTCCATCCAACCACACACTTACCCTCCATACCCCCCTTCCCCCAAAACACGCACGCACGCAAGCAACGCCCAAAAACAAAACACCAAAAGACCAAAGAAAGACATATCACATACCTCTGCCAATCCGCCCTCCCCCACGCTGCAGGCAGCGTGGCCGCGTCCAGAAAACGCGGACCGGGCGCAGACACTGGTGGTGGTGGCAGCGGCGGCGGGCCCCCTGGGAGGACGAGCGGGAGGACGAACGGGTTGGCCCCAGGGTTCGCCATGGTGGCAGCAGCAACACCGACAAGTGAGCGAGGAGACGACGGTGCCGGCGGCAGCGAGCCAGGGAGTACGCAAAGCAAGAGCGAGGAGACGACAGCGGCAGCAACAGCGGCACGGAAATGGTGGTGGGTGGGCGTGGAGGAGACGGTGCTGGCTGTTGTTGCTGGAGAGGAGAGGAAAGTCACGCTGGGGAGGCTATCATAACATGGCAAGGGAAGGCAAATTTTCACGGTGACGGTGAAAATCATAACAAGAGCGTTTGCAAGACGCGCGCGTTTCCATGGTGAAGGGAGATGGGATGGTGCGGGGGAGGAGCAATCTGTCGAAGTGCGCGTGGGAGCGAAATAGCGCAACGCCAGCACTGTGGTATGCGCCTGGCAACACTGGAGCGTGGCAGGTTAGAGGGTATGAAGGGCTTTGTAGACGCCAGGATAGGATATGTTTCTTAGTATCACGGAGCTCAGCGTGGTTGTCGGCTTCTGGATCAGGTCTGGTGATGTCGTAGATTCAAAGTGAAATAGATGTAGTACTCAATAACCATCATGTTGAGAAGTGACCTACAAGGTGTATACAACATATGTGGAACGATATGAACAAAGTCTATCCGTCGTCGTATCAATCAGCAGCGCGAACATACTTCGTTTCTCAAATCTACATCACATCACCCAAACCGACAAGTACACCAGATTAAAGATTCGACAAATTCATATATACTCAATGCAGTATCTCTACCCACATTCCGCTCGGTGAACATGGCCATAGAAGCAGTCCATCCACCATCCCAAACACATACACATGCTAAACCATCTTGCTTACACATCGATCAAGTTGTCATCCTGCTGGCCCTCGCCCGAGTTGTCCTTGGTATCCTTGCTGCCCTTCTTCTTGTCACCGTCGTCACCGCCCCGACTCCTCTGGTAGTATTGGTCGAGCACCTTGGCTGGGATACGGTTGAGGAGTTCCTTGGGGTAGATACGGAGCAGCGACCATGCGAGGTCGAGAGATTCGTGAATGGAGCGCGACTCGTAGGCACCCTGGGCGATGAAGGAGCGCTCGAACTTCTCGAGGAACTCAAGCGATAGCTTGTCTTCTGAGGACAGGGCCTCTTCTCCGACGACGGCCTTCATGGCAGCGGCGTCACGACCAATGGCGTACTTGGCGTAGAGCTGGTTGGAGACATCACCATGGTCCTTCCGTGTGCGGCCCTCACCGATGGCAGACTTCATGAGACGGGAGAGGGATGGCAGGACGTTGATCGGAGGGTAGATACCCTTGTTGTCGAGTTGACGGTCAATGAAGATCTGACCCTCAGTAATGTAACCGGTCAAATCGGGGATGGGATGTGTGATATCTGGCGCAATTAGCTTAGCACGGAGTAACAGAAGTCGCAGTACTTACCGTCGTTAGGCATAGTCAGAATGGGAATCTGAGTGATAGATCCGTTACGGCCCTCAACACGTCCAGCACGCTCGTAGATAGTCGACAAATCCGTGTACATGTAACCGGGGTAACCACGACGACCGGGCACTTCTTCTCGGGCAGCGGAGACCTCACGTAGCGCATCGCAGTAGGATGACAAGTCGGTAAGAATGACCAGGACGTGCTTCTCGAGCTGGTAGGCGTAGTATTCGGCGGTTGTAAGGGCAAGACGGGGAGTAATGATACGCTCGATGCTACGCTGGGTTAGCTAGGATAGCAGTAGCGCATGCATGTTCTACTTACGTAGGGTCGTTTGCCAAGTTGAGGAACAGAGTGACACGCTCCATACTGCCGTTCTCTTCGAAGTCGCGCGTGAAGAAGCGACTGGTCTCCAAGTTGACACCCATAGCACCGAAGACAATGGAGAAGTTGTCGTCGTGGTCGTCGTGTACACCCTTGGAGGGCTTTCCGACAAGACCAGCCTGTCTGCAAATCTGCGCGGCGATTTCGTTGTGGGGGAGACCGGATGAGGAGAAGATGGGAATCTTCTGTCCACGGGCGATCGAGTTCATCGTGTCGATGGCGGAGATACCGGTGGAGATCATTTCTTCGGGGTAGACCTACACATTGTCAGTCGCATGAATGAGAGATATTAATTAGGTACGTACTCGCGAGTATGGGTTGATGGGGCTACCGTTGATATCAAGGTAGTCCTCGGCGAGTACCTTGGGGCCCTTGTCGATAGGCTTTCCTGAACCGTCGAAGATACGGCCCAACATGTCCTCGGACACACCGAGCTTCAAGCTGTGTCCGGTGAACTCGACTTTGGTCTGCGACTGTTAGATATAGTTCCCTTGCAGAGGACTGGGTGCAAGTACCTTCTTAACATCGATACCAGATGTGCCTTCGAAGACCTGCGTCGCAATTAGATCGAGTTTCCGGGAGAGTTGAGCATGTCGCAATTTACCTGAACGACGGCGCGGTTGCCTGCAGCTTGTGTCAGTTTCTCGGCGCACAATCAGGGTCGGAGTAGCTTACCGCGAGCTTCAAGGACCTGACCAGAGCGCTCGGTGCCATCGGGCAGAGTCAAGGACACAATCTCGTTGTATCGCGGGAATTTGACCTATCCACCACATGTATAAGCTTCTTGTCACTCCGTCTCATGGGCCCAAGCTACGCACATTGTCGAGGATGACCAATGGACCGTTGACGCCTCCAATAGTGTTGTATCGTATCCTAGGCGTCACCGAGATCATGCGGGGGTCGACGACTTCAGGCATCGTGGCGGTAGTGGGCGGTTCGAAGAGGTGTAGTATTGCTCGGCGTTAGATCGAGGGCCGCGGTCGGTCTGTAGCCTCGGAGATCGTTGGGTGACGAAGTTAGAGGTCGGCCGTCCAAGTGGGTTGGGGAAGCTCTGACCAGGATGCTTTAGCGTCTATGCGACAGATGACGCTGGCTGGAGGCTCGGCCTTGGCGCCTCACCATCGCGACAGACGGCCTCGATTTCGCATGAATCGAACATGAGTTGCAGTCTGGGCTTGTTTCCATACTGCGCGACGGGACAAGTCTTCATGTCAAGGCAAGTACCAAGAAGACAATATCCTGGGGTTAGGCGGAGCTCAGCAGCTATGAACAGAGTGTAAGAGATTCACGGAAGAACATGGAATTGTAATTTTCGCAACTCATGGTATTCATATGTTACATATCGTGACAACTATCTGGACCTAGACGTGCCACCATTTCCAGCAGGGTCGCCGACCAAAGGGCCTAACCAGGTGCTCGACTTCCCAGCAAAACGAACATCGCGCATCTGTTTGAACTTGTCAGTAATTGCAAAGCGAAATCTCAGCAATAACAGAACATAGTATGTGAGGGGTCAGACATCCAAGGAAGGTATTCGCGCTCATTGTCCATCGGTCTTAGGTTCGATTGATGGCTAGCGTGGAAACTGCGAATGTGGAAATGTTTCATCATCCCCAAAGGGAGGAAGAGTGTGAGGAAAAGAGCGACTGACCTTTGATCATACGAGGCACGCCATGTAGCTGGTGTTAGCAGTCAAGCAACGCGCGTACGTATGCATGCCCATGACGTTGCGCAGCAAGACTGTTTGAGTCTGCATTACGCGCACGTGTAGCAGTGCAGTCCTCACAGGACTAGTATAGTGTTGTGGAAATCTCGATCTGTTGCAAGTGCGCACGGGGCGACAGACTGCAAAAAGGTGCGCGGCGATGAGAGTAAGCGAGTATTACTGTACTGGGCGATATTAGCAATCTGACTTGCAAAATTTGCCAAAACATTCGCGATAGTGATGGAGGTCAGACGACAGTACTGGCAAGTAGCAGGCGCCCGGCGAAGGGCACCCGAACAGCGCTGTTTTCTTCAAGGTCGAATCGGTAAGGAAAAGAAGTTGCTGAAGGTATAATCTTTCCACAGAAGCAAAGAAAAAAGGAGTCGACTTACGTTATAGGGAGGGCTGGCTTCGGGCCTTCACGAAATCGCATGGAGCGGTCCGAAGCCAGTGGTTGTTCGCAGTCTTCAAGACATGCAGAGTGAGGTGGTTGTCGAGAGAAAACCAGAGACGCGGTCGAAGAAAAGTAGAGCGCCGAGCTAGCGCGCCGCCAAGATTTCTCTCATCACGTGCCCGCCCGAACGGGCAAGGGCATTATTTGGAATCGTCATCCGGCCAGCAAGCATCAGCAAGGCAGGTCAGCGTGGTCGCAAGAGACTGCAGAGAGCGCCCGCCCGAGTGCAGCATAATTCATCTCCCGTCGAGCGCGTTGTCCTTGTGCTGCGCAGTGCATATTGAGCGTGAGTTGGAGTCAGGATAGATTGGGCAGCCCAGCCACGCAGCTTTTCGCGCGATACCGAAACGGCCCCCTAACCTGCGCTGATCTTCGGAGAGGGCCATGCGCCCATCACCTCTCACCACACGAGAACTCCACCACTGACGCCCGCGTCCCTGGCACCGTCCCTGGCCCTGGATCTATACTCGCACCGGACCCATCGTCGCATAGCACGGCATCTCTAGACACGTTCGCCGCACTGCCTCTGCTGCCCCCCAGACGGCCCATCTCACGTTCCCACTCCACCGCTCTGCTGGCGGGACGGATGCGACACGATATCACCCGACACGACACCGCGCCAGACGTGGCTGCACACCTCACCACCCCCTCGCCGCTCCTGTGAGTATCGCGCTGCACTTTGCGCGACGTCCTCCGTGACCCTCGCCCTTTTTCCTGTAACCGGCAAGTGCCGCCTGCCGGCCTCATCGCGCCCATCGCGACTTCTGCGCGGGCACTTCCTCAGCCTCCCATATCGGCCACACCGGACCGCACTTCGACTTTCCATCGCGACCACCCAGCCCTCTTCTGTCCCCATTGGCATCGACGCGAATTTCCGCGCACGCATGACTTGGACGCTGTAGCATTGCTCCGCCTGTCTCGTCGCCGACTCGGTCGTTCTTCGCATCACGCGGACCCGTCTTCTAATCTCGACACCTGTCGCATCCCTTCTACCTGATCTGTTCCCGCGTCCGCGAGGCCACAGCCCGCACTGAAGAGCCGGCAAGATGATGACAACGAGCTATCCACACAATGGGGGCATGCAACCCCAGGGCATGCAGCACGCGCACCCAGGCATGGGCGGCCCAGGCCCACACCCAGGACAGCCTGGAATGCAGCCCGGCATGCAGCACGTTTCCGGTCCCAATGGCCCCGTCAGTCAGGCAGGGCCCATGATGGGCATGCAGCCGGGCATGGGTGCCAATGCGCATGCCCTCTCCCACCTACAGCCGCAGCAGCACATGTTCCAGCAGCAACAGCAGCACCAGATGAGTGAGTACCGCCGCTCCGTACCATGGCAGATCATTGGCTAACAGAATCGATAGTGAACCCTGCAATGATGCAACAGCAGAGAACTGCCCAACAGGCCTTCATGCACCGTCAGCAACAACAGGCCATGCTTGCCCACCAGCAGGGCGGCATGGGAATGGGGTTCCAGAACCCCATGGCAAACTTGAACCAGGCACAAGCACAGCAGCTACAAGCAATGAGAAATGGACAAATGGGGCAAGGACCGTTCGTCAATCTTCCTCCCCACTTGCTCCAGCAACAGCAGCAGATGGGCCAGCAACCCGGAGGCCCGCAGCACCAGGCTGCCATGGCCCAAGCAGCCCATCAACAAGCTCAACAGCATCAGCAAATGCAGGCGCAGCAACAAGCGATTGCGATGCAACATGCGCAGTCTCAGTCGAGCAACCACAGCCAGGCAGGGAATCAGGGACCGCCGCCAACCACCCAGCCCCAGCAAGGGCCTCTTCGCCCTCCATCCGCGATAGGGAGTCACCAGGGACAATCTTCGCCGGCTCCTCAACCTACACCCCAACAGCAACCACAACCACCGCCCCCGTCACAGCAACAACAACAGCAACAGGCACACCAACAGCAGCAGCAACAACAGGCTCAACAACAACAACAGCAGCAGGCGCAGCAGCAGGCGCAACAGCAGGCTCAACAACAAGCACAGCAACAGGCACAGCAGCAGGCGCAACAACAGGCACAACAACAGCAGTCATCCCAGCCACCACAATCAGGTCCAGTGCCACAACAGCAGACGCCAGCTCCGTCTCAGCCGCCAAATCTACCTCAACAAGCGAACCAGCAGGCCCAGAACCAAGGTCAGGTACAACGGAATCCGGCACTAGTGCAGCAAGCGCAGGCACAGGCGCAAGCGAACGCTGCCCAGAATCAAGCCCGTCAAATGGCAATGATGCAGCAGAAACAAGCACAGAGTGTATCTTCAGGCCAAGGGACGCTTAAGCTGCTGAACTTTGTGGAGCAAATAGGGAACTTCAATGCCTCGAACAACAACATTGAGTGGTGGCAGGCCTTCGTGGATAGGTTCTTCGCCGAGTCTGGGTCTTTCGTTCACGTCGTCTGCTCCTCGAGTACAGAGAGAACGAAGCAGTTCGAGATTGTGTACGCTGCTTTGCCGCGGTACTTCTACACCCTCTTCAACACCGACGTCACCAACTTGCAAATAACTCTAGACGGGGCGGCCGAGAAGACCTCAAATGGTGAGCTCAAAGTGACTTGCGAGCGAGCGAAGTTCATATACACATACAAGAACTCCTGTCAGGTTGTCTACCAAGGCAAGTTGACTGCATTCTGGTCTGGTTCAGACAAGATGGAGTGGTTGGTGTTCGAGGGAGCGAGCCATGAGCAATTCATACCGCTCAATGCGCTGAAGCAAATGTTCGTCCAACCATCACCAAATCAGCTGAACCCCAACCAATCGCCACGCATGAAGAACAAGAAGCAAGCACAACAGCAACGAACCATGCCAGAACCACCAGAGGCGTATCTGCCTATCAACAAGTTGATCAGCGCTAGTACTACAGACTATGGTTTGCCGCACGGCTTGCAAAGCTATCTCGAGGTAAGAATCTTCTCCACGTTTCCCTCCTCGGCATTGACACTGACATCAGTTTCTAGATTTACGAGCCAATGAACCACATGTCAAGCTTAATGGTGCACTACCTCGAAAATCCCCATATGAAGCCAAGCGAAGCGTTGGAGTCATGGAACAACAATATGTCGAATAGCCAGGGCGCTCTGCAAGGCCCGCAACACCCGAACCAAGGGCCACAGCAAGGACAAGGCATGCCACCCAACATGCAACCCGGGCCTCGACCAGGAGGGCCTGGCCAACCCGGCCAGATGTTCATGTCGCCCGCAATGCAGAACTCCCTGCTTCCCAACGGATCAATGGGCGGCTCACCTCATTTCCAACACACACCGTCGCCCAACTCGCAGCCCATGATGAAACAACAGAGCACAAGCTCGCACACCATGAGCTCGAACACGTCTCCCAACATGATGAACAACAAGCGGCGGCGGAGTACAGCCAAAATGGAAAACGATGACGGTGGCGGAGAGATGAACGGCGCGCCAAAAGTCAAGCAAAGTCCAAGAGTTGGGGGTAACAAGAGGATGAAGGCAGGCCAATAGCCTCCATCGCTTGTCCACCTGCCTTCCCTCCTTGCCGGTGCCTCTATGCGATGCCTCGTTCCGCTTTCTTCGCATCTCTATCTCTTGTATAGCGCGGCGTTTGATCTCTCTCACACTCTCAGTCTCGATTCTCATATCGTGCTCTCTTGTCTTTCACAAGTCTTTCTCCCTTGGCGTTAGATCTCCACACTATTACCCCATTTCAACTCGGGTGGATCTTTCCTGCTTTGCTTTGCTTTTGCTTTGCTTCTGAGACTTTGCTGGCGTCTGTGGGGGCGTAATCTTTGCTGTTGTTGTTACTACTGCTTGGTTATCACATTGTGTCTCCTGTTCCATTTTTACCTACCCCTCTGTAGGTTACATAATTCGTTCTTGTACATTATCGACGATGGAGAAGAAGTAAAGCTGTATAGAACGCAGCTTGAGAAGGAAAGAAGGGAGAAAGAAGCGGTCTTGTTAGGGGCCCTTTTTGGAGGCTTTTTTGTCTTGTTTGGAAAGCAGGGGGCCAAGTCAGATGATTTATACGGCCCCATTCAGTGCATAGGCAAGATGTTGATGTTGATTCATTTTTATACGGAATTCAAGACGTTATGACTTCAGCTTTGTGTATCTTATGCTGTGATGCATGTGGTAACTGAGATGGTAATTGGAGGTATGCATCCTCGAACAGACGGCAGTCACTACCATTTCCTCGCGTCACTCATATCTTAAGGCAGCGGTTTTACGATCGTCTCCTCATCCACAGCAATATCCCCCATCTCCCTAGCAAAAGCCCTCACCCTCGCCAACCTACCCACCACAGCTTTAATCAACGGCCATCTATCACATCCAAGCACAAACACCCCCCACAACTGCGCCTGCAACACCTGCGGCACAAGACACACATCCGCCATCGTCACCTCATCACCTACGCTATACCTCCCCCCACACGTCACCAGCATAGCCTCATAAGCATCAAACCCCTCATTCAATTTCAGCCTGATAAACTCTTTCCGTCCCTCTTCCGTCGCACCCGCAACCTCACACAACCTCACCCCATTCCCCCGATTCGCAAAAGGAAACATATCCTGCGTCACCACTGCAACCAACTCTCTCACTCGCGCCCTATCCTCTCTGTTGCCTACCAGCGGCATCAACGGACATATCCCCGGAAACATCTCGTCTAGATACTCGAGAATCGCTGTAGACTGTGTAAGTACGAAACGTTGCTTGGTCGAATGTCCTGGTGTGGTGATTTCGTGGATTAGAGTCGGAACAGCACCGCTGGGGTTGATGGCGAAGTACTGTTTTGTGCCAATGGAGGTGCGTGTGTATTTTTCTACGTCGTGATAGAGTGTGTTGGGTACTTGTTTTAGGGAGAGGGCAATACGGACTCGGCGGGCGCAGGAGGAGCCCTGTCGGTTGTAGAGGTGGTATGTTGATGTTGTGGGTGTGGAGGATTGGCGGCGGGATTCTGGCATTGTGGGAGTTGGGAAGATTGATAGACGCGTGATGTTTTTGTTGTTGGTTCAGATGAGTAGCGTCTTGATATAGGACACTATAATGGGAAAGACGATGTGGGTCTTGGAAGCGGTAGGAGTGAACGAGAGGCCAAGGCGCTAGGTGCTGATGGGTTAGCGCAAGCTCCTACCGCTACTTTACTGCACCTACTCTCATCGCGTCGCTCTTAGTCGTACCTTCAAGTTACACCATATAAGTACGCCAAACGCCATGCTACCACCAATTGATCCCGCGGTGCTGCAGCGCAATCCCAACTTTGAGATCTTATACAAGGACCTTTGCACGAGGAAGCTTAATCCTAATGGCTCGTCAAGAGACACGAAAAAGCAGCGTGTGCATGATGAGATACGAAGGGTAAGACCTTGTTTCCTTCTTCTGTTCCGAAGATGGTCCAAATATTTACCATGTCCCTGATCTCGTACTTTCGTTCCCTGTTGCTGGAATCTGTTCATTTGTTTGTTTACAATCATTCCATCATGTCTCTGCTCACCAGCGGGATTTCCCGTTTCTTTCTCCTTGAAACCCTCCAATCTACGCATTGAACTGAGTATTCATACTGAAATCGCATGCTAATCTTGCTCTAGACCCTGGCCACCGCTCTCACAACCCTGCACACAACGCAAATCCTCACAACATGCCTCTCAACCCTGCCATCCAAAGCCACAGACCTCCCACCAGACTTGCACGCAGTCACAGAAACCGTAACCGCCCAACTCAACGGCCAAGTTCCAGCATCGGATCTCGACATTCTGTCTGAAGACATCGAGTTCTTCCACTCAAACATCGCTCCCGTCGCCTCGGCAATCTCAACCCAACTCACGACCATAGCGGACTACCTCTGCCGCATCGCCTCTCCCGTCTCCCCACCACCAATCTCATCTCTCCACAGCACATCTCTCACCCTGCAAACCTCCGCTATGGTTACCCTCCCTAGCGAATTACAAACCGCACAAACCCATCTAACAACAACCCTAACCACCCTCCTCTCAACCCACTCCACCCTCCTCTCCACCAGCATAAAAATCCTCGAACAAACCCAACAAGGCGCCCTAGCCCGACACACCAAATCCTCCGCCGACCTCCTCCACACAAAAGCCATTTTACTGGGTCTGCAAGCTAAAACGCACTCGTTGCTACACCCTCCGCCGCCGGAGTTCGTGGAAGCGCTTAAGGAGTTTAGGAAGGGGCTGGGAGGAGGGAAGAGGGCGCTTTGGGATCGCGAGGCGTTGGCGAGACGGGAACTGGAGTTGTATGGGAAGGCGGGGGAGAAGGGGATGAGGGATTTGGCGAGGAGGAACGAGGGGTTGGGGAAGGAGATGGAGAGGGTTGAGGCGGAGATTGGGAAGTTAGAACGAGGGGGGTGATAGTGGAGGAAGTGGGTATGCTGATGATGCTACAGGTTTTAAAGGGTATTGGCTTGAAAGCTGCGGTCGTCGGCTTTTGACAGGGTCTATATCTTCTTCTAATACTCATCATGACGCCGCCAAACGCCAGCCCTTACACACGCTATGCTTTTCTCTACAGAAACGCCATACACCAACCCCCCACATAATTACCCTAACCCGCTTCCCTTCCCACAATCAAAAGATCTCCTTCTCACAAACAACCTCATACCGCTCATCCACCACCTCTCCCTGTCCTTCCGCACCCCCACTCCAAATTTTCTTCGCGCCCATCTTACAAATACAGACTCTATCCACCCTGACATCCTCCGCCCAGACAAAACCCTTGTACTTCTCAATCAGATTGCGAGCGTCAAAGCGCATCCAACTCTTGCCATCAGGACCATGACCTTCACCGATCGGACGGGATGACTCTGCTGTTGAAGCTTCGGTAGCGTTACCATCTACAGACCCTGCTGTCGACGCGCCATCTTCTTCATTTTCATCGTGGCCATTGGCGTCCGTGTTCCCAGTCTGACCATCCACCCCATTCCCATGATGATTCGGCGAAACCTTACGTTCCACATGCTTGAACCCATCTTTCAACATCCCACTCTTCTCCCTCCCCCTCCCCCCTCTCCCCTTCGGCTTCGCATAAATCGTATTCAGAACCGTAGCATGCAACCTCAACGGCCTGGTATCCTCAACCAACAACCCCATTTTCGTAAACCTCTCTCGCAGGGCCTCAGCAAAAGGATACAACCGCTGCGACACATCCCTCGGTTCCGCATACAGTATACTCGTTTTATGCGGCGCTTGCATGGGAACCAAGGCTTCTAGGTTGATAGTCAAAGCGTCCGTGTCGGGCATGGCGGCGGCATTGAGGTTCTCGGCTATCTCGCCACTTTCGGCGGCGGCTTCTGCGACGCGGAGGTGGGTTATGTCGCGTAGGAGGGTGTGCAGGTCGAGGTCTGAAAGGTATTCTTGCGCTGAGGATAGTTGCTGCGGGGAGAGACTCATTACGCCGAGGGTGAGGTGCAGGGTGCCGACTGGGCGGACGGCTTTCGTGGGGACGGGTCCATCTTTTGATAGCTCTTCTTTGAAGTTTTCGAGTCTTTGCTGGAGTTGGGGGCGGCTTGTTTCGGTGACTAGGGGGAGACAGAGGAAGTGGGTGAGTTGTGGTTTCTTTGCGCCGCCTTTGCCTGGTTTCTTGCTGTCTTTCTGGTCTTTTTGTACTGATGGTGATGGGATGTCTCGAGATGCAAAGCCTTGTAATGTCGTCCTGATCTCGGTGTTGTCGCGCAGCTTCTCGCCATCTAGGAAATCGTTGTATTCGCCTTTCGACTTCTTTTTGCCCATGATTGGTGATGTGGTGTGGAATCCGACAGAGGAAATTTGATCTGAATGAACGTATTGGGCTTTCCTAGCTGCTCTGTTCTTTGCTAGGCAACGAGTGGAGTGCGCAATAGCAGTAGTAACAGTAGTGCGTCGGCTGATTGGTCCAGGCGCAGCTCGATGCAAGACCGCCGCAAAGAGCATGAGAAGACAAGGAAGGCGCTCGAAGCGCAGGGCACAACTAAATGAATGGTTCACGGCAAAGAAAGAGCGATTCTAGGCGCGCCGAACCAAACGCCACATGATCCCACGGCAGCACCGGCAGGACTACCACACTACCACGGCGGAACCGAGAAAAGGGCCTGACGATGGAACCACTCATGGTGTTGACTTTTCATGGGGCGCGGTCTTGAGCCTATCAAAGCGTGCTTTCCAACCTATCAGACGCAACACCAAGTTCGGCAACGCCAAGTGCGAAGAGTGACGTAGGTCCCGAAGGTGGGGTGAGTGACATGCGCCGCCGCTGGGCACACGTTCGGCCCTTCACCCGTAGGGCTGAGGAACGTTCCATGTTACAGAGTGTATAGTTCAGAGAGGGGTTAGTATGGTATTAGTTTTGGTGAATGATACTTGTCTAAAGTATTTACAGCTGCATTGCGATCATGTGAAGTGTTACTCTGCGCTGGCGCAACAACACATTCATCATGACGATAGGGAGAGTTAACATTCATTCGTAATCTATGCAAGTGCGATGGAACCAAATAGACAAATTGAGGGCAAGCTATGTAGAGTACTGGAATTTCCTCGCTGACCCGATGACGGCATGTACACAAAAAGCGCTCCTAGGAACGTGAGATGGTGGAATGTCGCGCAGGAGAAAGTTCGTCAAGGATGAGGACGTGTCGCGGTAGAGCGCAAAGCCCGGAGTCGCAATAGTCGCTCCGTGAAGCGTACGGTCCTAGACTTGGCTGCTACCGATACCGACTCCTCCCAGCTGAGCGTGGCGAGTGCGAGACTGGTGTGCTCGCGCCGTAGCTCTGGCTGATGCGGGCTCTATTTCTTTGCCGCAGTAGGGGAGGGCGCGGCTTCTTCCTCCGCCTCCTCCTCGTCGCCCTCGTCCTGGTAGAACTTCTTCAGGATTTCCTTGACGTCGGTGAACTCCGTCTTTGCCTGCTTGATGATCTTGGCCAGGTTCTCCTGCGCCTTCTCCTCTGTTATGTCCTTGGTGCCCGCGTCGTCCTTGAGCTGGCCGTAGTGTTGGATCTTCTCGCACGAGTCTTTGACTTTGGTAAGGCCGAGCGTGGCGGACGAGCCCTTGAGGAAGTGGCCTAGCTCACTAAGCTCCTTGAGGTACTTGCCCTCCTTCTTCTCGCTGGGTGGCGTTAGTCGTCGCGCGCATATCGCAGGGCGCGCATGGGGCACTCACAGCTCCTTGTCCATCTTCTTGAAGGTCTGGTCGGCCTGGCCAAAGAAGTCGTAGACGATGCTTTTGCTGAACTCGCGCTCGACCTCGTCCTCGTCCATCTCGAGAATCTGCTCAAAGGTGGCTGGGTCGATCTGGTCCTCGGCGCCAGGGATCGACATGATGTCGCCGTTCTGCGGGGGGAGTTTTAGGTTAGGAGGTTGAGCTATAGATAGGCGCGTGTTGCGACAGTGTTGTAGGGACAGCAGGCGGATGACACGTGCGGAGAATTGCAGACATGGAGGGGCCAGGCAGGAGCAGGCAGGCAGGACATGGAGGGGCAGCACGAACCTTGTCGTCGGTAACCGACATGCTGAACAGGACGCAACAGCAAATCCGATTTACGGGAAGCGCTCTTCAACCTCGCGGGATGCTGTCGACACCTTCGTGTACTGGCGTCGCAGCGCTTCAATGCTCGTGGCGCGACGGTGACGGATATTTTTTCGCGCCTCAGTAGTGGGCCGTGCGGCTGTCCGATTCACTGGCCGCGGCTCGATGGGGCTTAGTGGATGACGAAAGGGTCGGCCCGTTGTTGCTGTGAGCGCCGTTGTTAGAGCTGCTGTCTTCTGCAGAGGGCAATGTCTCGGGACGCAGGGCAGAGTGGGAGATGTGAGTGTGACTGCTACGCTGCCTACCGAACTACTACGTACAGAAGCCCTCTTAGTCTAGTCAACCCCTCTGCTCGTTTAGTCGCTATAGTCTCGACGGAAGCGGCTGCCGAGGGAAGCGACAAAGCTATCCTGTTCGCGGTAGATTGGGACGACACGTCGAGTCGGTGAGATAAGAAGAAAGCAATTTGTGGCACTGGTGGTCACGGGCACGCTGCTCATATACAGCCGCGAGGGTTCTAGAAGTGAGATTGGCGATGTTTGCATCACCACAAAAGAGGGGGGCCACGGAATCATAGGCACAGAAATAAGGCCTCGCTATATGTGGGTGGATACCTCGACGTCAATCGGCAGCCTTCACTCGCCGTGGATCGCCTGTCACAGAGCCAACTCTGCCCTCTTCCAGCGGCTGACTGGCGACCATGCCCCCCATCGCCCTCATCGGCTGCCCGGCCAAAAGTAAGGTAACGCGCCCGGGTCGTGTGTGGAGTCTGCCCTCTGACCTGGCAGCTTGCCCGCACCGTGGTATCTTCTGCGGCTGATGGGGCTAGTTGCGACCCTCGCTCGCACCGCTTTGTCCCGTCGGCAGAGCAGACCATGGAGTGCGCAAAGACTGGAAAATGAGTGCGGTTGACAGGGCGCCAAGAAGGCCTGGAAGCGTTCGAAAGTCTGCCATTTCCCGCTGTTGGAAGGGGGCAGGGCGGGGTGCCAGCGTACGAATATAAAGAAAGACGAGGGTTGGTTTTCGTCGTGAGAACAACGACGTCACTCCGCCAGCCATCGTCATCGTGCATGCTCACCCGGACCCTGAAAACTCATTTGCTGGGTTGGGCTAGCAGCATGTACCGCGCACAAATACCTCGACAGGTCGCCGTTGGATTCCATGCGTTGCGCGCTCTCAACGGCCGTGTAGAGGTCCTATTAAGATAATTCCAACCTTTGCCAGCACATGCGTCTTGGAAACGAGTAAACGCCATAGGCCCGGGCACCCACTCCACAGACAGGCATGCACCTTGGACCCTGACCTCTTTTCTCGCAGAAACCTGCAATGCACCTGAATCATGCTCGTTCGTCCGGCCTCCTCCGAGCTGCAAAGCTTCGATACTTTCCTGTTGCTGGAGCAGGGGCTACGGATGACGGAAGCAATAGTGCGTAGAGGCGTCTGGGATCAGCGTTCGTGATGCAGGCGTGCAGGACAAGGAACCTGCGGATCGCAGCTGCAGGGTCACTGAGTGGAGTAGTTAGCGTGACGGTTTCATCGGTACGGTCACTTGCTGAACGATGCGGTGTGCGGTACCGGCGCAACTTGTCGAACCGTGAAGCACACAAAACTTGGCTTCGTTGTTTTCGGAGACCTTGGCGCGACACAAACCGAAGCAGCTCCGCCTGTAGGCCTTGAACACCCTTTTGGTATCCCGCATATGCAAGTGAGTGAAACCGGACAGGTAGGCGTGCGTTTGTCATTCGCGATCACGATGTCCCAGCGCACGGGAACTAGCGTCATTGCACAGTGCTGTGCGAGTTTCCAGCGATACTATGCTAGGTAATGATCTGTATATTACCGATGAACTCGCAAACGACAGGACCAACCACTCGTGGGGTGTGGGGATAAAGTGGGTGAAGTCTGAGTGGGAACAAAACTTCGGTGAAGGATTGGAGGATCGACCAAATTAAACGAATCAGGTACTTCGATCCGAGAACACAAAAGACGGCATGAGAGGAGGTTGTAAGATCGTGAGCCGTTTCATTTCTCGTATGCTTTTTCATTGTATAATCTAGCCGCCGATGCTGTCTGCATGGTACAATGCTGGCGCCATGTTATGTCACAAGGTTCGCTGAATCACGGAAGGAAGTAGAACACTGTCATGACGACCCTAACCCTTGACCTTGTAGATGGCCTCGGCCAGGCGGCCGACGTTCTCGCTGGTGATACCCGCGACCGAGATACGGCCGTCCTTGGTAGCATAGACTGAGTGCTGTCATGGCGGTTAGCGCTGCTGATGTCAAGATGGTTGCAAGACATAAACCTACCTCCTTCGCGAGCTTGTCCATCTGCTCGGCTGTCAGACCAGTGTACGCGAACATGCCAATCTGGGAGGTGATGTGGCTCCAGTCGTGCTTGCTGCCGAGCTTCTCGAGGTTTTCCTTGAGGAGGGCACGCATGGTGATGATGCGGTCAGCCATGCCCTTGACCTCACCGAGCCATTGCTTGTTGAGCGAAGCGTCGTTCAGAATCTCAGAGGCAATGCGGGCACCGTGAACTGGGGGGTTAGAGTACAATGGGCGGACGAGGATCTTGATCTGAGAGTCGACGCGCTTCTTCTCGTCGGCGGACTCGCAGACGATGGAGAAAGCACCAACACGCTCGCCGTAGAGACCCATGTTCTTGGCGAAAGACTGAGCCAGGCAGGGGCGGAGACCCTCCTTGATGAAGTGACGGAGAGCGAAGGCGTCCTTTGTGGTGTCACCACTTGCAAAGCCCTGGTAGGCCATGTCGAAGAAGGGGTAGTGGTCGCCAGCCTTGACAGCCTCAGCGATCTGAACCCACTGCTCCTCGGTAGGATCTACACCAGTAGGGTTGTGGGCACAGGCGTGGAGCAGGACGATGCTGTTCTTGGGCATGGCCTTGATGTCGGCCACCATGCCGTCAAAGTCGAGGCCAATGGTGTCCTTGTTGTAGTAGCGGTACTTCTCGACCTTGAGGCCGGAGTCCTTGAAGACAGCGTTGTGGTTGGCCCATGACGGCGTGGGAATGTAGATGGCCTTCGCGCCGGGGTAGTGGCGCTCGAGGAAGGCACCACCAATGCGGAGGGCACCGGTACCGGAGATGGTCTGGGTGACGGCGATGCAGTCGTCGTTGAGGGGCGTAGAGTCGGCGCCGTATGCGAGCCTGAGGGCAGCCTTGGTGAAGTTGGGGACACCGGTGATGCCGGCGTACTCTTTGTCGAGCGATGACTTGACAATCTTCTCCTCTGCTTCCCTTACGGATGGCAGGACGTAGGGCTTGCCCTTGTCGTCACGGTAGGCACCAACACCTGTCGATGGCTGTCAGTCGCGCCTTCCATGTCGGATTGAAGAGCTTATACTAACCCAAGTTGATCTTCTTGGGGTTGCTGTCGGCCTTGAAGGCTTCGGTGATACCTAGAATGGCCTGAGGCGGGGCGGTGAGCTACGGTGTGGCCTATCTTATCAGGAGCTGTACTTACATCCTGGGAGGCAGTTAGCTCTGGTGAAACACGACTGGGGCCCAATTGCTTTTGCCACTTACTGGAGGACCCTGCGGTACCTGCGACCAAGCGGAGACAGCTCGGACGCTGGTCCTGAGGGACAGCTGCTTAGTCGCCGCCTGGCGCAGCGCCGTTCTTGATGACGCGAGCATGGTTGAGTTGTGTGCGGGGTGGAAGGGGAGTTGAGGTGCAGCGTAGAGGGAGAGAAAAGGGTGATAGAGCTTCCCGTCGACTATTGTAGTGGGTGGTCTGAGCAAAATACCCCAGAAAAGCAATAAACTCCCCGTCGCCCGTTTCGCGGGAGAGCTTCGATGACTCGGGGCAGCCACGATCGCCTCCGATTCGCTTAGCTGAGCCACCCCTGCTAACTCCGGCGGCCTTCACTAATTTTCATGGCAAACGGGCGCGTCGCGTGGGTGAATTGACCTGGGTTGACATTCAGTAAGACTTCCCGTACACTATGCGACCCGCTCTAAGGCAAGCCAGGACGCTGCTGAACCATGAGGCCTCGGTCCCTCTCTTCCTCTGTCCCGCACTGGTCAGAGCGCCCATAGCCTCTCATCGCCGCCGAACGCCGCAGAAAGAACCTCTGAAGAAGTATTCGACTTTTGTAACGCCTCAGGACCAAATCAATGCCACCGCCCCTCCTCTCGATACCAGCGACGCTCCTCCCAGTAAAACCTCACCAGACACATCCTCAACCCAGAGGTCACTGCCACGGGCATGTCCAGGATGCGGTGCGCCGTCCCAGATATACAACAAGAGGGAGGCCGGGTACTACGACGTAGACCGCAACTCGATACGGGAATACCTTGACGGTGTCCAAAAGGCAAAAGAGGCGACTGTCGAGGACGACATCTATGCCAAGGCGCTCAAGAATGTGAATCCTGAGCTGCTCGGAGAATTGGGGCTTCAGGACGAAAGCATCGAAACACAGCCAGAGGACGAAACGCCGTCCACGCCCGTATGCGACCGATGCCACAACCTCATCCACCACCGCAAAGGATCGCCTATCCACCACCCGACCGTCGAATCTATACAGCAGACCATCGCAGAGTCGCCCCACCGCCGCAATCACATCTACCATGTTGTCGATGCCGCCGACTTCCCGCTATCCATAGTCCCAAACCTCCAGTCGTCCCTGCGGATACCCAAACTTCGGACTCAGAACCGACGCGCAAAACACAAGGGATGGGTCGCCAATGATCGCATTGCAGAGGTCAGCTTCATCATCACGAGGGCTGACCTGCTTGCGCCAAAGAAAGAGCAGGTGGATGTTCTGATGCCATACGTCCGAGACGTGCTTCGAGATGCGCTCGGGCGACAGAACGCGAATGCGCGGTTGGGCAACGTGCGGCTTGTGAGCGCAAAGCGGGGATGGTGGACCAAACAAGTCAAAGAAGACATCTGGGAGCGCGGAGGTGCAGGCTGGATGGTCGGAAAGGTCAACGTAGGAAAGTCGAACCTCTTTGAGGCTGTCTTTCCAAAAGGGCGAGGAGCAGATTACCAAGATGTGCGCAAGATACGGAGCGCAGCCGAGCGTGAAGCAATGCTCAGCAGCGCAAAGTCGCTGGAAGAGCTCACCCGTGTACAAGCACTGCTCGCCGAAGAGGACGCCGAGACGGAACGACTGAAGAACAAACCTAAGCAACATCTCCATAAGCCTCCCGCAGAACTTGAGGAAGAAGCTGAAGAGGAGGATTTCGACGATCCTGATGCGCTCCTGCCACCACCTCAACCGTACACACCATACCCCGTCCTCCCAATCGCCTCCTCGCTCCCCGGAACAACCGCCTCCCCAATCCGCATCCCCTTTGGCAACAACAGAGGCGAACTCATCGACCTCCCCGGCCTCGCCCGCACAACACCCGGTCTAGAAACCTTTGTCCAACCCGCCGCCCACGACGACCTAGTAATGAAGAACCGCATAAACTCCGAACGCTACATCCTCAAGCCCGGACAATCCCTCATCCTCGGGGGCGGACTAATCCGCATCACACCCGCAACCCCCGACCTAGTCTTCCTCGTCCACCCCTTCGTCCCCATCTACCCGCACGTAACGCGGACCGAAAAAGCCATAGACTACCAAGCGCAAACCTCGGACCGCCAACTCCAAGTCGCCCCCATACTCGCTCCCCACGTAGGTCCCAAGATGAACTCAGCCGGTAAATTCCAGCTCAAATGGGACGCGACTAAGAAACTCGCCGGCCCCGTCACCTCCCCCGTGGCAGGCAAGATGAAGCCCGAAAACCTGCCCTTCCGCGTCTGGAGCACGGATATCCTGATTGAGGGCGTAGGCTGGGTAGAAGTCAGTGCACAGACCCGACGACCCCAGGGCTGGAAGCCATCTGGTCTTGAGAAGAAAGACCCCAATCAAGCGAAATTCGACCGCATTACGCGCCTCAAGGAGGAGGAAGAGCGTAAGAGCAGAAAGTTCGCTGCACTTGCCCGCGCGGAAGAGGAAGGACGGGATGCAGAGGAGGTTCTAGAAGAAGAGTTCTACGAAGACGATATGAGGGATAAGATGGCAGAATGGGAGGAGGATTATCCGGAGGTGGAAGTGTTTAGCCCGCTGGGCAAGTTTGTCGGACAGAGGAGGCCAATGTGTGCGAGTACGGTTAGTGGGCCGAAGTATGTGGCTACTAGGGATAGGAAGGTTAGGCCGAGGAGGAGTATGGTTAGTGTTAAGAAGCAGCGGAAGCCGAAGGGTGGGGAGTAGGGTGTTGGAAGGAGGGCATGTGTAGATTAGTTGTGTATATTAGGGATATGAAGCATGATCACGAAGCTAAACGTTTGTGTCAATGATATTCGTCTACACCGTATATGAACTCCGTAATGCGTCGATTCAGTCACGTTGACTTGTAGTCTCCAAGACAATTGCGTCTCCCATACGCCTATTACGCCTATCCAATATCTTTCTTTCACATATATCCAATACACATTTACTCCAACGCTCTACTCAAAAGCTTCCTACGTTGCGCAACTGCCCTCAAGGTGACACCGGCGATTGCTTTTCTAGTTCTTGCCCTGCTCGAGTATAGCCCAGAACTGTTCTTGTTCCTTTGCGCAATCGCGTCCGTCTTTATCGCAGCCGGGGAAGTTGGCAACGAGATCGCCTTCTGTAAACTGTCCGTCTTTGGGGCTTGCGGGGCCGGTCGCGTAGGCGTTGAGGAGGTTCTGGGGGACCATGGCTAGTTTGGCGAGGATGGTGCCGTGCCATCTGGAATGCAGCGGTTAGTGACGTCTCCTTTCATACACAATTCGGCATCGGAAAAGGAGAAACTCACTGAACAATATGTTCCAACGCATGACTCTCCGCCTTCTGGAAGTTATAACTCCTGTATATCGGATCGAACCAAGCATCCAGGAAGAACTTGGCCCACTCCCCGTTCCTCACCACGAAACTGCTCGGCGCCAATCCGTCCTTGTCCTGTGTGACGACGAAATCTATTCTGTCGCCCTTGAGGTTGCTGAAGGTTTTGATGACGCTGTCGGGGGGCACGACGGGCGCGTTGGTGATCATGTGGGTTTCGAGCTTGGCGGGTGTGAGCAGGTGGGTGTGGATGGGGAGTGCGGTGTTCATGATGAGCGCTGTGGCGTCGAGGTACCAGAAGAATGTCGAGGTTGGGTAGAGCGTCATGGCGTGGCGGGTGCCGGGGACGCGCGACCAGGTCGCGGGGGAGTTGCCGATGGGGTATTGGTCTGCGGTGGGGAAGAAGGTTAGGTAGCCTGGGACGGGGGGTTAGTATGACTCTTTACTCTGATATCGCAATGTGTTGGAAGAGAGACTTCAGACGTACCATGTTTCTTGGCGTATTCTTCCCTGTTGCTCTTGATCTTTTGTATCCAGACCGGGTCGGCCTTGGGATCTATTGTTGTAATCACCACTACGGGCGGTCCGCTCCCTATCGCCGGCTTGGGTATGTTCGCGGCTGTCCAACCCCCAACTTTAGAAGCTGTCCTTCTGCTGGTTCCTCCACTACCACTCAGCATCCATATCAGGACAAAGAAGCCCAGTACACCGCCGACTATCAACCGTCCTGCCCTGCTGCGAAGGAGGTTCTTAAGCGCAGGTGGAATCGCAATTCCTCCGCTCTGGTTGCGGGCGGCATAGGGCGGTGGTCGCGACGTTTTCCTCGGGGGCATGGCGAAATGCATGATGTGTCGTAAGCGTCCGTGGTCTCGGGAAGATCACTCGCAATTGCGGTTTGGTTCGGGATTGGTGAAAGCGGAGCGAGCGATGGGCCACTTGGAGATCGTGAAGTCGGGAATTGGGCGTGGAAATTCGTTACGAGAACATTGCGGGTTATGCGAAAGAGATGGACGGCCGCTATGCAGAAGACGGGCACGACTGGGGCTGGGGGATGCTGTGCGGTCGCGGAAAGGGTCGAATTAATCTAGACACGCGACGACATGGGATGCGATGCGATGGGCCTTGGCAGGAGGGACCTTGCCTTAGCGGCCGCAGGGCAGGGGCAGCGGGCTGAGGGGAGGAGTCACGTTGCCTGAGTACCGGCGTGTCTTTTGGCATTCCACATGGATTTGCATATAAGTTGTTGGTGCTTCTCGTCGCCAGTGATTACTGCTCAACGCCGCGCTTGCACGTGGTGCAACTCTTCCACGTTGCGTTATCTCCTTCCGAGCGGGCTATCGTCAACTTCAATGATAGCACACCATGGGCTTCGCCAAGCCCGCAATCATCCCAGAATAGAGGCGATACGGACTTAGCACATGCCTTTGCTGAGCACAATCATTCAGATACGGGATTCAAACGCTGCCGATATCTGGCCTTTCCGCGAAGACGTTCGTATTCGCCGACTTTCACCTTCAAGGAGCGCATAGTGGATGCACTACGCAGAAGAAACATCGCATGAGTTTTCCACTTTGAATTACGGTAGTTCCGGTTCCAGATGGTGAGATGCAAGATAACGCGAAGAATACAACGTCTTCAAAGATCGCTCGCCAAGACTCGCGAGGTTCTACGTCAAGATCTTCAACATGGGAAACTCCAGCAAAAAGACAGATTCACAGCTAAAGCGGAAGCTCGGTACAATCGCCAAGCGCTTTCCTTATCCACATGCGATGTGACGACTGCTTGCTAATACAACACGCTCATAGCTTTGCAGCTACTTCTGCGTTACCCGCTATGACGTCGCCTGTCTGTCACAGTAAAGGGACGAATCCCTTAAGAAAACTGCGATGGATCGCCATCTTACCAGCATCAATTCACTTCCAATTTCTCGAATCGCACTTCATACTAACTCATCTAATAAATCGCAAACCGCAATCATGGTCGAAAAGGTTATACAACTGAGATGCGAGTGCAATCAGTACCCGTGGGGAAAGCAGGGCTCAAAGTCGCTGGCGGCGACTTTGTGCGAGAAGACTCCAGGCACAGAATTCAAGATTGACGAGAACACAAGTTACGCTGAGATGTAAGTTGCCAAAACTACATTATCGAATGCAGTCTAACATGTTCAGGTGGATGGGCACATATCCCGAATTGCCTTCATATGTCTTAGAGACTGGCGAGGACCTTCAAAAAGTGCTCGACAGACATCCTGATGAGCTTGTGGGAAAGAACACTGCCGAGAAGTTCAACCACACCAAGCTGCCATATTTGCCCAAGGTCCTGTCAATAGCAAAGGCTCTACCTCTGCAACTGCACCCAGTATGTTCGTCTCTACATCGATCTGTTCCACAACTAACACAGTATCAGAACAAAGAATTGGCTTCCAAGCTACACGCAAAGAACCCGGATCAGTTCACCGACCCCAACCACAAACCAGAGATCGCGTTGGCTCTTGGCGACTTCGAGGCCTTCTGTGGCTTCAAGCAGCTGAAAGATATCGAGCGCTTGATGCAGCTACCACCACTCCAGGCCTTCCTTCCAGAAGTCAAGAAGCCTGAGTTCGACGACCAGACTCTGAAGCACGTTGTCAAGGAAATGTTGCTGGCATCCGAGGACGCTGTACGCAAAACCAACGACGCACTCATGAAGATCTCAAAGGAGCAATTCGGCGAACATAGCTACATCCCAGACATGATTCCTCGTCTAGCTGAACAGTACGACAAGGCCGACAACGGCACCCTTGTTGCTCTCATCACCATGAACTACCTCCAGCTCAAGGCTGGCGACAGCATCTACATTCCCGCCGACGGTATCCACGCATATCTCTCCGGTGATATCATCGAGTGCATGGCCCGATCAAACAACGTCTTGAACACTGGTTTCTGCCCACGCGCCGACCGCGACAACATCGACATGTTCTGCTCAAGTCTGACTTTCACACCGCATGACGCCAAGGAGGCGATCCTGCCAGCAAAGCCTTTCGATGGAAGCAAGAACGGCAAGACGCAGTTGTACGCGCCACCTCTGAGCGAATTCAGCATGCTAGCCACAACCATGGGCGATGGCGATTCCGAGACGATCCGGTCGCTCGGTGGACCAAGTGTCATGATCGTGACCGAAGGCGAGGGAACCATGAAGGGCAACGGCAAGGAATACAAGCTAAGCGCCGGCTACATTTTCTTTGTCGCTCCAGGCGTAGAGCTAGAGTTCAAGGCCACCAAGCCGCTCAAGGCGTTTACCGCTTTCGTAGAGTAGATCGGCCATGTACGTACCTGACAATGAGGCTCAACCCCGCGGAGGTGGCTAGCGGCCGATTGGGCGGAGTAGAGCTTCCCCGCACCTTTCACGTGCGCGTGCCATCAGCACTACGCATGTACTTTGGCTGTGTAGTTGTATAGCCAGAAAGCTTATAAGTTGAAAGCGGAACATACTCGGATCCGCACGCGCGTGTACTGGTGATCTCCACATGTATCCTTGTTTCCCCGCACTTGATGGCAGGTACCCCTCTGTAGCTGGAGATAGCTATAAAACCCCGCAATGGAGCTCATGCTTGCTCGTAGGATCATATTCGTTCCTCTTTGGTTGCTTCTTGATCAATTGAGTTGACATTTGACGTTGTTGAGTTTGCGAATCGCGTTTAGCGGCCTGAAGTTTGCCAATATCATCACCAGATTGAATCACAGCACTCGTCCAGCTACTGAAACCAGGTAAGCAGCGAAAGCAAAAGCAATGCTATTTAAACATATCATAACTTCATGTCGCAAAGTCTGTTGATTACAACTAACGTCAAACCCAGCCCTTCCAACCCCCCAAATCCAACCATGGCAACCACCGCCCCAATCCCAGCCGAAAAGCGCGACTCAATGGAAGCCACCGCCAACACGCTCGCCACCAAAATAAAAGCGGCTTCCCTCGCCGAGACACCACGAAAGCGGCCTCTCGGTCTAACCGACCTGCCCCCATCCGTCCGCAACAACATTTACAAGCACTGTCTCGACACCGAACTCGTAAACCACGGCGCACCCAACGTGTCCTACACGCACACCATCTCCAAAGACGAAGGCATCTTGACGTTTTCCGCGTCACGCAACCCCTTCCCCGTGAACACAGCGCTGTTCCTTGTCAACAAGGACATAAGCAAAGATGCGTTGTCGTATTTCTACGAGAAGAATCTGTGGGTCAGATTCGATGTTTATACAAGCGACGCCCGGCATGCGAAGACATTGCTCGAGGACTCTGGGCTGCTTTTCTCGACGGCGAAGAGTGAGGTCGTAGAGAAGAGTACGCGCCACGCCCTCGAAATCGTTCTCGTGGAGAAGAACAGCGCGCAGAAACGCGCTTCTGTCATGTTCCCAGCTCAATACCTCCCTCGGCTTATCAACTTCCTCGACCAGGCAAGCCGCGCAACGAAGACATGGGCTCGAGGCCGCAGTCTCTTCCTTAACGTGGTAAACACGTATGGTTTCCCCGTGTCAAAACTGCAAGGCGATCTGCTCGAACTGTTCCGTCTGATGAGCGGTTTTGGCAAGGTGGAAGTTGATGGCCAGAATCTGCTTCCGCGGTACGCGGAGGGTCTGCAGAACAATATGATGGGCGAGAAGTTTACGGCAGAAAGTTATATGGCCAGTGTACATGAACTAGCTGATCTAGCGGACGAAGCGAGAGAGAAGGAAGAGTATACGCTTGCGAATGAGTATGCTCAAGCTACTATCATCGCGCTGACGTACGGATACCTGACGCATGCCGAAACGCTCCATTCCCAAGAAGAGGACTTCAACAAGTCCATGCAACGACTACGCTGGAAGACGGAACTAGGTCTCGGTATCAGTCTTTCCATTCCGCTTCGGGGCCTCACATCAACGAAGCACTGGTTGCGAACTTCAAACCCAACAGACGAAATCAGAAAGGCAGCGAAAGATCTCCTGCAAGCCGAGAAATCAGTTTCTCAAGCCCTTAGTCTGGCATGCGACGCTCCCTCCCCTACCTCAAACCCCTGGTTCCATTCCATCCCCGTGGAGTTGATTCCACCCAACAAACCCTCTTTCTTCACCGACCGCGAGAGGGCGCAGACGTGGTATGTGCTGGGTACTGTGCATATGGCTTTGGGCGAGTATATCTTTGCTTGCGGCGACATGGAGAGGGCGTTGGAGTTGTGGGGTAAGGATAGCGGGATTGATGAGGAGGGCGGGTTGAGGACTAAGATGGAGGAGACGTTCGAGAAAGCGCGGAAGGGGATTGATGGGGATGCGGAGAGTATGTGGGTTGGTGATGTGAGACCTGGGACTGGGTTGAAGACGGCGGCGAAGTTGGCTAGGGGGTTGTGAGGTGTGGGTTTGTTGGAGGGGAGGTCTCTGTATCAGTGGATAGCGTGTTTCGTGGTATAAAATTTCTAGGACTTTGTACTACGAAACATGCTATCCACTGATACAGAGACCTCAAGCACTCATGTGTATGTATTGAAGTTGTCGCATGCACTTAGTGATTGAACGCTATGAAGAACAACAGATACATGACAACGAATGCTTGTGTTGTCGTTCAAATCCATAGCCATCCCCAGAAATAGATTTGCATCAAGCTCGTGCTGACCTTCTCCCAGCGGGCACGCTGGTGGCGCTAGACCTTTGTCGTGCTCATCACGACTAAGGGGATAGACTGAGATACTCAGGTAGCCACAGTCCTCGCTTGTACGCGGAGTTCCCGCTTGTTCTGCGCTGGCGCGCTTGGTGCGTGAAGACCCTTTTTAAGCCCTGTATACACACGACTTGGTGGAACTTCCAGCGCATTTATGCAGCCATTGTATAGCTCGTTACCATCTAAACAGACCCCGGGAGTATGAGGTTGCGATGTTGACGTGGGTTCTGTTTGACATCGATTTGAACCTCGCTGCCCGTCTCCAGAGTTCACCAGTCTTGCGTCTATCGTCGTCTTGTGGCTTGCTACTGCCGTCCCAAGGTCGTGGTACCGAATCCTTTTCCCGTGATCGCCCGTGGGCGCAAGCGGCGGTGACCGGCGTGAGACGAGACCACCATGGCAAACAGCAGTCAGATCTGACAACGCACACTCTTCTCCGGTGTTTCTATCAATGGCCTAGATGTCGCTTTGCCAGTTAGTGTGCATTTGTCGTGGGGAAGCCTGGGCCCAGCGAGGCTGGAGAGGCTGTTGGCTCGGACCTTTTCTTCTAGTTCAGGCACGAGCCGCTCTGAGGCGCCAGCAAGCCACCAATAAAGGTAGTGATCCTCGCTTACCTCGATGTGTACACTTTCACCAGGGGAAAGAACTTAGTTTCACCTCCCTTGTGCTGCATCGGGTTGAGCAACGAAGAGGTAGTGCCAAAGTCAGGAAGGCTTCGGCAAGACTCTCACAGCGCACGTGGTGAAATGCCGCCGCTAACATCGCTCACGCCCGAGTCCCCAGACAATCCTCCCGAGATCTCGGATTGATCGAGCGACATCTCGTCTCCCACGAGACTGCTGGACTCCGCATTCGCTCTAGTCATCACAAGCCCAAGTAATTGTCTTATCAGATTGGGAACATCTTTTCAGCCCTGCCCTTCGAGGCCATGTCCAGCTATCGTTGGTCTGCGCTTGGCATCCTCGCCTATGTACACACTCTTACCATCACGCGAGTTTAGTCCCTTGTCCAATCTGCACATTCGAACGGGCTGAAAGAATCTGGGGACGAGGCTCGTCGAACTCAGCTCACCATGATACTTCGAGACCAACGCCACAGATCTATCGCATCGGCAGCTCCGCTGGAGTGTGTTGTGAAGCTCCAACATGAATAGCTATAAAGATTGTTTGTACCCAGGTACAGAGGTACTCGTCAGCAGCAATCGCCGACATCCTTTCCTCAGCCTTCTACTCCTCCCCTTCTTTCGACATGCGTTCAGTTCACGCTTTCGCGGCTTTGGCCATGACAGGCTGCGCAGCAGCCCTTCCTCAATCAATCCCTCTCGGTGAAGTCGCTGAGTTACCCGCCGCACCAATCACTGAGACTCCTCTCGGTGAGGGTGCTGGTACCAAGGTCGTTCCCTACTCTCCAGATGCTGTGGTTGCCGACACCTTCGCTTCCGTCCTTGCGGATCCTGCATCTGCCGACAAGTCACTGAAGCGCAGAGGTTGGGACTGCTCAGAACAGCCTCTTGGAAAAGGACCAGTCCCAAGCCCCGACTCTCCGGAAGCTTTCCTTGCTATGCAGGAGATCTCGAAGGCTGCTACTGATGCCTCTACCCCGGCTGGGTATGTCAGCAAGTTCAAGAACTTGAAGGGCAGCAACAACGCCGTAGCATATCTTGGTTACAAGACCTTGGATACCTACGACACCCAAGCCTGTGCCGACTCTTGCACTGAGAAGGAAGGGTGCTCAGCGTTCAACATCTGTATGTGTTACTTCCCGAAGCATTACCTGACGCCCTCTTACTAACATTGTATACAGTCTACGAGAGAGACCCTTCTGTAGTTCCCGCCGATTCCTGCTCCAACCCCGCTAGCACTACAGTCATCAAGTGTGTACTGTGGGGCAGCCCTGTGACCGCCGAAACAGCTGTCAACAGTGGACAGTGGCGCGCGGATTTCCACGTAGTTATTGCTGGATCAAATGGTACGTCTATCGGAGTTAAATATGGATGAGAAACAATGTTTCTAACAAATCTCAGGCTATGACAGTGAACGCGTAGTTTCTGTCGACGGCTACAGCGGCGAGTCTCTTGGAAACGTTGCCATCAACGCTCCCAACGACTGCAACGGTGACGATACTGTAAGCACCTCATAACCACCTCTTTCACATACAGCCGCTGACTCTTATCCAGTACATGGGCTACAAGCTCTTCAACGATGGCCAGCCCTTCGAACCCGCCCGCTGCGCCGCAGCATGCGAAGCCGAAACCAAGTGGAACGTCGAGCACCTCAACAGCCGCATGCTGTGCAAGTTCTTCAACACCTACGTCCTGATGAAGAACGGCGAGCCCCAAGGCCAATACTGCTCGATGTACACCCAAAAGTGGGCCAAGAGCGTTGCTGTCAACGATGGCCAGTACCGTGGAGACGACCACTACACGATTGCTTCCAGCTACTCCTACTCCAACACCGCCGACCCTGGAAAGCCTAAGCTGCCCTGCGATGTCGCCGCCGCAAAGTCCGCCATCATTGCTTCGTCGCTACAGCCGTTCTGCTCTACGTTTCTTGGATACACGACTCAAGTTTCGACTGTGATCGCCACTGTTACTGCCACTGTTCCCGCTACGACTGTTGTTATCACCGATGCGCCCGTGACCACGACCACCACAACGGTCACTCAAGCTCCTCAAAAGCGCGAGGTCGCCGTTCAGGATACGCCTGCCGCTCTTGCCGACTTTGCTCCCAGTGCTGTATCCGCAGCCTGCAGCCTTCAGGCTACCCCTGTCACAGAAGCCACTACGATGTCTACTACGACCACCGCGACCGTTAGTTCCGGCACTGTAGTGACCACCACTACTCTGCCTGTCCAAACTACCATCGTCACCTCGGTAGTTGCTGCTGCGCCGACATGCACTGCCACCGGCACCAACCTCGTCAAAAACGGCGGCTTCGAGGGTAACATGGCGGGTTGGGGACTGTCGAACTGGGGCAACAGCCCTATGCCGCAAGGTTACGGAATAACTGGTGGTGGTTCCAGTGGCGCCACCTCTTTCCACGTAAACATTGGGGCCTCCCAAACTAGCGCCAATGGCGTCGTCGGCATGTACCTGACCCAGCAAATCACTGGCATGACTGTGGGTGTTTCATATACCTTCTCCTTCAAGTTTTTCTTGTCAGACTTCTCCGCCAACGGCAATGTCGACTGCTGGATGCCCGGAGGTGGGGGCCAGTTCACTTCCACGAGAAACGTGCGTCCCAGCACTTGGATTTCAGGGCCCACCGGTTATGGAAAGGGTCCTTTTGTGGCTAGGGCAACTGCCGGTGAGCTCAGGTGCTTGATATACTCATATAATGGTCAGGTTGTCCGCATCGATGAGATGTATCTGGGTTGCTAAGAAAGCAATAGTGTGCCAGTGCAAGACTGCAATTCTTACTTAATATGATCTTGATCTGTTCAACTACTTCTACAAAGCTTTCCTTTCGTGTGAGTCCATGTAGCCCCAGCGATGAATGAACTCACTGCGCTGATGTCGTTACATACAAGTTTCGCCAAGTACCGCATCTTGAACAAGATTACCTTAAAAGATGTGCTTCCATCTAAAGGTCAGGTAGCTAATCATGGGCAAGATAGCCTGTGAGACATATCGTTTGATAGAGTTCGATGAGAACTAGGAGATATAATGGCATCATGAGAGTTCTATACCTGGACTATCTGGCGAAGCGTGCAGGCAGACACCACCGACAAGCTGCGAAGAGGATGTCTCCTCTCAAGACATGACATGTGATGATGGTGATGGGTCATAGTGAGAGGTATGTATCAAATTCGGGGCGTTGACGGAGAGAGTACAAACAGCCAATTGCAAAGGGCACGCAAGTTGGAATTCAATAGTATGTATCTATACAGAAATAAAATGTAAACTTGTCAAACTTTTGCGCTGTATCTGCAGGACCATTCTCGGTAAAAGAACTGACGGTAAACAGCATGTGAGATAATAACGGATACAAAGAAGTGAGCGAATATTATAAGGTGATATGAAACGTTCGACCAAATCCTTATCCTGTTTGAACCAGAATAGGATCAAGGGTAGCGGCCGTGATGTTATGTGGCCGTTTCGTCGTCGATGTATGTCTATGTTCGAATGCCGCGCCTCTGAAGTTGGAAAAGGTGTGTGTCGTACAAGACGACGCTGTTGCTAGCGGGTGCGTAACGCGTATCACGTGATTACGCATATGCCGATTCGGTCCCCGCTTGTTCATGTGTCCATGGCTGAGGTCGCTCCACCATCATTCCTGGGTATGGACGAGGGGAACTGTCAGGCGTAGGCAGCATTGGTCCGGTAGGGATCGGTGGTCGAGGAGGTGACTTGGCAAAGAACTGCTCAAGCGTCTCGCCTCTCTCCAGAGCCTGGACTTGGCCTTGTCGAAACTCTTCCAGTACGGCTGACTCAACAGGTTTCGGGTCGAAGTACGTGTATGTCCTCGAACCTTTGGCACCTGGGAGGCCAGGCGCCTTGTACTTCGCAACGCCGTCCTCGTATTTCTCATACGTGGAAACCAGACGCTTGCCGCCACCTCCGGGAAGGTCAATGACGAAGGACGGCATCATGAAGCCGGACAGAGTTCCCCGGAGTTCCTTGTCGAGATCGATGATCTTGCTGAGAGGTGTTCGGAGATCTTCGATGCCCTGCACCATATCACACTGGTAGACGTAGTACGGTTGTATGTTGATGTTTGAGAGCTTCTTGATGAGGTCTGACAGCGGCGCGAAGTCGTCATTGACGCCTTTCAAGAGGACTGACTGGTTGCGTACGATGACACCATGCTTGAAAAGCTTGTTCGCAGCAAGCTCTGTTATCCACGTGACCTCGTTGGCGTGGTTGATGTGGGTATGAAGGCAGACTTGCTTGCCCATGCTGAAAGTTGCGCAGTTGTATTAGCCTCATTACACATAAGTGGATAGACGAACGACTTACTCTCGACCTTTGTTAGATACTTCAATCAAGCTGTCGACCCATGGGTCACTATCGTCAAGTATGCGACCAGGAGCTACGGCCAGCCCCTTCGAAGCAAATCGGACTCGTTTGATGTGCGGAATGTTGAGTAGTCTCTCGCCAATCTCTTTGATGTGATCGGGCTGCAAAAAGTAGGCATCGCCGCCGGAAACAACAATGTCTTCGAGCGACTCATCGTTGGCGATATGGTCGAAGATGACTTCCCATCGCTTGCGGCTGGGCTTTTGTGGTTTCTTCGATACGGTATCGGTGTTCCCTCCAACTGCGTAGGATCGCGTGCAGAACCGACAGTACACAGGGCAGATCGATGTGGCCAGGAACAAAGCTCTTCCAGGATACCGGTGGACCAACCCGGGGACAGGACTGTCTGCTTCTTCGTGCAATGAGTCCAGCTCCATGTTCTTGTGATCGGGGATGATGCCGCTTCTAAGTGGGAGAAATTGTCGCCGGATAGGATCATCCACAGCGTTTTGCCAATCAACAAGCGAGAGTACGTGTGGTGTTAGGCGGATGGCCATGGGTGCCAGCTTGATAGCAGCGATCTGTATTCACATCAGCATTAAGTTGTGTATAGGGTAATGCGGACTGATGAGTTACGCACAGCATCCTCGATGAAATCGTTCTTTGTACGAATCTTCCGGAGTTGATCATGCTGCGAGCGCAGTAGTGTGTCGGGCAAAGCTGTGTTGAGGAACTGATAGAGCTTGTGCTTATCGGAGACGGTATTGCGAAGCTAAGAAAGTCAGTTTTGTATCGAACCGTGTATTATGGGGATCCAAAGAGATTTGTATCGACGTACCTGCCATCTATAAGATATGAATTCCTCTGCGGAGACGTCCTTCCATGGTTGGATATGATCCCAGTAGGGCTTCTGAGCGGCCAAGGTCGATTGAGTTCTGTGATGCGATAGTAGACGTGCTGCGTGAGCGAAACCCGACCGGGAAGAATGTCTCCCAGCCATGGTGCCCGGAACAAACATGCTTGGATACATGTCAGTAGGTGAATGCCACAAGAAGGAGCGATGTGGGAAGAAGGGCTGGGACGAAACCAAAGCTAGAAATAAATTTTCAAGAGTAGGGAACGTGTTTATCGAGCGCGTCACACCCGTTGCACAACCCGGTGGAAGGAGCTGTCGCTCGCCTCGTCGTCTAGGTAGGAGCGATATAGATGCTGTGCTACGACAGGAGCAGGAGCAACCGCTAAAGTGGGTCTTTTGCAATCTGAAAGAATTGGGCAGGCACGCTCGACTACCGCCAAGTTCGATTCGTTATCGAATGCAGGAGATCTCTAGGATGTGTTTGGGCATCGAGTTTGCTGAAGGCCATCCTTCATGACCTATTCGGGTGCAGCGCTACAGCGATTTAACGAATTCGGTGACATGTGGGTGAGGAGCAGTAACTGGCCATGGTCCGCATGGTGTGTATAGGGGTTATAGTGACGGAAACGCCCAGTGGAGAAAACATAGCACGGCGCCAGCTCCAGAAAAATGGTGAATGACACTGGCAGGGCATTCGTATCACAATATCGCTTGATACAGATTTCCCATGCGGCGGCCATCATGGGTCCCAGGATCAATCTGATAACTTTGAGTAATAGCTGGCAGGAGGCGAGGATGCGTATCGAAAAGGGGCTTACGAAGCACAGTAGTCCATCCTGTACTGGCTGGAACTGGGGACCGACATGCAAGAAAACCGCAGGTCTACAAGGATCGCTTCCATATCTCCTCCCATGGGCCCGATCCTCGGGTCAAGCCAGAGGCCCGGAAGCTGCAAGCGGCATGCATGTTAGTGGTACAGCAGGCGAATACTGCATTAGCTTTCCTCGTATGTTGAGTGGACATAGAACTTGCATCCGCGGAATCCTTTGGGCTGCCATGTTCGTAAGAGAGTCGTAAGCTCAAGCGACTCCACCAGAGGCAGGAGTGCTGGCCAGCCTAATCGGTCAAAGATGACCGGCAAATGGACATCACACGGCCCGTACCGCGCGTGTGACGGGCGATAGTGACCCAGGCTGTCGGGATGGCAAACTTCGCAATAGTGTTGCGATCGAGTGAGAGGTTAGCACACGTCGGGAGTGGCAAGGAGACGCTCGGCATGTCGCCGTTCATGTGAAGAGTTGCAGATAGTGCCAGTGCTAGCGGGGAGATTCCGACGTTCCGTCGCGCCTTCCGCTAGTTTCGCGCCAAGCCATGACCTCAGCCCCTCCAAACAATAGTGAGCACTGCGATCACGATTGATAACTACCGCGACAGCTCGACTCTCTACATCACCCCACCGCTGCCATGGCTGATTCTCCCGCTTCCGCGACTAGCGCGCTGCCCGGCGAGTCGCCCGCCCAGACCAAGGCCAGACTGCGCAGAGAGCGGCTGGCTGCCAAATCCGGCGCCTCACGTCTCCAGCAGATTACTGCTCTCCAGGGCGGCCCACCAAAGCCGCTCAGTGAACTCGAGAAAGACGTGCCAGGTAACGGCTCCTCCCTTTCGAATACATTAGCCTCCACATAGTCCCCCCTAGCTCCGTCCTACAACAGCGTGAATGCACGGCTAATGGCATTCTAGTCAAACCCGCTTCCACCCCGTCCCAGTTTACACCCGCTGGGTCTGGCACGGCTACTCCAGATCCAGATGAGGTGGATATTTCGCAACACCACTACGCGCCGGCATCGCAGCCTCGTCTCCCCTCGCCATTCGCTTTCGAGGGTGGACAGTCCGGCCCATTCGGCCCCGGCCCAGGCACGGATGCATCGCAGGATCCCATGATGGCCATGCTCCAGCAGATGATGGGCGCAGGCGCTGGTGGTATGCCTGGCATGCCCGGTGCCCCAGGTCAAGGCGGCGCACCACCAGGCGGCATGCCACCCGATCTTGCCAGTATGTTCTCGGCCATGCAGGGTGGTGCCGGGGCCTCTGAGCCGCTGCCAGAGCAATCCTCGGCGTGGATCTGGCGCTTAGTACACTCTGTCTTCTCGTTTGGCCTCGCCGTCTATATCGTCCTGCAAACACCATTTACTGGATCCAAGATGTCACGCGATAATGTGCTGGAGGATGACTGGGTCAGCCAATCGACCCCAGCGCAGAACTTTGCGCACTTCTTTTATCTCTTCGCGACTTTCGAGGTGGTCTTGCAGTCCTCGCGCTATTTCATCGAAAAGGGCCAATTACAAGGAAGCGGCATTCTCAGCACAGTCGCTGGCATCCTACCAGCACCGTATTCGGGCTATGTGAGGACTGTGGGCAGGTACAGCGTCATCTACAAAACAGTTGTGAGCGACGCTATGGTGATAGTATTCGTCTTAGGCGCCACGAGCTGGTGGAGAGGTGCCGCTGCTGCATGAAGCGCTGCAATTTCTGGCATAAGTAGAATAATGGTATGACAGGCATCCTTGTACCCGCTTCCTCTTTGGTGCAGAGCTCCACTCAGTATTACCTAGGTGTGCTGTAACTCTCAAACAGCCAGGCAATATCTCGGCTCGATACCACAATCTGGGACAGACAAATGTCGCACCCTTCTCAGTGTCCACGTGTGGGCAGGTTTTACGCGCACTATATCTCTGTACTTGCTCACCTCGGGCGACATCGCAACAACTCATCGACCACCGCCACTATTGCTTCCGCCTAGTGTATGCACGTCATACCTTGTTACACGCTCCACGAACCACTAATGCATCATACTCCTCCCCGTACATGGTAAACAGTTACACTGCGCAAGCTCTATGCACATCATTCCTCTGCGCTGCACGGAAGCTATGATCATTTTGATATCACGAGACCTGTAGATCTTTCCCAGGCGCGCGGAATTCCATCAATCATGCGCACATGGCAGCTAGCATTTGTTGGGCAGCCAGGGCCCGTCCCGCGGCTGCCAGCAGGAGTCCCTGGACAACACGCGTCGCTCAACAGCAAGACGCACTCGACATTTTCGTTTGTTCTCGCCTCCGGTGAATAGCGCACCCGTACACGCGTTACAGTTAAACCGCCATAGCCGTCCTGCGTACGTTTCACCGCCATGTTCGGCGAAAATTCCCGAATCTTGCAAATTGCCTTTGTGCATCATGCAATTTCGTCTCGAATTCCCATCACCACACGCTCCTGACCGGATGCGAGCTTCACGACCGTTGCTCCAGAGCTTTCGGGTATGCATACGAGTCATGTTCGAGACGTGGCGTCACCTTGACCTTTCAGTTGATTCCACTGCGTTGGTCGACAGGGTCGCACGCAGCGCCATGCCCAAGGCCCCTTTACAGCAACTTGAGGTGCCCAGTAACCTGATCTATGACGCCCTTGGGTGCAGGACCGATACCCAGTACTGTCGCACTTCCACTCGCGATTTGTGTCCGTCCCGCATCGTGGATAATGTGTGCCACCAATCCTAGGCTCAGTGCCTGCGCCTGCAACAACTCTAACTCTTCTTCGCTCTTGACTTGTAATGCCACCTTGGCTTGTCCCATTCGCTCCCAGCGCTTTAGCAACGTCGATTCCGGTGCGTGTCGGAGGAAGTGCTTGTAGCAGGCTAATGTCGCGTGTCCGCATTGTGCGCCAATCTTGCCTGTTGTATGGTTAGACATTTTGCAGATAATAGGCATGTGTCAAGAATCGCGATACCTTTTGTCATGCCGAGATCTGTTCGTACTACCAATACCATCTTGCACTCCTCGTTGTGACCTGGGAACTCTGCAGGCGCACTGTCGTCGTCTTCATCGCTCGACTCGTCCTCTGAATCTTCTGAGTCTTCTGCCTTTTCTTTCTTCTCGGATTTCTTTGGTTGAGAGATTGGGCTGCCTCCGAGAAAACCAAGTGACTTTGCTTGTCCGATCATGTAGCCTGTTACACCAGCGAGTATGGCGCATGCGGCTGCAATGTTTGCAGTAGAGGGTTGTTGGGGAGTGTCTGCCATGTGCGCGGTTGGAAGTAGGGTACAATGTATGAAGACCAGTAATTTGACAACAGAAGAATTTCGGGAAGTATTGTTTTATGTAAAAGAAATTGGGCGATTGGGAGAGTCATAAAGTTCCATGGCACTCCCGCCCGCAATTGTAGAGCTAGACGTCAGGCTGAGGGTCCGTGCTGGCAACATCTCGAATTTGCGGACTACCGAGCACATCGCCCACTCCATCACGACAGCACCACCGCTGTCTCGGCCCTCTCACACAATGCACGCCCGAGGTCAATTCATCTCTGGGCGCACCGCCGCCCAGGGATTGGCCCTTCGCCCGGCCCAGTCAACCTGCCGATCGTACGCGACGACGGCGCCCACGCCCGCAGTCAAGAACCCACTACAGCGACGACGCGGCGGTGATCTCGGCTCTCATCTTCCCATAAACATCATCCCGAAAGATGCATACATTCCCCCATACCCCTATGGCGCCCATCAGCTGTTCAAGCAGGCCAACAAGGGTCTATACGGCGACCAGATGATACGCTTCGGCAACAATGTCTCCAAAGACACCGAAACGAAGACACGGCGCAACTGGAAGCCCAATGTGCTCTCCAAAAGTCTATACTCGGTCGCACTGAAGAAGAAGATAAAGCTGCGCATCACCGCCAAGGTTCTCAAGACGATGGATCGTGAGGGTGGGCTGGACGAATACCTGCTCAAGGACAATGTGGCACGCATCAAAGAGCTCGGACCTATGGGATGGGCGCTACGATGGACACTGATGCAGAAGCCGGAAGTCATCGATCGGTTACGGGCAGAAGCTGCGGCTCTTGGCATAGATCAGGCCACAATCGACAAGCAATGGCCTACACCCCAAATGATGGCCGAGAGCAAAGCTGCCCACGGTACCCTCTCTGAAAACATGCCCGCCGGCGCGCTCGAGAGCCTAGAGTTCATGGAGACGGAGGACCAAGAGATGTGGTCCGGAGAGGAAGTCAGGGACATAGCCGACCCCAAGAAAAAAGGCCCAAGAGCGTACAAAGTGCGAGCCGATGCCGCCCTCGAGTACACCAAAGCAGTCAAGGCCGCAGAGCGTTACGTATCCCGTGACGCCGTCGACAGCATAGAAGAGGGCCTCAAACTAGCCTTCATCCGAGCCAAAGAGCGCGAAGCAGAGAGACTCAGAAAGAAACAGATAGTGAGCGAAGCAGGCATCACACAGCAAGACCTAGACGAAACCAGGTCGAAGTTCAACCTCCCTGACATCAGCGATAACGCCGCTAGGAGAATCACCTTCAACCAGCGGAGACGCAAAGAGATCGACGAAGCCGGCGGTATCGAAGCTTGGAGCAAGATCAAGAGCGCCGCACACGATGCGAAGGTAGCAGAAGCAGGTGGCATCGAAGCCTACAACGCCAACAAGAAAGCCTATAATGCTGCTCTCATCGCGGAAGCGGAGACTGCTTCTACCAACGAGAACTTGGATCCCGAACGAAGGGCATACCTCGAAACCGCGCTGCTGAAGGCGGATCTGGCTATCAAGTATAGGCTTGCTGGTGGTGAGAAGGAATACGTCGACTCGATTTTGGAGCTGCACAGCAATGGAGGTCTGCGCGCGACTGGTGGTGCTGGTGGTCTGAGTGAGATTTATCAGGCTGCGGAACGGGAGAGGAGCGCAGGGGGTGATGCTTGGGGTGCGCTTGTCAATGAGAGTAGGAAGCCTGATGAGGGTCGGCCACGCTCATGATCGTGATGATGATGGGGTTGGATGGGTAGGACGTTGATCTGTACAAATATTGTTTGTATATTACGAACTTCGTAAGCAGTGCTGACGCTGCGCTTCTGTCTCTGCCGCGACGTCTATCGCTATCACTTTCATGCGAGTGTTTGGTCCCATTGCTAGTATGTCTGTGCTTACTTCACGTCTCGGCCAGTCAGCTTCCACTCCATCCTTTGCTTCTCATCGTTCGCGATTTTCAGGAATTGATGCTCTCGACCGTTATCAACCCTTCCATGGATTGAGCGCGTTACCCAGTCACTTCCCACTAACAACCTACTCGTGGATCTTCGCAAGGCTGAACTTCGGGAATCGTACGGGTCATTGGTGCGCTTCGCTCTTGCCCTTTGAAGCCACAGGAAGGTGCGTTTGAGTCCGTACTGGAGTTCGTAATCTCAGCTTCAAAAAGAAACCTCGTGTAATTACACAAATCATCCAAGGAGTGCGTATCGCAGTCGCTTTCCAAGATTGACTCACCCACAAATACTCGCAAGGCTAAACGTTCAGGGTTGGTTGGGCCATTGGTGCGCTTCGTTCGTGGCGTCCGAAGCTGCAGGAAGGCGCATGGGAGGCTGTGTCTGCGCTCGTCATCTCAGCTTCAGCTCCTGCCCTTTCCTGGCTTCAACACCAATCACTTCTGAACGCGACGCGTCCTTTTGCTTTGTTCACCAAGACCACGCTCTCACTGCGCAAGCAGAAATATTTGAACCCGAACCCACTTGCCATCTAGGCTCGCGACGTATTGAGTGAAGGGCAGCCTTGCTTCACGGAACTCGCAGGATGGACACTGGAAACCTTGAAGAGCGGCTTCGTACTGGATGTCATACGCTACAGGAAATGCTCGATTTGCAGATTGCCACTTACAGAATCAAAGAAGACGAAAAATCACACCCGCCAAAGCCCCACGCCAGCCTATCGTCGCTGTTTCAGGATGACAACGAAACAGACTCCATTATATTTCCAGAATTTGTCGCAATTGAGATACGTCGCTTTGCGTTCAATGAGACTAGGTACAACAACCGTGACGTCAGCTACATCCGGGCCCTTCAATTTACGTTAAGTCCCCTCAGCGGAAAGTTACGGATACCAGACGATGTGCTGTCATGTAAAGCAACTCTCATCAGCTGCACTATCCGTAGTCCATCGTGGGAAAAGGCCGATCTACTACTTTGGCTGTTCAGTGAAGGCCACATTTCTGCGCAATTCAAGCCTTCGTTCAGCGCTTCTGGGCCGTTCTCGGGCACATCAGTCGAAAATCTTCAGGTGAAACCCGTGCTCAATCCAATACCTCCAGCAAGACGACCCGAGACAGGCCATATTTCGCTCTCCGGTTACCACAGCATTGGTCGATCACCAGCATCCAACTTTGGTTCTCCCGCAAGCTTTATGACAGCCAGCAGTCCGGCATCCTTCATGACTGCGAGGTCATCATACAACACGCCCGCGTTCATGTCAGCGAGCGGATTCAGTTCACATATGATCGATGAAACCATTCGGGAGGACGAACCACCCGAACCTGGACTCTCTGCACCGCTTGTACAGCTACACAATGATTACTACACGAATCTCCATGAGCAAGAGATAATTCAGCCTTTCGATAAAGAACTCAACTGGTCTGGCAAGGGTCAGCATGTCACATATTCAGCGCACGAAGCTATTCCCCTATCTTCTATATCGCATCTGGGATCGTCGATGTCGGCAACTGTGGACAAGGTGGTTTGTCGTCGGATAGCTCTTGCGCGAAAGACAATGAGGTGCAGTCGGAAGTGGAGTGTGGTGGATACTCTTCGCGAGGTTTACCATTTACAGAACCTCCGTCACTTCCACATTATCCAGCTAGTGGGCACATACCTTTCGGGTCGCAACTTTTCGATTTTAATGTACCCAGCCGCAGACATGCATCTCGGTCGATTCATGGAAGATACGTCGGATATGGACAAGTGGAGTTCGTTTGAACGCCGCTTCTTCCTCGCTTCAACAATGGGCTGTCTTACCTCTGCTGTGGCCTTCATTCATCAGCATACGACAAAACACATGGATATTAAACCTCAGAATATTCTCATTCGAGATACACGCCCGGAACTGTTCGATCCTGATTGGCGTGTATACATTGCCGACTTCGGACTGTCACGCTCTTTTGCTTCACAGGATCACAGCCAAACTGACGGTCCCACTTCGCGGACCCCGAGATATTGCGCCCCCGAAGTATATAATTCAGAAGAAAGAGGTCGCTCCGCGGACATTTTCTCGCTCGGCTGTGTCTATCTCGAGATTCTCACCACCATCTGCTGCATAGATTTGCACACCTTTTCTACCGCACGCCGAGGCGAGGGTGACGATGAATCATTCCATGCAAACCTGGAGAGGGTAGTTGAGTGGGCTGACTCACACCTGAAGGAACCGATCGAAGATATTTCCGTCCACCCCGAAATTATTGTCGACCTATTTACTAGCATGGTCAGCCGAGAGCCCTCCAGCAGGCCCACAGCAGTACAAATCCAGGATCGTCTTAAGTTGATACGTGGCCCTACCTTCTTCAACAGAGAATGCTGTCGCTTACCTCCGGAACCGTATGAAGCGCATATCGCGTCCAATGTTCGATAGGAATGACCTGTGCGGGTACTTGAGCGGCACCCGGAATGGGTTTCGAATGTCTGCAACATCTCCGCTGTCTCCTCTCATATGCCAGCTGTCCTATCGTAGTTCGATGTGTCTCTCGGGATTGGATCGGACAACAGCAAGTCCATTCGGTACCTCCTTATGGATTATATCGACTTTATGAAGCAATGTTTCCATATCTTCTAAACAATCAAAACCTAACCTTCTAACATCTTGCCTTTGTAATCTCTGCACCGCACCTCAACTGCAGCCCACTGCTCGGTGAAGGTGTCTTTACAAATGTAGACCTGGTGTAGAAACACTCGCGCAAAATGCTCAGAACACTTAACCTCACACATAGCACAGGAGAACACACAGTACTGAAGTCATAACGCAGTAGCGGCGAGATTTGTGCTATTGAGCAATACTACAACGCTGCTCAGACACACATACCAAACCAGCAGACGCCATCAATGCTTCAACTCAAACTCCATGCTCAACACCAGCAACACCAGACAAACACACACGAAAAGCGCTCGAAAACAAATCATCCAGATGATAGTACAGTACCAAAATGCAACTACATAACCGAGCAATTCTCCTCTTGCTGCTTCTGATTCGTCCGACTAAGACGTTCACGCTTCATCTGCACTTTACTACCACCACGCTTAAGCTCCTCAAGACGTTCTTGAGCTTTGGGGAATTTGTATGCTGTGACAGTATTAGCAATCCACTCTTCTTTGCAAAATTTGACATTTAAAACATACCTGCAGCCCGTCCATACCACCGTTTCGCCTCATCCAAACTGCGAGGGCAGCCTATACCTACTTCAGTGAAATAACCCATAGCGAACAGCGCCTTTGGCAGTGGCGGTTCCGCACACGCTGCCTTGCGTGCCCAGAGGTAAGCTTCGGTGTCGCTCTGCTCGAGTATGCCCGATGTACCTGTTAGGTACCAGCCTGAGAGTGCAAGTTCACTCTGGTGTTCCTCCTGGGCAGCGGCTTTGGTGTACCAAGCGATACTAGTACGTGCGTCGATTGGGCAACCCAGGAGCCCGTATTCGTAGGCCTGTCCGAGTCGGAATTGAGAGAACTTGTAGCCAAGATCGGCGGCTTGGTGGAAGAGCTGTAGCGCATACGCTTCGTCGCGTATGACGCGTTCGTTGCCGGTTTGCGCTTCGTAGATGAGGGCCAATTCGTGGAGTGCGTGTGGGTTGTCGCGATCGGCGAGACTAGCAGCTCGTTTGAGCATGTTGATGGCTTCACCAAAGTTCTTCTGTTGGCCTAGGAGTCCCTTGAGAAGAATCATGCCCATCTTGTACATGGCAGGGGGGTCGCCCAACGCGGCGGCACGTCGATACCACTGGACGGCTTTGAGGGGATCTTTCTTGGTGCCACCGCCTTCTTCATGGCCCATCTCGCAGCAGACAGCGGTACGGTATGCACTTGCGGCATGGCCTCCTTTGGCGGCCGATTGATAGAGCGTGAATGCTTCCTTGGTGTCCACTTGCAAGCCAAGCCCTCCTGACCCGTAACAATCGGCGAGATAGAACATGGCATCCGGTGAGCCGTTGCTGACTAGCTTCTTGATGATCTTGTGGGCTTCGAGGATGAATTTCTCTCGGTTCTTGTTCTTTGTCCTGGAGTCGGCTGTGCCTCCTTCATCGGCGAGTACGCTCGATGCTTCTACGAGCTTCTTGGACAGTTTCAGACCCGTAGGAATGTCATTGGGGTTTTGCTTCCACGTGTTGCGTAGCCTGTTTAGCTCGTCGTACGTGACTGGATGAGGTGCCGCGCCTGTTCCACTGTGACGTTGTGTCGAAGATTGTTGGCTCTCAATACTGGGGCGTCCAGGCTCACTGTTGTATTGTCTGACAGGCGGCGGTCTTGCGTTCTGAGGCGCCTGAGGCTGGTTTGCTTGTGGTTGCTGCCGCGGTGGCTGCTGCATAAGGCCTTGTCGCACAGGCATGGGGTGCGCAGGCAACGCGTCTGGATTCGACGGTGGCTGGGTAGTGCCAGGTCTTCTGCCCATAGGATCGCTTGGGTTTCGTCCCGGTGCAGGTGCAGCTGTTCCTGGTCGTTGGATAGGGTGTCCGGGTGCGGGCGATCCGAAGTTCCTGTTCATGCTTGGAGGCGGTTCAGAGTATGTAGTCTCATCTGAGTAAACCCTTTGAGGCCCTGGAGGGGGCGCTCCATATCGTGAGTCAAAGTTCGGCGGCTGTCCACGCATTGGGCCTTGGTTAGGTGGCCCACCTTGCATGCCATCACCTGTCATTCCCCTCTGAGGCGGCCCTCGTCCTCGGACACCGTTGGGTAGACCATTCGGGGGCGCAAAGCCAGTGTTTGCCCGCGACGGACCTGGCATCGGGGGAGCATCTGCCGCCATTTCATGCACGCCATTTGCGTACTGGCCGTTAAGATCTGGCTGTGATCGGCTACGCTGCATTTGGCCCTGAGAATGGCCGGATGCTGGGTTCATGGGAGCAGGCGGTGGGGCATAGCGCGTATCGTTAGATGGAGTCAAGTGGTTGTCGATTGAATCACCTCTGCGATGCTTGTTGTTGGTCTCTGGGATGGCATCGAAGTTGGGCATGTCCATCGCAGAGTCGCCCTGCCCATAGTAGTCATCGTAGAAGTCGTCCAGTGCAGGTTCGCCACCCTGAGCTGGTTGCTGCTGAACTGGCGCTTGACGCTGGTCTTGTTGGCGGTATTGCGTTGGTGGCTGCTGTTGCGGCGCTTGAGGCATGGGAGGCCTATGTCCCTGCTGCATTGGTGGCACGTTTTGTCTCGTTCCACCCGCAGTTGAAGGCCTGGGAGGGATGTGATCTGGCGATGCAGGGCCATAGTAGCCGGAAACAGCACCAGGCTCAGCGAACTCTTGCTGACCGTTGTAGCCACCTTGGTTCCCATTTGGTAGTGTTTGGGGCATTGTCACGGATCGCTGTGTGTTCGGACCGAAAGCTCGCGACATCGGATCCGATGTGCGATGTGGTTGCTGTCCTCGACTGGGATCGGCGTTCATGGGTGGTGGTCGCTGCCCGGGCGGCATGCGATTAGGGGCATTGCGTTGACCCTGGCCTTCGAAATGCCCCGAGTCCTGCCGCGGGTTGGGTATTGACCTCTGCTGTGGTGGGCCGCGGTTTTGTGGTGGCATAGGCTGTCCTCGCCCAGATGGGCCTGTAGGCTTCGGCTGACCTCCACTGTCCTTGATGTTCATCTGTGCCATGCCCTTTTCGATGGGCTTCCCGCCAGCTTGGGGTGGCTTTTGCGAAGGAAACGTCGGGAAAGGGTTGTCGTAGGCAAGAGTCTTGGGTGATGTTGGGTTGAAGAGGGAGCGGTCGAGGCCTGTCAACGGTGGTTAGTGGACTATGTTATGATGAAGGTCCGCGATGCCATGTCTATTCTCTGCGAGTGAATTCGGGTGTCGTAGCATACCTGGTGGCCTCTGGACGCCTCGTCCATTTTGAGTGTTGATGGGTGGCGCATTCCCCTGACCTGTCGGTCGGCTTCGGGGATCCTGTTGTTGTTGTGGTGGTGGTCGTTGTCGCGGAGGCTCATTGTACGCCTGTTGCTGAGGACGCTGACTCTGAGGAGGCGGTCTCCGTCCAGGGTTTTGCGGGGGCGACTGCTGGTAGTGCTGGTCGCTGTATGCCTCCTCCTGATAGTACTGGTCTTGCGGCGGCGGTCTGCGGCGCTGATCTGGCTGGGCTGGCCTCGAGTGTCCATTCACGTCCTGATAGCCGTTGTGCTGCTGCGCGTTGTCCCATCCTCCCTGCTGGTCATAGTGTCCGTTATTCCATTGCTCGTGGCCGCCCTGGTCATAGCCGTAATCGTAGTCGTAGTATTGTTGTTGGTCATATTGATTGTCGTAATTCTGGTATTGCTGCGGCTGCCTCTGCTGCGGCCGGCCTTGGTCGTAGTACTGCTGCTGCTGTTGCGGCTGCGCGTAGTGATCGTAGTGTTGTTGGTGCGCCATGCTTGCGGCGTTATCGGAGACGCCTGACCCGAGGCTGTCTATCACGAGGCTAGCGAGCGTTGGTGATGTCCGACCGGCGGGGCTGCAGCTCTTAAGGTATCTGGGGCGCAATCGCGATCGCGAGCCTGGGCTCGTTTGGCCTGTTTGTAGCGGATGCTGGTCGTCGACGTGCGATCGCGATGACGGTGTTGGCAGTTGGCCGTGTTCCGGGCAATGTCAATGTCGTACCTGACAGGGGTGGCACAAACTCAAAGAGGTGTCATATGCCCACTCAGCACAGGGACGACCTTTCAAAGGCGGGATGACGATGGGGTGAAGGTGGAAAGTCTATAGTCGAACTCTCAATTGTACATGTTCTGGAAATCGACGCCAATTGGGGGCGGCCGCTGCCTCCTCAAACACGGGGTGACCTCCAATTAGTTCGATTACGTTTCAACCCAGGTCTGTCACCCACACGCCGCTGGTGCAACACAGGAAATGAATAAGCAAAAGTCCCGCTTTGGCGTCCTTCGCCTTGAAACGCGGACAAGGGACCTTGGAGTAGACGAATCGTTGTCGGTGGATTGATTCGCACGCGAGTAGATTAAATGAAGCCTTTGAATTTGCCCTGAGTAGCACCGCCAGCTAAAGTGACTGGAGAAATATGGAGACGATCAGTATCAGCCCTGCGCAAAACAGCCCGAATGAGCTGATGTCAAGCAGTCCCTATACGAACCAAGTCGCAGAGCCGCTGGAGATCATACACATCATGCAGTCGAGGAACGGCCTACCAATGAGCGCAGGGTCGACGGTGATCGCTGGGCTTTAGGCTCGGGTAAGCGTTCGCCGCCTGCAAGCAGTTGGGTCCCGACGATGCAGCTCCGGTGGCGTCGGGCGGCGGTGCACGACACACGTGATTGAGAGTGGCGCAGCAGGCTAGCTTTGTTAGACAATCAATCCGGCAGTTGGGTGGATCGTCGACTTCACCACTCTAGCAGCACGAGTCTCCACCCCAACACGATACCCTGGAACATACGCTGCCAACAAGCAGGCAATCGAGAAAGTAGACTTCCCGAAATTCAGACCGTCACCAAAGACACACCATGCCATCTACCGCGGCCTACATCAAAGCCATCGCAGGGTACGTCGGGTACATGGTCGCTGCATGGCCATAAACTGATGACAAGATAGAGGCGGAATCCTGTGCATCGGCGGCCCTGCACTCGTCATGTGGGTCACTCCTACTGAGGAAGAAATCTTCAAGGTATGTCTACTTTGCCACGTGCTGCGCCCAACAGCTGCTCATGATCCGTTCAGAGGTACAGCCCAGAACTGCAAAAGAAGGCTCTTGCCGGCAGGGAGCAGAGACAGAAGGACTTTGACGCCTTTGTTGGCCAATTGAAGGAGGCTTCGCGTTCAGACAAGCCGAGTAAGTGTTGCTTCTGCAGTCATCTTCGAGACCGCGCTAACGAAATTAGTCTGGGCTGCGCAGAAGGAAATGGATGCGAAGAGGTCTGAGACAGAACAACAGATTCGCAGGGAGGAGCGCGACGCATATGCTGCTGAGGGCCGGAGAAGACAGGCAGAGATCAGAGCTAGCACGCAGTAGCAGACCCATGCCAGATGACTTCCTTTTCGCTGTTGTATATTTACCTGTATCACGAATCTACGCTTCCTATCAAGGCCGGGGTTTTCCTGGGGTTCGAGGCAGTCTGCAAGACCTATGACGTACCGTTCATGTCCAATGTCAGACACAGTTGAGTCTATAGATGTCGAAATGAGGCGAGGCCTCTGCTCAGGTGACATCCGCCCGGGATCGATCTCGTGACAGCGTCTAGGTTTCGCGAAGTTCCGCGAACCTAGACGCGCGAACCAGCCCCAAACCTTCATCTCGCCCCACCACGACCGTTGCAGCAGGATCCAATGCCCAACGATGCGCAAGCCCCCGTGAAGCTCTCGTTGCCTCTCGTAAGCCCGCTCTAGAACGTCTATAGATGCGATACTGATGACATCATAGGAGTTCCAACAGGACATCTTCAACGAACTGCGCGAGGAAGATGAGCTCGTCCTCCTCGCGCGCGGCCTCGGCCTTCTGCGCATAGTCACAAACCTCCTCCACTCTTACGATGCCGCCGGGAACAACCTTATACTGCTCGTGGGTGCCGACGATCGCGAGAATGTCTGGATCGGCGAGGCCTTGGCTGAGCACGCAGCCGTCAGCAACGCGCCCAAGTGTCGCGGCCTGAGCCTGGTCAATACCGATCTGATGAGCGTTGGGACACGTGAGAAGATGTATGCCCAAGGCGGGATCTTCAGCATCACGTCGCGCATCCTCATTGTGGACTTTCTGTCTGGGCTACTCAACCCAGAGACGGTGACGGGTGTGGTGGTGCTGCATGCTGAAAGGGTCGTCGCGACATCTTTAGAGGCCTTCATCTTGAGGATATACCGGCAGAAAAATAAGGCAGGCTTCTTGAAGGCGTTCTCGGATACGCCAGAGCCCTTCACGACTGGCTTCGCTCCGCTCACGAACATGATGAAGAACCTGTTCCTGACGAAGCCGGCGCTATACCCAAGATTCCACGTCGCAGTCGCGAACTCGCTCGAAGGACGCAAGAAAGCCGAAGTCATTGAGCTGGAAGTGCCAATGACGGAAGCTATGCAAGACATACAAAACGCGGTACTGGCATGTGTAGAGGCCAGTATCAGCGAGCTCAAGAAAGCAAACCCAGGCGTGGAGATGGAGGATTGGAATGTGGACAGTGCCCTACACAGAAATTTTGATCAAATCATCAGACGTCAACTAGACCCCGTCTGGCATCGCACAACGTTCAAGACGCGACAGGTCGTCCGAGATCTGTCCCTGCTTCGCACTATTCTGCATGCCCTTCTTACCTATGATGCGGTGAACTTCAACAAGTACCTCGATACCGTGCTTGCAGCCTCGCAGCCGCCGCCAGGCTCAACAAAGCAGAACCAATCTCCATGGTTGTTCCTAGACGCGGCCGATACCATCTTTACCACTGCCAAGCGAAGAGTATATACGGGCAAGGTATCTAACGCGGAACTAGCGAATGCCTCCAATGCTGTGCCAGAGTCTCTGCAGCCTGTCCTAGAGGAATTTCCCAAGTGGACCCAGCTCGCAGAAATTCTCCAAGAGATAGAGCAAGATGCCTACTTCAACCCAACACCGCAAGACTCGTCCAACGGCTCTATACTCATCATGTGCGGCGACCAAGGTACAGCGTCACAGCTAAGAGAGTATCTGCAGACCATGTACGTCAAGCCAGAGGGCGTTGCAGACGAGGAAGAAGACGAGTTCGAGCCATCGGCGAACTTCATGATGCGACGCAAGCTACGGAGCTATCTCACATGGAAACGCGACTTCAGCAAGGTCAGCGCTGCGTTGTTCTCAGAGAATCAGAAAGCCATCAACACCAGCACAGACAAGAATGTTCAGAGCGGTATGCGTCAGGTTTCCGGTAAACCTCCGCCTAACAAGCGGCGTCGTATCAGAGGAGGCGGAAATGCAGCAGCAGGACCCTCGCGGTCTGATACAGGAGCCGTTCGGACAGCAGGAGACCGCGACGCCCACATTGCAAGTCTAATGGCCGAACTGGAACCCACCGAGATCGAAGCCGCGCAAAAGCCTGGCGACGTAGGTTTCGACCCTCTTGACAACATGGAAAGCTTCTACGAGCTCTTCGATATGAACTCCCTGATAATCGTACACCCCTACTCTGGAGACTTGGACGAACACATCCTCGACGAGACAAAGCCGCGATACGTCATCATGTACGAGCCCGACGCAGCGTTCATCCGGCGGATAGAAGTATACCGATCATCCCATACCGACCGAACAGTAAAAGTATTCTTCATGTACTACGGCGGCAGCGTAGAAGAACAACGATACCTCTCCGCCGTGCGCCGCGAAAAAGACGCCTTCACCCGCCTCATCAAAGAGCGCGCAAACATGGCCCTAACCATGAACTCCACCGCCAACCTCGCGACCGAAGAATCCTTCCTCCGCACAATCAACACACGTATCGCCGGCGGCGGCCGCCTAGCCGCCACCACCGAACCCCCGCGCGTCGTCGTCGACGTCCGAGAATTCCGGTCCTCGCTGCCCTCGCTCCTCCACGGCCGGTCCATCGTAATAGTCCCCTGCATGCTCACCGTCGGCGACTACGTCCTCACCCCCCAAATCTGCATCGAGCGAAAATCCATCCGCGACCTAATCCAATCCTTCGCCAACGGCCGCCTCTTCAACCAAGTCGAATCCATGATGGAACACTACAAACACCCCATGCTGCTCATTGAATTCGACCAAAACAAGTCCTTCACCTTAGAGCCCTTCACCGACTACTCAGCCGGCAGCAGCAGTAGTTCCTCTGCAAACGGCCCCGCAACAACACCCGACCTCCAATCCAAACTCGTCATGCTTACCCTCGCTTTCCCGCGGCTGAGAATCATCTGGAGTAGCAGTCCGTACCAGACGGCTGAGATCTTCTCGGAGCTCAAGAAACAGCAGGATGAGCCTGATCCGATGAAAGCCGTGCAGTTGGGGCTTGATCCGAATCAGAGTGGGGATGAGATGCGCAGCTTTAATCAGACGAGTCAGGATATGTTGAGGGCGCTGCCGGGGGTGAATGAGAATGTGGTTTCGACGTTGATGCTGAAGAGCGAGAGTGTGTTTGAGGTGGCGAATATGTCGGAGAGGGAGATTTGTTGGTTGGTGGGCACGGATGTGGGGAGGAGGGTGCATAGGCTTTTTAATCGCAGTGTGTATGAGGAGGTGCAGTGGCAGGGGTTTAGTTAGGGGTTGGTATGTTAGATGGTGATGTGAGGATGTTAGTATGTGAAGGAACAAAGATCTCGGACGTTAGAGTATTAGACGAAGATTATGCGTGTATCATTTCTCTATCCCATCATGCTTTCACGAAAAGTTCAAAAGCATGTAACATAAAACCATGCCGAATAACCTCATGATCATGATCATCCATACGGAACCATGTATCCCTCAACATCCCTCGTCAACCATCCGCCCGCTCGCAAGAAGCAGCATTTGAGCAGCCCGGCCCCCGCCACAGCAAAGCAGCAGCCGCAAAGCAGGAGCCGAGACAGCATGGCGGATCTGCGCAGCCTCCCCCTCAAATGTCGTCAATATCAATCTCCTTCTTGCCAGTACCGTCGGCCTCGTCCGAATCGCTGTCGTCGCGGTCCTCGTCGAACTCGAAACCGATGCCCTCGTCGCCCTGGTCGCCGTACGTGTCTGTCTCGTTGATCTTTGCGTTTTCGGGGAGTTCGCCGTAGGCTTTTAATGAGCGGGCTTCGTCGGCTGTATCAAAGTCAATACACTGTGTCTAAGACAGGTACAGGTCGTTGAGGGTAAAGAATGTAAACTTACCAGAATACTTCATAATAACATCACCCTTCTCATCCTGGTAGTCTCGCAGCGACAGCAGGATAATGTCGCCCTGGTTGATCCAGACCTTCTTCCTCAGCTTGCCGCGGATATGGGCGAGACGGCGGGCGCCGTCGAAGCACTGGGCTTCCAGACGACCGTTTCCGAGCATCTTGACGACTTGGGCGTATTCTTGACCTTCTTCTTTGAAGACGAGTTCGCGCTTTTCGTTGTCGTTCTCGTTCTTACCCCTACGTCGGTTTTTACCTCCCTGGTAGTCATGTTAGCAGGTGCATCGTGGCATGTGAGAGGAAGCGCCGCATCGCCCAGACATGGAAAGCGCCGGTTTGGGCGTCAGGCGCTGGGAGAAGTGGCGGGGCAGCCCCTCCAAAAGAGCGCTGAACATACCTTTCCCTTGTTCTTCGGCATGGTGGGCGGTAGTCGAAGTTGTTGTGGGTGTGGGTGGGGTTGTGTTTGGTGTTGGTGGCAGAAGCGTCGGCGGGCGCAAGTCTTTATGTAGTGGCGGCTCGACGGTTGTTTGCACTGTGGATTCCGACTCACTGTGGGAGCCTTCGACACTGCGCGCTAAGCCTACGTTGAGCCTAGCGCCCCGTCGCTCACCCGGCCGAAAATCAATCCATCCGTGGTCCTCGAGCCTTTTCACCCCCACCCGCTGCTCCTTCACCCTACGTCACCGTGCATACACACGAGAGGCATGGGACAGCCATGTCAAAGAATGCCGTCTATTCGCTCCTCGCCAGACAGCAGCCGCGCACGTTCAAAGTCAGCTATGCCACCGACTACAAGCACTTCATCCTCAACCACGTCGCGTCCGATCCCCAGCACCCCCTCTTCGAGACGCAGCGCCGCAGACAGAGAGACAAGAAGAGGGAGGGACTGTGGTGGCATGCGACCACCCCCGCTGACCTGAACAAGTCCAGCTGTGTAAGAACATGGGCTAGACGGCGTCTGCGCAACGCGATCAAAGAAGAGCTCCACGCCCGCGGATACGACGAGAATGGCAAGTTTGTCTATCCTGAGATCCGGAAGAGCGAGCCAGGTCTTCTGAATACGCTGCGCGCGGGCAACACACTGGATTTGAAGGGCAGCTTGAGGTTTCATGTCGAGCCTCCTCTGGTTCCGGCCAAGTATGTAGATGTACGCGCAGAGGCTGGCGCTGTCATAGAGGCTCTGATCAATGCTCAGAGGGGCGCAGTTGGGGGTTTCGCTTCAGCGAAGCCAACGAAGGCTCGTTCATCGTGGAATCCACCTGCTGCTGCGCAAGAACGTCCACGTCAGATCTTCAAACGCGTGGCGACGCGCACGGGGTGATTGTGGCTTCACAGGCTGAATGAGCTCGTAGAGACCTGCTGAGCTGCATTATCGCTGAAGGCGAAGGGCCTATCATGCTGTCGCCGGCCAGCGATGCCCTGGCGTATGTAGTAATATATTGCTCCCCAAGCGTCACAACAGACCCGCCATATCATCGGCGTTCGTGGATCAGAATGAAGAGAAAATGAACCTTCACTTGGAAGCACTGCGCGCAGACACATACAACGTAACGATTCCATACACGCGCCCCTGACCAGCCTCATGTCATCATGTCATCATCTCGCTCCTTACCCACCTGTTATTGTAACAGCTTCGGTACAAACTTCCGCACCCAAACTTGCGATCCACATGCTCGCTTTCTCTAATTGGTAAGGGAGCTTTCTCGGCCCCAGCCGTGGTTCTTACCTCCAGCATCATGGTTGGGTGGAGGTAAACACCGCTTTTTTACAGTCATCTACAGGTCTGCCTTGTGTTTACTAAGTAAGGTAATTGTTTTGGAATGCTGGGTATGGTCTTGCCGATATGAGTATGTGAGAGTAGATGCTGTGGATTGTTGCGGAATTTGCACCGGGCCAATGGGAGGTTGATGTTGTAGGTGTAGTTCGAGTGAAGGTGTTGTTGTGTTGGAAGGGTGGTTTGGATGAGGCATGATCAGCTTTCTTCCCTTGGATGTGGTGCATCAGGACTGTCGCCAATAATAAGATGACTAGACATAGCACGAAGTAGAAATAGCCAAGACAATCGCAACAGAGTATTACACGTTAACAATTCCAGGTTCAGAGTTCGCGAAGTTCTATGCAGTACGCGTCCTGACCAATCAGCCGACTTCGGAACTAAATCCGGGTTGAGGTCCGCTCGGAACGGATTGGACGGTCGACTCGCTGACCCACCCTCAATGACAGCACATCCGTCGTACATCTACATAGGCAAGTCTTTCATACAACACAACAACATTGCATATCTGCATCCAACATTGGCCTGAGATAAGCTCTCATAGTCAAGTTCAAAGACATCCGTCGAACAACCTGTAATCACCAGCATCTCAACGTTCACGAAGAGTCATCACCACCACAAGCGGCTCATCATGGCATCAGAAGACGAGTTCCAGCTCTTCACATCCCTGAGATACGATCCACTACTGCTCCAATCCGAGGAAAACTCCAGAGCCATCTTGAACTTCGTCACGCCGTCACCCTTCTACATGCTCGCATACCACCGAGACCGGATGGTGGAAGCCGCACAGCACTTTGACTTTTTCGAAGTCGAGAAAAGACTGGAAGATGGGAAGACTTTGCATGAGGAACTCTTGAAGCGAGTGCAAGACGAGATCAAGAAAACCGGAAAAGATGAAGCAATGAAGGTACGACCTGCGTTAAACCATCTCTACACATTACTAAGAACAACCCAGCTCCGACTCCTATTCGACAAAGCCGCCAATCTAACCGTGGAATTCACCCCAATACCAGCCGTCCCCCTATCAACCCTCTACCCCCCATCTCTAAACCCACCATCCCCATCCCCACCCCACCATCCCGCCAACCCCAACACCACCACCAACACCACACAACCATTCACGCCCTCTCCCCTAACAGGCGGCGCCCTACACCTCGGTCCCACAGACAGCCTCCCAGCCGGCGATTCCTCCCAATCATCTCGATCCTCCCAACCCCCTCCACCCCCCGAATGGAAAATTCGCTTAGACACAGCGCCCACCCCCTCCTCCCCCTTCACCCTCCTCAAAACCACAAAGCGCGAAATGTACGACCAAAGCCGTCTCCGCGCCTTACCCCCCAACCCCGCTGGTCCTGCTTACCGCGAAGTCATGCTCTACAACGAAGTCCGCGAGTTAACCGAAGGCACACTAACCTCCCTCTATCTCTTCCGCGGGGGACGGTGGGTTACGCCGCCTGTAGGCGTGCCGTCAAGCGAATTTTCGAGTAAGACGCTGAGGGATGATGGGGCGGATGAGGGGGAGTTGAGGAAGCCGTTTGCGGGGAGGTGGGGGCATAGTACGAGGAGTGCAAAAGTGGGGGCTGGGGGGCAGAGGGTGACGAGTAGGAGGTGGGCGCTGGGCAGTGGGTTTTGTATGGAGGAGCCGGTGGGGATTGAGACTGTGGAGGTGGGGGAGGGGGTGTGGGTTAGTAATGGGGTTAGGGGGTTTGGGTTTGGGAGGGTTGTTGGGTAGGTGTTGGTGTTCTGGATTTTGTGGGTGGATCTGAGGGGTGTGCTCGCAGGGATTCTGTTTGTGCGCTTTGAGGGTTGGATGTTTTGTAGCGGTGGGTGTGGTTAGAAAGATGTGGGAGTGGTTGGAAAGAGGTGGGAGTAGTTGAAAAGATGTGGGTGTAGTTGAAGAAATGGAGGGGTAGTTAGAAAGATGTGGGGTTAGCTACTATGCATGTTGCGCTTTGGGTATAACCCCTTGACTGTGTTACAATACTGCGTTAACTAGACCGCGTTGTGGGCTCTGCTTAGGCATCGACTCCAGTCTCTCCTCAAGAGTATGATGCGCTTTGCTATCTCACTGTTTGACGTCGTCTTCACTGCTCATGCCATCCTCGCCACCTTCAGCCACGTCCTGGGTATCTTCTGCCAAGCCTGGGGTTAGTCGGAGCCTGAGGGTCTGCTTCGGTTGCCTCTGCTCTGGCACGACCTGAGACTGTTGAGGGCACTTCTCGACGAAGACGATAGCGCGCGATACCAAGGCAGCTCCTTCCCAGCCCTGATACTTGCCTGGCTCTTCAGGAAAGAAGTCCCTGTTTTCGAGCAAAGCATCTTTGTACTTCTCCGCCTTGAAGGAAGGGTCGTCACAGTCTGGCAGCTCTGGTTCTGGGACGCACGTATAAAGCGCGGGACAGACGCAGATTTTGACTCGATAGTCAGCTGGATTGTCGTTGGGGCCCGGGTCGTTCCCGTCCTCGGTTTGACCTTCCATGGTGTCCTTGTCGTAAGGCGCGCCAGGTGGCGGGAAGGCGAGTTTGTGGTGTTGGCTTGACACAAGAAGCTCCAACTTCATCTCCATGGTGGACTGAAGCCACGTATCGAGCATCGGACGCAATTTCGCACTATCGAGCCAGGGAATGAAGCTGCGGCACTCCTTGATGAAGATTGCCATTTGGCTTTTGGCCTTCGTCGGTATTTGGTACTTGCGAAAGTACTCATTGCCGATCTTATCTAGGGTAGCCATGATGTCTAGTTCTCGTACACATTTGAGTCCATCTGTAGTCATTAGTTGATGAACGTATTAGTTGTGGGGGTGTTACTGACTGAGTGACGCAATCGAGTGCCACATTTCGTGCAACTTCTCTGACTTCAGCCCCTTGGTATGGAACGCTGTATTGAAGCACCATCGTAGAGCATGATTCATGAAACAGGCAATCTGGATGTTGACATCCGTAGGCATGGCCGTGGTTTTAGTGAAGCACTCAGCGAGCGTCAGGTTCCCGGTTTGTGCCACGGAGAGTCCAGTGACAGCACGCATGGCAGCCTCAAGCTTGACGGGTACCTGCTCTTCAGCGCGAAGGGATCTTGCCATGTCGTATGGCCGGCAGTCAGATGCCAACCGAGCAACATTCTGACACCAGTCGGCACGCAGAGACCCAGCATCATATTCGATCGGGTAGCCTTGAGATCTGGAGACCAGCTGAGGGCCTCTTAGAGTGTTGAGAAGGCATTGTAGCTGTCCGATATGCTTTGCCTTGGCTTCAAGAAGTTCCTCTAAGCATCGTATAGCATCTTGATGACGCGAGTTAATCGTGAGCTTCTCGGAAACGAGTGTTGCCCGCTCCAGTTCGAGATCACGGGCCGCTTGGCGCAGTGCAGCATTGTTGGGAGTCGTGAGCTTTCCGATCTGGCGGCGCAGTTCTTCGTTCTCTTTGCGTTGGGTATTGATGCCGGCCTGCTCTAGCTGTAACTGGCGTCCAGCATCCTCAAGCCTCTTCTCAAGATATGCGATGATCGGTGTGTGGATCGGGTTAATGGAATTTGAGGCCTTCGTTGTTGCTGCGACGCGTCTAGGGCTACGCGGAGCGTCGGCAGCGTTGGGGGACTCGGCTGGGGAAATAGTGCGACTAGCGCCGGCATTCGTTGGGCTCGCCTGGACTTCAGTCAGCACATACCTCTTCCGACAGCACGATAGTTACCATACACATGGCGGTGTTATCGCTCCTCGATCAACAACTTCATCGACGGGCATGCTTTCTGGTGTCTTCGCGCCATACGGCGAGCCACCCGCGGATCTTGCGGAGCTCCTCGCCACCAGAGCGTCCTGAGCCATCGACCCGTCGTCGGCCTGTACCTCTTCACTTATAGTTCCTCCCATCCGCTCCTCTTCCTCCACTATCTTCCATGGACTTGTCTTTGTACCCCGTTCGCGGCCCGCGGGTGTCTTTGGATGCCTTTTCCGTGCGCGGGTCTCGATATCATGTGAGGCAGCGCGCTTCTTCGCTCTTGTTGCACGCGCCGACTTCGATACTGTTAGCATTTATTCGAGACTGCGACTGCTCACTTGCATGCGAAATCTTACATTCGCCGCTTCTATTAGACTCGCCTCGCGCATCTTCTGCCGAACTATCGCAGTACCGGTCTCGCTGGCTGCTGCAGGACCAGGCCCTAAGAGAATCCGGCGCGTCTGTGCTGCAATCTCTCTCTCGAAGGCTGGGGAGAGATCCTGGAATGAGATGCCGTGCTCTTCAAACTGTTTGACGGGACCATACTGCTGCACACGCCATCTGATGGCCTCTCTGGTACGGTCTTTGCCCGCACGCTTGAACATCGTGGTCGTATTCGCTATGAGGCCGAGATCGTGCTGGAAGCAGTATTGCGCACATGCAAATAGTAAGGCATCATCCTGAACGGTCCAGCGGTGGCGCGCCATCGAAATTCTGCTGGTAGAAAGGAATGCACGCCGAGTCGAGCGTTCAGAAGCTAGTTGACGGTTGGGGATGTCAGAACGAATTGTGTTATGTCAGAAGCACAAGGAGAAGAGAGGTGTGTTCTGCTGCCCATCGTAGGTTTGTTGACTAAAGACACGCGTGTCTTAGAGTGTTTGCTCCCATGCCACATCGAAATACAGCCAGAGCTCCGCGCATATTGGCCGCTCCTATCTGACGTATACGTGAGACAGACCATGCGCCTAGGCGCTGCACGTAGCCGTGGCAATATTAGCGAACGATAAGCGTAGCTGCGTGCCTGCTTCGCTCCTTTTGTTCCTGTTTCTACCTGTCGTTTTCTCGGAAATTGGCGAGATAATGGCCCCCAACACTTCGGATATCTCCGATCTCGATCGTCTCTTCCTGATCATTGATTGGGGGACCACATACGGAAAGATGGGCCGCATCCATGTCCCTGCCAGGCAAGACGTCAATTTGATCAGCAAAGACCATATCGATTATCTCCACGGATATGACGAAGACATTTGTCCCAACGACAAGCACAACGATTTTGTACCGACGCATATATACTATGTCCAGGACGACGACCGATCCTGGGGCTGGAGCGTGTCCCGACTACTGAGCACGTTTCATGGGGAGATCCATCAAAATGGTGATCGCCTTGTGCGTCTCTCCAAACTGATGCTGGACGACACCGACGCGACTTTAGAGGTTCGCAACGACCTCGAAAAACAACTCGATGGCCTTATAAGAGATGGGTACATCCGCGAACGAGATGATGTCATGAGTGACTACTTCACAGAGTGGTTCAGGTTCGCAAAGGAGGAATCCTTCGATATGGGGATTGCGCGCCCCGAATTTGTTATCTCCGTCCCTAGTGACTGGGGCGTAACATCCTGTCATCGATATTATACGGCCATTGTCAAAGCGATAGTGGAGGTGTGGGACCTACAAGTACCACCCAGCATCACAACAGTATCAGAGCCTGAGGCAGCCGCTTCTTATTGTCTTTCCTTAAAGGGCACTGAGGTCGGAGTACGTCAGAATACCTTCTTATCACCGCGCTAAGCTAATCTCGCTGTAGATTGGATCCTGTGTTTCCGTCATCGATGCTGGAGGTGGTACTATCGAGATGATCACACTCAAGAAGACACGCAATGATCCAGTACGCTGGGAGCAAATTTGTCCGATGAGCAGTAAGCTTAGCACTCATCTCAGTCATAGCCCCATGATCACTAAGCCGATCTAGGTGACTCTCATGGAGGCGATTCGCTAAACCGGGTTCTCCGAGACATTGTCACAAAGAAGCTGGCATCAGAATCATATCTTGGTGAACAATATGCGGACATAACAGTGCCTGGTATTGTTGCGGGAGTGGTGCAAAAGTACGAGTCTGACATCAAACGCTCATCTAGTGATCCAACGACTAAGCCGCCAACCGGATTCAACATCCAGGGTCTCAAATCGGATCCGGCAAGAGGGCTTTTTCCTCATACCCTCAAACTCACATCGTATGTATATGGTCTTTGCTAGACCCGCCAAAGTACTGATATAGCAAAGAGATGAATGGATTCGAGTGTACAAACCTGCTCATGACGGTCTGATCAAGATCATTGACGAACAACATTCCCTCGTTGTAGCCAAGGGAGAGCGCATCGATTCTGTCGTCTGGGTCGGACAATTTTCCGACAGCAAGTCGTTTCGAGCCAAAGGAAAGCGATATATGGCCACCTGGGAACATGTCCCAGAGCATACCGACGAAAAGGAATACTCGTAAGCAAACCAGCCCTGAGTACACTTCGAAGCAAGTAGACTAAATTTTACAAGAACCTACGCAGTCACCGGTGGTGCAGGGCTCAAAGCCCTCAAAGTAAAGATGTTCCCCCCAAATCGATTCCTGCGCGCCAGCTTCGCTATCGAACGACACCTTCCCAAAGAATGGAACAGTCGAAGCACCCGTTTCTTCAAAGAACACCCCCAGCTTCGGCATTTACGTAAAGCCCGTAGCGAACCGGGTAACGATGGCAAACTCTACATATTCAACTGTCTCGAATACTTCGCGCAGAAAGGAGATGTGTTTCCACCGGGCCGCCAATACTTCTTCACGTCTACTCATTCATTCCATCTCTCAAAGCGGTGGATAGCTGAGGAGCAAATTTGGTACACGCCCCAAGGACCAAAGAAATCGTGGTATCGCTCCGATGACAAAGAAAACAAGGGCGCAAAAGTGCTGGGGACAATCCACTACGATTTGAGTGCACTCAAGCAGAGCGTCGGCGAAGAGTGTCGGGTTGGCTCAAAAGGTGATGACTTTTACGAGATCACGCTGCGTGTCATGGTCGAAATGCGGGTGGACTATCCACACACTCTCAATGTGAAGGCTAGGTGGGCGCCAGAACTGACTGGAGTATCGCGGGAGGATATCGATGCGGATGATGACGCCGACGTCGACAGAGACTCCCGAGAAATGCTTGATGGCGACGATGCCATGGCTTTCGAAGGCGAGTACATCAACGTCTCAGCGGCGTTCAATGTCTCGGCCGTATGATTCAGCTGGTGCCTCTATACTATCGTGGCGAAGCTATCGCGGTTCTTTGCTCTCTCAAAATTCATGGAACGTTATTTGGTATCTAGAACAGTGCTTTGATCATTCGTGTTGCGGTACATCTGGGTCTCATCATACCTATCATTAAAACGTTCCGTGATATCTTCAAGAAGGCCTAGAGCCTACACCAACGTCAGGTTACCTACTTTTCATATTCTTGTATTGATGTAGGCTGTAGACCTGGTTTGCTTTTGCGTTGTGTGCCGATTCCAAAGTTGTGATTTGAACTCCCTCAACTTTGGTTCGTCAGTGCCAAACCTGGATATCGCCAACCATGAGTCAGACGCATAGCCCCTATGCAAAGAACCATGGTATCAATGCAAAGACTTCATTTTGGAATAGAAGCGCATCTTGCACATTCCAAATTTGCATCAACTCCCACTTCCAAAACCGCCTCAAGAGACATTCCCACAAATCTTCGCGAACAACATTCAAATCCACATTCCGAAATGGCACCACTCTACAACACCCGCGAAACCTTCAGCAACACAGCCCTGTATACCTCTCCGCATACAACTTCCTCCTCCAAAGACGCCTCACCCCATATCTGCCCAATCTGTGCCGAGCTGTGTGCCGACACTGCTGCTACAAAAAGCCACCACGCACTAAAAATGCCATCATGCGACCACATCTTCGGCGCATCCTGCATCGAAACCTGGTTCGACAACGCAAGCACCTGCCCGCTATGCCGCCAAGACTTCTTCCCTATGCATCCCGAAGAGATATCGGAAGAACTGAAGGAGATGCCTGGTCTCGTTGAAGAGGCGTTGGCAGTGCTGCAGAAAATGCGGGATAGATATCCACAGGGACGCGACGCTGTTGACAAGATATCTAATTCGCTTGCTGGGTTTGCGGACATGGTTGGAAGGGACTGTGAGGAGAGAAATGCGAGAAAGAGCGAGAGGGGATTGTTTGAGAGAAGGAGGCATCAGATGAGAGTTTGGGGCACGATGGCGGAATATCCACGGCAAGATGGAACGGTCGATGGGCAGATGCTCCCACCGGACGAGCCTGCGACCGCTCCTTCAAGCGACGTCATACCGCTAGCGCTATCCGCTCCTCGACTCTCGATGCGGGAATTCATCACTCTCCAAGCCGAAGCCATTCTCGCCCACGACTTCACCCCTGATCTTCAGTCCGTCACCCGCACCGGACAAGTCGACCCAGCCTCGGATTTCTTCAGCATCATGGATTTAGCACAGGATGTGCGGCATCTAGCTGAAGAGTATGGCTTCTTAGATCTTGCTACAACCATCTCGAGGAGGTGCATCAGTGTCAATAGGGCTATAAGCGACGAGCAGCGACGGCTAGCGGCGCCGCCAGCTAGCGTGGAGATGGTGGAGCGGCATAGGAGAGAAGAGGAGCTGAGGAGGGCGGCTTGTGTTGAAGATGTGCCCGGGAGGCCGAGAAGAAGGGGCTTTTGGGGGTGGTGTCGCTGGCGCAGGTAGAGTGTTGAAGGGGTTTTTCATGCCCACATTGGAGAAGGCTCGTGAGATCGTTGAGCCCACTTTAACCTAGGAAAAGACCCAACACCTTAAAGCCTACATTGATGTTAGGTTATCTACTCCGCCTGTTCTCATCTTAATGTAGTCTGTAAACCCTTTGAGTCTTTTTTATCGTATGAGGTGAGCCGAGGAAAATGCTACAACACGTTGGAAAAGAAAGCAAAATACCTGACCCGGCGTCCAGCAACATCCTTCTGATCGCTACTATATGCGCTTCAAGAGCCACGCATGGTTGATTAAAGCTCCTGCCTCCTCGCGTCCTTGACCGATATATTCACATTCCATTGTACACTTCCTTCGGAGCGTGTCTTCCTTGCTAGCGCCTCCAACCTACGATATCCTTCGATAGGCAAACTGAGATAGTCTGTGAAGTGATTCTGTTGCCCAGGAATGGGTTGATCCCCTGTTCCAGCTTCGAACAATTTGCGTTTCTCGTTCACTTCTTCCGCCCACCGGGCAGGGACATAAGGCGATACATGAATCCACGGACGACCTCCATACATACCTAAAAAGAACAAGTAGCCAACAAGATCGTGCAGTATGAATACAAAACTGATGAACTCGCCATCATGGACAATCTGGTCTTCTAGATTTGATGTGGAATCATCCTGTCGCATGTTAGAATCCTGCATGTAAGAGAATGCGTCCAGTCGCTCGGGATAGATTTCCATAAAATCTCCGATAGTGATGCGGGATATCCGACTTGATACCGACATATTGTGCACTGTCATCGCACTTAAGATTCCCGAAGGCTCTTCAAGGCTTCGACTACCTGTCTCAATGTAAATAGTCTTCGTGGTGGCTTTTTTAGCCTCGATAGGATCCACTTTTGTTAAAGGCGTATTCAGTCTCTTGTATGTCGAAGTACCGGTGGGTGCTAAATCGATTCCAGAATGCAGTCCGGTCGAGTCGGAACAGTCCAAGAGTGCAATGATCCCAGTCCGGCGAATTAGACATGGAATGGTGATGCTGAGTCCATGATTGGTCATTTCGTAAGTTGTAGGCTGTCGTTTCCGCGAGGCATTGGGCCGAAATCCAGCCGAATTCGCGAATTGTGCGGGCGAAGATGCGAAGAGACCCATGAAGCCATATGGTTGATGGCTGGGAGCCCACGCGAAGATCGTATGGTCGTTATTCTGTTTGATGATTTCGAGCTGCAACCGGTAGAAGGCATCCCGGCCCTCTCCATACAACATTGGCATGTTCACCTGTACGAGGCCGAGTAAGCAGTATGCCTTATCCTCCTCGCGCGTTGTCACTCTACTGGAAGCCCAACTGAACTTCGCCGCTATGCTAGCGTTTTTAATCGCGGTTCGATCAAGTAGGCATTGCTTGTTGATCTTTGTTGCGGCGAAGATTAGTTCTACAAGGCTCGTCTTTGTGCCCAAAAATATCCAGTCCGAGTCGTAGAACTCTATTGTATCGGGCGCAAGGAGCTCTTGTAGCGTCCAACCTCTTGTGAACCACCGTGACAGTTGGAGATATCTGTTTTCGCGGTCGCGGGAAACGTCTGAGATGAATGCGTAGCAGATCGCGGCGTTCCAATACCACCTGTACATTGAATTTATGGCTTCTGACAGCTCAGCACTACTTCTCTTGTCAATACAGCATGTGTCAACCCAGGCCCATTCGAACCCAGCCTGCACGGCCTGGGCGCAGCATTGCGATATTTTTGAAAAGCCGGCCATGTCTTTCGCGTGAGGTTGAGCGATATCGTCAAAGCCGACTTCATCCTTACCCCACGTATGGGAAAGAATTACGTAGTCGGGAATGTTGGTGATGAAGTGACGCAACTTGAGAGATGTAGTGTCGAGCAGCCACATGGTGCGGTAGATTGGAAGAGTGAGAGTGAATAATGGCGAGGATGGGATTGAGGGTCAAGTCGAGGCAGTGCACCTAGACACGGATGCGAAACTCCGCCTCGCTCGCTTGCCCACCTTCACGGGCGGCAAGTGCAATGCAGCCATTCGACAATCCGCTCCCAGCTGTCAAATCTGTTTGAGCGGTGCACAACCTTGGAAGGTGGTACTGTATCCCGTGAGACTCTTTGCGTCACCAAAATCGACTGCGCTGCACGGTGATCTACATGCCAAGAGTCTCGCGAATCATAGCATCACGTGGCGGATGCCGTACGTACCTCCAGGGCTAGGTAACCACCGCTAATTGATGATAACTAACCTGCCTATCATCAAAATGAGCTTCCCACATCGAACGGCCCATCAATACCCCTAATCTCCTTCACCGCAATACCCAAAACAATATCCCCATCGATCTCCCTCTTTACACTCTCAGCTTCCACATGCCCACCCCCCACAAACCTAACCCCATGCGCCCTACAAGCCTCCTCCAACTTCTCCAGCCCCAGCACCAAATTTCTCACAAGACAAGTATGCAACGCCAACTGCTTCGCCTCCTGCAACCGAAAGACCTTGAGCACCCTCCTCGTGCCAAAGCCCGGTAAATCCATCTCAGCCAGCACATCCGCATTGTCCACAAACGGCTGGCCGATGATCGCTCTGCCTTTCTCCTCGAGGCAGTCGCGCAGTGCGAGGAGGTGTTCTCGGCCGGGAGGTGGTTCCGGGATCGCGTCCTAGGTGAAAGCGGAAGGGTTGTTAGGGGTGATAGGGTAAGGTGAGGCGATGTAGGGGAGGACGGCTTCCCAGCGGGTGATGATGGCTTGGAGGGTTTCGATCAGCCAGGTTGTGTGGGGGGTTACTTCGGGGGAGGTGGTGAGGGCGCGGTGGGCTTTTAGCCAGTCGAGTTTGCGAATTTGGGAGTGGTAGGCGTCGTAGCCTTTGTAGACTGCTTTTGTTTTCTTTAGTGGGGGTTGAAGGTAACTGTGGGTGGACGGCTCACCTTCACTGTAGAGGTCGTACGGCGAAGGTGGCTTTTCGTCTGTTGAGATCTCGTTACTCTGCGTTGAGTTGTTTGTTGTTGGCTGTTTTAGGTCATCACAGCCGGGTAGTGGCGGTAGTAGGTAGTCGGCGCGATTCATGGAATGATCGGTGAGGTTGGAATGTCGTAGTGCGCGAGTGGACGCATGATGCAATGAAGCTTTGAGCATGAGATCGATGCTGAGGAATAGGTTATCGTACGAGGTGATGTGGTAGCTTCCCACTGCCCAGAAGCGATGATCATGATCGTGATCGAAGCGACCCATTGAGAGAGCGGAAGGAACGACCGGCACCGAATTTCACTTGTCAAGTGAGAACAAGACGCAGCGCTGCAATGACATTTTCAGACTTTTTGGTCGATTTTTTGCAAAGACTCGCGGCATGATACAAGACCTGCTTATTGCTTTACAATCGTTACCATCGTTCCAGACCAAGACACGATGCAACATGAAAACGTGATAGTAACACAAAACCTGGCCCATGCACCAAGAGAGCGAGGTAATGACGAAATGAGAAAAAGTAGGGAGAGAGACCGTTACGCCGTCGCTGAATGTTCATATCGGAAACATGGGACTCGTCAATCGAGCGAGTGACTAGAGACCGCTCTATCATCTGAGTGGCAATGAGATCACTCGTCCTTGGTGATCATTCTTGGGGTGGACATTGGACGGCCGGCGAGAATGGCCTCGCGGTCTTGTCGCATGCCCTCCAGTACCCCGACGAGGCCGCCTTCCCGCATACGCTCCAGAACGACTTTCATGCCTTCACGCGCATTCGGCTGACTTCGCTGCGCACGGGAGAGACCAATTTTCTCGATGTTTCGCTGGAGAGCCGCGGTGCCCCAACTCCGCAGGAAGCCCATCTTTTGTGGTTGTTCCTCATCCGCAGCGTCCTCCCTCGCAGCCGCGCGCTTCTTCTTCCATGTCTCCCCGATGTGACTGTGTAGTGTGACAGAGCTTACGACGTCGGTAGTCTCACCAGCATCCTCGACTCTGGCACCTGCACCCTTGGCGCCAAAGTTGATGAAGCCCTGGCGTTGCGTGGCACCGTCCATGGCTTGCCGCACCTTCACGTCTTCAGGCACCAATGGCGAAGGACGTATGAACTTCTGCCTCTCTACGACAGACAGCACACCTGTCCATTCCAGATTCCGTGACTCCGTGTCCATCCATCCCTCTTTGATGTCTACGACCGACTTCTCGAGAATGTAAGTCTGCGATTCTCCGCTAGCTGAGGTGCCAAGAAGGGACCGCGGTACGAGCTTCAGAACGGCCGAAGGGACTTTGGAGCGCTTTAGGTGGAGGCGGATAGTCGTCAGGCGTTGGGTCTCCGGGTCGTAGTTACGGGCGATGGTGTCGGTGGAGAGCACGTGAGTGGAGTAAGGGTTCGGGTAGCGGAGGAAGTAGGCGAGCGAGACAGCGGGGAACGGATACGAGTACGTCTCATTGGAGGAGTAGAACTTGACCATGGTGACGTCGTCGTGATCGAATCGGAGTCTGTAGGCGTGGGTGGGCGGTAAAGGTCGGGAGATATAAAATGGTATAGGTAGGAGCTCAAGGCAGCCTGGAACGCGCGGTCGTCTATCGCCGGTGATGAAGTCGCATGGTCAAGCGCATCCAGCTGTGACAATTGGACAGGCTGTTAAGTCGCGCTGGAGAGGGGTAGGGCGTCGTGTCGGGCTGGGTGGTGTGAGGACCAGGGATAGAAACGTCTGGAGCTCTCGCCATCCTGGCGCCATGACGAGATTTGCTGACCTGCATCGGCTTTCCCTCCCGTAACGCCGCTGTGGCTGGGGCGTGGCGCAGAGTGTGGCGGAGTGTGCGGGGCAGGTCTAGCCACAGGAACGCCAAATTGAGGTGGGGTCTCCCATCGCCGAATATCTAGTGACTCAGCTCCAACACCAAAGAATCGCGCCACGTAATCCCCCAGGCTGGAGTCACTCCTTCATTCACGGCCCGACACACAAGCCATCCTCCAACACAGCCAGCACCATGACCGAGCCCGAGCCACCCGCCGTCGCCGCCCTCTCACTCTCCGACACAGCGACGCAATCCGTCTCAAAAGCGACCGAGCAGGAGATCAACCCCTGGGATGTACAGGCCGGCGTAGACGAAGAGGGAAATGTCAAGCAATTCGACTATGTCGCCATCTCGCAAAAGTGGGCCACAAAACTCATAGACCAACCGCTGTTGGAGCGATTCGAGCGCGTCACAGGCCATAAGCCGCACCGCTGGTTACGGCGTGGCCTTTTCTTCTCCCACCGCGATCTTGAGCTCATCCTGGACACATACGAGCGCGGCGACGACTTCCTATTGTACACCGGCCGCGGACCCAGCAGTGATGCCATGCACATTGGTCACACTATACCCTTCGAGTTCACAAAGTGGTTGCAGGATGTCTTCGACGTTCCGCTGGTCATCATGTTGACAGATGACGAAAAGTTCCTGTTCAAGGAGAAGCTCAAGCAGGAGGAAGTCTACGAATTCTCGCGGCAGAACGCCAAGGATGTCATCTCCGTCGGCTTCGATGTCAAGAAGACCTTCATGTATATCGACTCTGAATTCTTCACATCCGGCTTCAACAGACACTTCAGTCTCAACACCACTGAGTTCGAGAAGCTAGTCACCAACAACCAAGTGCGCGGCGCTTTTGGTTTCGATGGCTCAACAAACATTGGCAGCAATGCATTCGCAGCTAAGCAATGCGTTGCCGCTTTTGCCTCATCATACCCCTTTATCTGGGGTGAAGATCACACGACCTACAAGCGCTCGAAGAAGCTTGCTTCCATACCCTGTCTGATTCCCTGCGCTATTGATCAAGATCCGTACTTCCGCCTGGTTCGTGAGAACTGCCACAGAATGGACCTCCCCTCGCCCAAACCAGCCCTCATACATTCCAAGTTTCTCACTGCATTGCAAGGTGCCGGTGGCAAGATGAGCGCGTCCGATGCCAACTCTGCCATCTTTATGAGCGATACACCAAAGCAAATTAAGACCAAGATCAACACCAAGGCTTTCTCTGGTGGCCAAGAAACACTAGAGCTCCATCGCGAGAGGGGTGGAAACCCCGATATCGACGTACCGTACCAATACATTGGATACTTCGAAGACGATGACGAGAAGCTCACGAAGCTAGCTGAGGACTACCGCAAAGGCGAGCTATTGACTGGCGAGATGAAGAAGGAATGCGTAGACACCATGACTGTGTACGTCAAGAAATTCCAAGAAGCAAGAGCAAAGGTCACCGACGAGATTCTCGACGAGTTCCTCCGCCCGCGGAAGCTAGAGTGGAAGGGTAATCCGAACCCTACCAAGCCCAAACTCGAGCAACCGGCACAAGACACCGAGAGCGGGGGTCCTTCATTGGACGCCGACGGAAAGCCGATGACCAAGAACGCCATGAAGAAGGCGGCCAAGATGGCTGAGGTCGAGCGCAAGAAGAAGGAGAAAGAAGCCGCTGCTGCCGCGAAGCAGTGAGTATACCAAAGCTTGAATCTTCGTTGAAGAGATAGATGCACGATACCAATATGACCGAGTCACGTTCACCTGCAGCCTATTCTTAGCCTTCCACGGGTGTATTGATTGTAATGTTCCAGCGCAGGATACTACCCGGGCCGTTTCCTGATGTAACATCACGCATTGTTTCGAGAGCTATGCTAACGGGATCTAGAAATTGCTAACCTTAGAAGTATCACCGAGCGCATTAGCCAGATCATGACGTGAAGCGCCCCAGATCTCTTCAGTGCTCCCGCTCGGCGCTTATTAGTTTATGGGTTGAGCGACATGAGAGCGGATCATAATGTGGACCGTACCACTCTCCATACTTTACCCCAGTGGTACGCCGGTCGCGTGCTCCCGTCCGGCCCGCGACGGCCGACCACAAAGCTTGTATCTGCTTCACAGTAGACCGGCGTAGGAGTCACTTCAACCACCGATAACCTGTTCTGCCTAGAGCCGCCAAGTTGTCTTCGAGTCACGATGCCTTCAAGTTTTGATCGGCCTTCTACTCCAGCTGGCTAACGTCTTAGTCCGAGGACTCGCCTTCCGCTCGCTCGCCCTTATGTGCTACCTTTCGCCGCTGCCTACCCCAAGTGTCTTCTTAGTGCACTCAATCTCGGGTTCTGCTGAACATGGCTCGCTCATTTGAGGTCATGGGCATGTCATCCCGTCCGGTCCTAATCAACCTGCGTCCCATTCCCTCGTGACCCCGCGGTCTTCTTGACTCCGCATCCCCGCGCGTGCTCTATATGTCAAGTGTGACAGTCATCACCCCCATCCGTGACTGGCGTACACTTCCTTCTCCTATCCCGACTTCCTACAAGTATTGCTGTCGCTCAAACTTCTACACAAGACGATTCATACCATAGCATCATGGTGTCAGCCATGGAGCGGAAACGACATGGTGTCGTCGACTTTGATCAGCAACTTGTGGAGCAAGGCCAATCAGACACACTAAGTTTCGACAGCTCAGACGACACCCTCACCTCCCTACCGACGATATCAAAGCTCGAATCGACGGATGCGATACTAGAGAGAACGACTACTATTGCCGAAAGCAACAACGAAGCGGAACGATCAATGTCGCTTCGCGAAGGCATGCGCCTATACCCCAAAGCAATAACATGGTCCGTGTTACTATCGATGACACTCATCATGGAAGGGTTTTCTACTATTCTCGTACCCAATTTGTTCGCAATGCAACCGTTCCGGAAACAATTCGGCACATTACAATCAAATGGCTTGTACGAAATTAGCGCCGACTGGCAAAGCGCACTTGTGAACGGCGGCCTGGCAGGACAAATCGTAGGGCTATTTGCAACAGGAACACTCGCTGAGCGCATCGGGTACCGATACACACTCATGGTAGGGTTGGTGGCAATGAGTGTGTTCATACTCGTACCTTTCTTCGCCACAGGTAAGACGGTTCTGTTGATAGGACAGTGTCTACTAGGTATGCCTTGGGGCATGTTCCAGTGCATATGCACGGTGTATGCTGCGGATGTATGCCCAGTGGCCTTACGAGCGTATTTGACTACGTATGTATCGATGTCTCTCTTTCCTCTGACTTCGCACTCGGTTTGGTCAAACGAAGCTAACAACGTCAAGTTATGTCAACGCGTGTTGGGTCCTCGGCCAACTAGTAGCGTCTATCGTGATGCGCGGGATGATTAACAACACGACCACATGGTCCTACCGCATACCCTTCGCGCTACAGTGGATCTTTCCAGTGCCAATCTTCTTCGCCGTTTACTTCGCGCCTGAATCGCCTTGGTGGCTCATACGACAAGATCGCTTTGTGGAAGCGATGAAGACGTTGCGTCGGCTGCGCACACAACCAGCAACCATGTCAGATGATGAGTTCGAGAGAGTTCTGAACGGCTCAATGGAGGCCATGATACAAACCAACGAGAGAGAACAACAAATGCAGAGTGGCACGAGTTACAAAGACTGCTTCAAGGGAGTGGACCGGCGCAGGACCGAGATCACGTGCATGGTTTGGATTATCCAGACGCTGTGTGGCAGCACCTTCATGGGTTTCTCCACCTACTTCTGTAAGTCAGCCAACGTCGCGCGATATAACGGACTTGGCGTAGACTAATTTCATTCAGACGAACAAGCAGGTCTCGGTTCTTCTCACGCTTTCACCCTCTCTCTAGGCCAGTTCGCACTCGGTCTAATCGGCGTCTTCATATCTTGGGCTCTCATGGCACACTTTGGGAGGCGCACACTTTACCTCTCCGGACAAGTCATGACTTTCATGTTCGTACTGCTCATCGGGATACTAGCTTGCATACCACACCGCCACCACTTCGTCACCGTCCGCTCAGCGGTAGTAGGCACATCCTCTCAAGTCGGGAATCCACATCCTACGGCACTCAACTGGTCTATCGCAGCGCTACTCCTCGCCTTCACACTAGCGTACGACGCAACGCTTGGACCCATCTGCTATGCCCTCGTCTCGGAAATCCCTTCCACGCGTCTGAGAAGTAAGACAATTGTGCTGGCGCGCAATTGCTACAATATCTCAGGCATCGTCACAAACATCATCACGCCACGCATGCTCAATCCCACGGCGTGGGGTTGGGGAGCTAAAGCAGGCTTCTTCTGGGCAGGCACAAGTGTGATTGGTATCTTGTGGAGTTGGTGGCGGCTTCCCGAACCAAAGGGAAGGACTTTTGGCGAGCTAGATGAGCTGTTTGAGAGGAAGGTTGCCGCGCGCAAGTTCAAGACTACGGAGTTTACGGTTGGTGGGGCACTCATCACGAGAACGACGAAGAGTAGGGTATAGGAGCATGGAATATGAAGAAGAAGGGAGTGGAAGATGCTAAGTAAAGCATGTGACGCGATTACGAATATTTGTTTGCGCGGTCTCGAGTTGAAGCCAGGTGGAAGCTAAGATGCAGTTAGAGCAATGTCGTCCATCTTCGCGAGAGAGTGAATGTGCAAGTAGCCATTGTTACTGATGTAGCTTGTTGTACTATTAACAACATTGAAGTAAACATGGCAGTCTAATCATGAATATCGAATCATCACATTGTATTGCACACTACAGGCTATCTATTCAACACAGATCGATACAAAGGATTGACACGGCACGCGAAACTACTAGAATTCATATTTGGATTGGCTCAACGATAATTCGCGTCCCTATGATATACGCTTAAGCATAAGCCAGTCTCTCCTCCGTCCACCCCGGCCTCAAGTACTCAGAGTTAAAGTTCGAGCTCCAACTACTCTCAATAGCATACTCCTGCACAAGCTGCACATCAACCTGTGCACCCTCCTCTGACTGTGCCCACACACTCAAACCAATCACGTTGTCTCCTGAGTAGTTGAGGATACCCGGTGGAACAGGGAACTTGATCTCATTGCCGACGTACGGGTTGAAGCGCGCGTATTGGTAACCATTGACGAAGAGCTGGGCACGAATAGTCTTCGAGCCGACGGCATTGAGGACGAAAGCGAAAGAAGCATCGACTTCAGCAGGTACATCGAGAGGGATGGTTGTGCGGTAGAACTTGATGTCTGCGCCTTCGAAACCAGTGGATGGTGCGCCGGATGCCCACTCAGAGTCGTCGAAGCCGGGGAGATGCCATCCGAGACGCTCGGCTGTAAGACCACCTTCAGCAAGAGGGCCGCGTACAGGGTCGAGTAGCGCATCTTCGCCGCCGGCTTCACCGGCGATCTTCCAGGATGTAAACTCTGCGCCTTCGAGAGTGGCACGGAGGATACCGCGGGGGTCGGTCGCACCACCGCGTAGATCGTGACCGGTGTTGTCCTGTGCGACGAGCAAGACGTTCGTGCTGTTCGCGTGCAGAGTTGCGTTGGCGAAAGATAGTGTCATGTTGCCAACGCCTAGGGTAGTGTTGCCCAACCATGATCCGACCAACTCACCGTTCAACCATGCGCTCCATCCAAAGGCAAGACCACCCTGAACGGAAAGTTCCACACCGGTGGCTGAGCCATCGAAGTAACCGCGGAAGAGGTGGAAGCTGTTGTGGAAACCGTACTCGTCAACGTAGAGAACAGGCAGGGTGTCGGGCTTGGTAGGGTTGGGGGTGGTGGTGTGGTCAGCGACAACCCACGCAGCACCGCTGTCATCGTACTCGGGCATCTTCTCTGGGAGTCCTTCGTTCATCTTCCAGTTGTCCAAGGAGGGAAGGCTGATGGTACCGTTGAACACAGCGACGTGCGCCTTCAAGCTACCGTACGATGTGCGTGAGGTTGCTAGCTCCTTTCCGTTCCAGGAGAGTGTCTTCGCACTGCCAGTGGCAAAGACTTCGATGTCGGTGCTGTTCATGATGTCACCCTTGAGAGCGAGACAATCAGCATCGAGAGCTACACTGCGGACGAGGTACGGGCCCTGGACGAGCACGGATTGGTCGACTGGCGCGAAGGGATCCTTCGAGAGATTGGGGGCCCAGAAGAGGTATGCAGTAGGCTTGTCAGCGACAACAACCTTTACACCGTTGTCAAACTGATAAACGTTCATGCCGGAAACCTTCTGAATGTTGGTTGTTAGACCGTGTGCTTCGGCATGGAAAGTCGCGTTCGAGCTGGTTCCGCTGCTGACCAGAGAGCCCTTCGCAGCACCCTTAATGTGGAACTCAACAGACTCTCCGACACCGGTAGACAGTACCACAATTGGCTTGTGATCGACCATAGCGTATGTGAGAACCTCAGCAGTCGAGTAGGTGAGGGTGTTGTTGCCCATGGCAAAATCGGTAACAAGGATCTTAGACTGATGACCGTCGAGAACAATGGAGCCGGCATGCTGAGGAATAGTCAAGTTTCCGACGGAAGTGCTGACATGTAGCTTGAACGACTCCTTGGTAGCAGACGAAGACGTGGAGTGAATCGTAACGTAGAAGGCGGCGTTGGTAAGAGGATTGCGGAGCTCGCTAGCCTCAACCGCCGGGTTTGTGGAGTATGAGCTTGAGTTGCCGAGACGGTTGGTGACGGTGAGATCATCAGCGACGCGGGTGAACATGGCCAAGTTCTTGGTCTCGTAAAATTTGGCGCCGATCTCACGGTTCTCGCTGATGGGACTGCTGTAGTCGTATGATGTAGCTGTGACTGGAGCAGCTAGAGCACCCCAGTTGGTTCCTCCAAACATCATGTACAGCGACACGGCGGTCACACGCTGAGAGATGAGGTTTCGGTAAAATAGGTTCGCGAAGTCGGCTCCGATGTCAGCAGGGCAGCCTCCTTCGGGTCCACCCCATGGGTTGTAAGAGCCACCCTGGAACTCTGGGAAGAAGCTTGGCTGAGTAGGAGATACCTCCACGAAATGGTCGTAGTAGTCGATGACCTGGTAGGCCACGTATTCTCCGTTGGTACCAGTGCACTCGTCCAGGTTGCATGACCAGCACGATGGGTAACTGTCCAAGCCAGCAACATCGACGTTGCCGACAGCACCAGGCGCATAGTCTTTACTCCAGCTCTTGGTGTTCATGTTCGGGTCGTTGTGGATGAGAGGAACATCAATGCCGTTGGCTCGTGCAGAGTCTTCTAGTGCCTGCATGTATCTTCCGGCAGCATCGTTGGGGATCTTCTCATCACGGTCGTTCCATTGCTCGCCGTACTCATTTTCGATCTGGTAGACCAGTGCGTTGCCACCCTTGGTCACGAGATGCTTGGAGGTGAGTTCGGAGAACTTGGCGAAGTAGGGGTCCAAAGCCTGGAGATATCTTGGGTCGTCGTCTCTTAGCTTGCCATAGGCTCCTGTCGTGAGCCAAAGTGGAAAGCCTCCGGCATTGGCTTCAGCGTTGACATATGGACCTGGCCTCGTAATGACATACAAGCCAACACGTTCCGCGATCTCAAAGAGCTTCGTGAAGTCGTGAGCGCCGCTCTCGAAGTCCAACGTCTGGTTGTTGGCACTGTGGTAGGCCCAGTTGCCGTAGAATGCAAAAGCCGTGAATCCTGTTTGTTGTCAGCATCGGCTCATAGTACGTGGCGAGTTGATGAATTTACCCGCCGCCTTGATCTTCTCCAATAGATCTTCCCAGACCTCGTAGACTGGAATGCGCCAGTAGTGAATCTCTCCGCTAAAGACGAACAGACGCTTTCCATTGACCTTGAAGGAGTAATGGTCCCATTGTACGACGTCGTTGAGACCATTGTCGTGTAGTGGCCATGCACTAGGTGTGTTATTTTGAGCGTTAACACCAGATCCATTGGGTAGAGTTGCCAGCGAAGACAAAGCTGAGAGCCACGAGAGCCCTACGAGAGTCTTCATGATGGATGCAGGACGAAGATGTCGAGGCCAATGAGCGCTGTCGCCGTTGTATCGGACATGCTGAGGGTATAAGAGCACTACGCAGGTACCAAGCCCCAGTCTACCCCGAATTGCGTACAAGACACTAATGCCGCGCTATGATGGAATGCATTGTGGATTGCGGGGATGTCAAGGTCGTCTCAATGGTGGAATTGAGATGCCCATGCTCGGACGCTGGGCTAGGGTGCGCCGAGGCCCGGGTAAACGTTGTCGACTTCGCATCGGCGGCGGGTGCATTGCGCAGATAGGTTAGCATCACGGACATCTTGCATTCTTTCCGCTCGGTCAAGAGGTTGGACAGGAAACCGGGAGAGAAAAGGAAGTTTTGCGTGATCATGACCTGGGTTGAAGAACTTGGGAACGGCGGTTGATCCCGAACAAGTTCGTTCAATTCTCATTCCCGGCATGGACCGGTCGACACCGCATCTTTGGGCTCCGCGACGATGCATCAATCAGAGGCGTCTATTAATGAGAAGTCGAACATCAGATACCCAAGCTTTTGTTGTCAGGTGGTATGTACATGCTGATGAAGAGGAACTCGTGGGTGGCGGCGTCAGGAGGCTCGGGGTAATGCAGCCGAGCTATTTTATCCGCGTCTACTTTGCGCGAAACGTTTGGTGGTATGTCGACAATTGGTCTTCTGGATATACAGCACCACGACCGCGATCAGTAAACAAAGGATACACGTGTGTCCAAAATGGAATGAATGTGATTAGAAGATGCCGTCGCGTTGCCTCAGGAGTAGCTTCCCTACACTAGTGCAAGCACTGACCCTTAACGCGCTAGCTGGAAGAAAAGCGCGTCTACGCATCTGTGCTGACCCTTCCACTCCGACACGATCTTCTCCACAAAACAGAATAGGACACAACCAACTCATACAAATCAAAACTGAACAGGCTTGGAGCCAACATTAGACTACCGATGAGCAAACATGGAGGCGTAGCGTCAATGTAGGCTCGGGGACGTTCAATTTTTCCCTTGAATGGGATGCAACCCAAAAACACGTCGTACTCTGATGATCTACTCGTTGTCCCTGACGTCGATGACGGTGGACTTAAACTTGCGCGCGGAGATCTTCCGGTTGAAGAGAATGTCAAGCTCACGGTATGAGCGGCCCTTGAGCTCAGGGAGGCCGAAGTATGCGCTGATGAAGCAGACGCAAGCTGTACCGCCCCACACGTATCCACACTTACCAGCCATGTTCCAGCCCGTGGGATTGAGCATCTGCGAGGCTAGGTAGATCATGGGAATCTCGGCGACATAGTATGCGGCTCGGCCAACACCAGTGCTTAGCGCGCGGAGACGGACGGATGATGTTTCGGCGATGATGGAGTATGAGATCGGACCCATGGCTCCTGCGAAGACGAACGAAATGACGATGCCCAAACAAGCTTGGGCGTAGTTGGTCGCGCTGCTCTGGGGGATGGAAGCGCAGATTCCAAGAACGAAGAGCAGGCAGATGTTGATGGCGGTTCCACCGAGATAAATTGTGCGGCGGCCGAAAAAGTTGCTGAGAGGCCACGCGCAGATGTTGGCTACCAGCTGCAGGCACGAGTTGATCAAGTTCAGCTTGAAAGAGAAGTCAGAGGACATCCCAGCCTCTGCGAACAGTCAGCGTTGCATCTTTAGGAATTGCGGCGATTCTTGACTTACGCTCGAAAAAGAACGTTGCTTGGTTGGCGATCAGGTTGCCAGCGAAGTTCTGAGACGCGTAGATCAAGCAGGTAATGAGTGTCCGGCGGAGGTCGACTCCCTTGACGAGATCAAGGAGAGAAGGCTCGCCGCCCTTGTGAGCTTCGATCTGCACTGTGCGCTCCATCATAGCAAGCGTGTCTTCGGCGGCCGCTTGAGTTCCGTTTCTACGACCAAGGCGCTTGATGGACTTCAGCGCCTGTTCCTTGCGCCCTCTGCGCACTAGCCACCATGGCGATTCGGGTGCGAAGAAGATGAGAACCATAAGAGGGGTCTAGGGATGTCAGCTATCGTAAGGGAGCGGAAGAAGAAGGTACTTACAGGAAATACCCACTGTAGGGCCAGAGGACCTCTCCACGCCCACTCGTCGTTTCGCTTGTTGTAGCTGTAGGTCGCAGCAGCGACAATGATGCTTCCAATAGACCAAGACATCTGAAGTGTAGCCGTGCAGGCACCACGAAGAACCAGAGGAACGACCTCACTGGCGTAGGCCGGCGAGTTCGCGATGAACATGCCCCATGGGATACCTTCGAAAGCTTGCCCAATGACGAGCACTGCGAGCGAATCGGCCTGGGTACTGTTAGTCCCAGAAATGAGATCACGGATTATCATACTTACGAAGAAGGAAATGAAGATGGTCGCATTCATCAGCATAAGTGCCAGCAAAGTAGTCCAGCGGTAACCAAGACGGTTGGTTATAGGACCAGCGAGGAAGACTCCAATGAAGGCACCGCATTGGCCAGCTTGGAATAGTGAACTCTGCCACTTGGTAGGGATTGTCTTGCCAACTTCGCCAGCGACCTGAACACCATATCGTTCTTTGAACGCGGCAAGAGCAACAAAGTTGCCGTTCAAGAACATATCGAAAGACTCCATGACCTGTTCAGTGTCAGCGACATCTTATTGGAAATGCTAGCAGGGGTCAAAGACTTACGATAGTAAAGCAAAAGATGAAAGCCCAAAAGCAAGCCATAGGATGGTCCCTCATGGCTTCCCACATTCCCATATCATGTTCGCGGCTTTCAGCTGCCTGAGCATCGGTCATGAGCTCCTTGTCCTCGAAGATCTCGGCCTGACGACTGAGGCTCTTCTCCAGGACTCCATCGTCGACCGCAGGGGTACCATCTCGCTTGGGTTCGGCAAAGCCCGCCATTTCGAGTTAGCGTGTAAGCTGATTGGACGCCACGGAGTGCGAAGAACGAATAAGCAAAAGCCGATGCCAAAAGCCAAGCAGACATGGTGAGCTTGGAGAGCTTATATACTTTATACACTCTAGATTCGACCTCGGTGTGGGTACACTCTGCTATCATCAACCCACTTGAGCCCATGGGGCCCCGCGACAAGCTTTCAAGGGTGCTTGTCATGTTGATGGGTCTTGATTGGCGGGTCTCTGGGGTAGGAGGAGGCCGGGGTCCGAGCAGAGCCGCGCAGCACTCTCTAGCCTGAAACGTCGCGATATGGAGGCCTGCTATTGATGCGAAATTCGAAAGCTAGGAATCTAATGTAGCTTGTTTAGGTAATCTTGCCGTACAACAGTGGATAGAAGAGCTACGCGATACAAGTCTTGCGGAAGTACTCCCTCAAGCACATTAGTGAGGCTGAAAAGTGGGATGACAACGTCGGTATACCTCGTGTACGCGATGCACATGAAGCGAATAGGAATGACGCGGAAGTATGGAGGAGTGCTATCTCCAATCTCACTTGGTAATGATGGGCATCGAGACAGACTCGAAGGAGGGTAGTAAGCCCGCCACCGACTACGATCGTTGTTCATGATTGCTATTCCTTCAGTTTCGCGAGTTTTGAGCTCAAGGTCCCACCCCCATGGAGAATCTCTGGGGAGTACCAAGTTCTTAGCATGGGAGTGCCTGTAGATCCAAAGACCAAATTCTCGGTTGACCTGAGATCGCCTGTTTGCACAGCAATGGACTCGTACGAGCGGCCAATGTCGGAGACTACGGCCGGTCATGGACAAGCGTCGGTGGATCCATGAGCACTGTGAATCCTCAATCGCATGATTCCCAACATGCTTGATCTGTGGGGTAAGTATCATTCCTAGGCAGTGTCCGTTGGAGAAGACAAGAAATTCATCAACCGCGCAAAGAGCCACGGACGGGATACAACTTGCAGACAAGTAACAGCCACCACGTTGATCCGACGAGTATTGCTCGGTGCTCTGGGTAGGTTCCCCTCTGGGTATATGGTTTCTGTTTGTATTGCATAGTAATCAAAGCTAGGGCACGTTGCAAAATAAGCCTTCGCTGCGCGTTCTAGAAGCGAGGTCGGCATGCACCAGCGTTCAGCACGTATACCGCTTTCAGGAAGCGGGCCGCATACCACTGTTGACAGTTCCACGTGAGGATGAAACCCCTATGTGCTGTCTTGTCCTAGTCACGACTGTCGCTCGCTCAAGCAGTGAAGGCGGATTGTTCGTAAGCCATTACTCAGCTGCATGGCTGAGGGCCATGACGTAGCTGCGACTGGTACGTCACCCGAACATGAACGGGTGAGTTCAACATCGGTCCAACATGTCTTGCAATATTCCGCCTGAGCGTTCATAGACCCCGCGAGGTCTTCACTCCCGGTTCGCAGGGTTGTCTGTGAGCAAGTTCTATAGACACATTGAGTCATGCCGTACGACATTGAAAGTTGTTGCGACATAGCTCTAAGACAAGGCCTTTCAGTTCGTAGCCGTCTAAGCGTACATCTTTCGATGCGGAAGTCCGTTGTGTCACCTTGTTCCAGGAAAGACTGAACACTCTGGAGCCTACATTAACCTGTAAAAATGCAAAGTATGCGAGCCAACGTCGACTTAGACAATAGGACATTCAGTCTCTTACTTGAATTAGGGTGGTGTTGTATATAGGTTCTAAGACTAATATTTCAACCCGGGTAATGATTTTGGAGACTAAATGATTTGCGATGATAGGCCTACCGAATATCCGGGTATGCATGTACTGTTTTCTGCGTGCATTAGATCCAGTGTGTATAACACACTTACTTGTAGTCGGGTACAGTCCCGCAGATGCGAGCTTCCCCTCTTACAAGGCTTCTTCCTGGACGAGAAGGCGCTCTGACAATACGCAGACAGCAGCGGGAAGCTCAGCTCGCGCCATAACGATAACGGGAACCCAGTAAACGATTCTGGAGAAGATCACCGGCACGTGTATGAATGAGACATATCGTATTCATGTAATGGCCCAGCGGCTTCCACGCACGGTATTGGCAGGCGTTCTGAGCCGGCGAGGCAGCGGCAAGCCATGCGACATGGCGCCGAAACGCCACGGCGGCACGGATGGGGGCTGACAAACAAGGGAAAGCGAGGACATCGACATCTCTGCAGCAAGGCCGTAAAGCTAAGCATGCGTGTAGCGGGCTGAATTGAAAGCATGTGGGTGGCATGATAATGGCGGGGGACTGACTGCCGAAGCTAGCTCTTCTTAGCGTGCCAGTAGCGCCGCATCGGACCGCCTGGTGCTCGCCTCGCCTCCATCTTTATCGCGTTCATCTTCTCTTTCGTGCCACACCAAGAACGCCCTAACTACAACGGGGCCACGTTGACAGGCTGTCAAAGCAAGTTCCCTATCTTTTCGGAACCACACGCGCCTGCAGCTGTACAGCCTAGTGGTGTCTCTACCCACGACCCCACCGGAAGGAAAACAGCGTCCATACCTTCCATCTGCATTTTGCGATTGGCTGGACGGAAACGAGAACGACCTCCCCGACCTCGCGTTTGTTCCTGAGGCCCTTCTTCTGTGTTGGCGAGCAGATTTTCGCCGTCATGAAGCAAACAGTCCCAGATAGCGCCACCAGGCTGCAAAGTTCCAGCCCGATACGTCACAGTTTGCTCGCTCTCCAACCATATACCTCTTGGTATGGTGGCTGCGGCTGTAGTGCTCTCGCCATCGGTGCCTATTTTGGAGATGTCGAACGCCCTTTTGCAGCTCGCTTGTGGCGGTGAGCAGTAGGAGTCGAGTTGTCGTTTCCAGCGTTCCAACCTGGGTGGCAACGATAGACATTGCATTGTATGATTGGACGCTCTAGCTTGGAAGCAGGGATCCATTCCATGGTACGTTTGATACATGTACGGGAGAGCGGAGAATCGCTACCATGGAGAGGGTCGACCATGGCCCTATGCATTACGTCTTCTCCCGTAAAGATACGGCTTCTTACTGTGATCTACGCGTGACTAGGGAAAATTTCGCATCTCTCCAACCAGTTGTCTCAGACACCTCGGCATTCAGCAAGCGGAAGCTCGCATTATTGTTACAGAGAAGCGTCAATCTTTACAGGAAGCAACTCTCGAGAACCGTGGACCTTGCGATGATGAAAGTCGACATCATGGAGCAGAGTCGGAGCAAACCTGCTTCCACCGTCTATCCATGGATGGACACTGAACATGTCACTGGGCACTTGAGGAAATGTTTCAAATTCGTCTATGATAAAGTCAAGTTACTGAACGGCCGGGTGGACGGCATGGAAGCGCAAATGGCGCATCTCAAACAGCTTGTCGAAGACGTTAAGAGAAAGTCCGAAGCGGACAACCAAGGACTGCAAGGCCATATTGATACTCAGAAGGCGCAGAATCAGCAGCTGCGAAACGAACTGGATGCTGAGAGGGATCGAAACCAGCGACTAGAGACTACGATCAATAATTCGCAACAGTCAATCACCCGAATTGATCAAAAGTCACATGATCTCTCCAACCAGTTCCTTGCCCAGAAGACTATCACTACCGCAAATTTCCAAAGGACAGATCGACTCGTGTCAAAATCCACGCAGAAAATTGAGTCGCTGGAACGGTCTGGCAATACCTACATCCAGAGCATTGTCGATCTCAGAGAGGACCTAGAAGATCGCTTCGAGACAGCAGTGGTTCATACCCAAGAATGCTTGCGTCACAACAAAACCGCCTGGATCAAAGGTCTAGAACTCCTCAGAACCGAGACGGCGGAAAAGCTCGCCACTACGACAGATCACTTCTCCACCGCTATTGATACCGTGCAAGCACAATCCCGCGAGCATACGGAAGCGTTCGAAAAAACAGCTCTGGTCCTGGACCATAACTCTCAGCGTATGGAAGAGCTCGGAAATGCGATGGTAGAACCACAGCTCCTGGAAGGCATGAATCACCGCGTCGAGAAGCTTGAAAATGCTGTGGTATCGCATGATGCGGCACTGCGAGCTTCTCAGGCCATAACTACCAGACTCGATTCCCTAGATGCCCGCCTGGGCGTGTCGGAAGTCGCCCTCCATTCTATGCAAACGCCGACATTGACACCCCCGACTACCGCAACAGTTAATTTCGCTCTCGACGGCCTTCGGACCAAGCTTGATGCAATGGACTTGTGCATGAAGAATGAAGTTGCCTCAGTTAGGATCTGCAAAGAACGACTCGTCGCATTGGAAAAGCACCGCGGTACCCCTGCATCTCGCAAACTTGACAATAGGGTCTGCGTATTGGAAGAGAACTACGGCAAGATGCGCAATGACCATACAGACATGACCGCCAAGTGTGTCACCCACGAGCAGTTTGCTGCAGTAAGCGACGCCCTTACTACCTCCCTCCAGACGACTATTCAAGACCACCGGGAAGAGGTAAAGCAGAGGATGGAGTATAATGTTGTACTCCTGAATGGGCTAAGGGGTCAGCACCTACAAAATATAGAGACCTCTCTCAAAAAGGTCGTCCAGGATAACGCATTTCCCGTGAGTACCTACCACATCATCTCCATGATGTCTGCCTATGATCATAAACTAATAAATCGGACTAGCACCTACTTCAAGACGCAGAAAGCGCACAGCCTGCCCGAGCACCAGCACTACAGTCAGCGTATCCATCACCACCCGCGGCGAATCTGACACATCCCAGGCCGACGCATGATAACTGGTCACAAAACACATCCTCCGCTCCCGTGGCGTTCCAACAGGCCATGTACATGCAGCACGCACCTGTGTCTGATGCTCGACAAGGAAAACAGTCATTCGCCGATACCATTGACCTCACCGCACCTGGACAGCCTACATTCTTTCGACAAGTGCCCGAGAAGCGACAACGGATTGATCGACCGGCGCAACAGCAGGGTCAGTATTCAACGCAGCAGCAATGGCAGCAACAAGTGCGACAACAGGCTCAGCAACAAGCTCAGCAACAGACACAGCGACCGGCACAACAACAACATCTGAATCAAAATCGTCCATCAACTGCCATGGACGTCATGCAGCAGAGGCAATGACCAGGAATGCAGATGGAATGGTCAACCGAAGGGCATCACGATGTGAGATTGCGGATGGGACGGCAGTTGCAATAGGCGAGGATGATGCCATGGATATGGACGTACGGAATGAGCAGTGGGATCGTAGAATCTTACTGAAAGGTATCAGTGATAACCTAGGGGTGAATAGGTGATGTGTTGGGCACTGTGAAAGTGTTTAGTTGATATGCTATGGTATACTTATAACCCATCTGTACGTCTTGATGCGTATCAGAGTGACGTGACCAAACTTATCAACCTCTCAAATAGTTATCTTAGCACTAAGCTTGTATTTTCATTGCACCAGCATCACGATAACGATATCAGTGTCATGAGAATGATCGTGACGCGATAGTATGAATGACGCCTGACTCGTCTCCGCTCCAACGCATGCTGTATTGTATTGTATTTTACATTTTTACTATTTACTTCCCATCACGGCGCCTAGTTCTTGGGCTTGTATTCGGAGGGGTTGACCATAAGCTCGGGCCTGACGTACTTGTCAAAGTCCGACTCGCTGATGACCTCGAGCTTAAGCGCAGCCTCCTTGAGCGTGAGGTTGTTCTTGTGTGCGTATTTAGCGGTCTTGCTAGCGGCGTCGTATCCGATGACGGGGTTGAGGCAGGTAACGAGCATGAGACTGTGTCAAGTTAGCTATGCGATGAAACCACACTTAGGGGAGAGGAACTCACCTCTCGCTCATGATGGAGCTGATACGCTTCTCGTCAGCCTCAAGACCAGCAACGAGGTTCTTCTCGAAACTCCTCATGCCGTCGGCGAGCAGACGCGAGCTGTGCAGCAGATTCCGGATCATGACGGGCTTGAAGACGTTGAGCTCGAAGTTACCCTGTGATCCAGCGAAGGTGGTAGCGGCCTGGTTACCGAAGACCTGGGCGCAGACCATAGTGAGGGATTCGCACTGTGTGGGGTTGACCTTTCCGGGCATGATGGAGGAACCGGGTTCGTTCTCGGGCAGCTTCAGCTCACCGAGACCGCATCGGGGGCCGGAGCCGAGGAAACGGATGTCTTGGGCGATCTTGAACAGGGAGGTTGCGAGGGTGTTGAGCTGGCCGTGGGCCTCGACGATGGCATCGTGGGCAGCGAGAGCCTCGAACTTGTTGGGTGCGGTGACGAAGTCCTTGCCGGTCATCTTGCTGACTTCCGAAGCAATGTCCTTTGCGAAACCCTTGAACGTGTTGATGCCCGTTCCGACGGCGGTTCCGCCCTGGGCCAGCATCTTGAGGCGCGGAAGACAGGTCTTTATCCGCTCAATGCCAAAGTCGAGCTGCTGTACGTAGCCAGAGAACTCCTGGCCGAGGGTCAGGGGTGTGGCATCCTGCAAGTGTGTCCTGCCAATCTTGATCAAGCTCTCCCACTGGTCGGCCTTCTTCTTCAGCGCGTCCCTCAGGCTGGCGAGGGCAGGCAGGAGCGACTCCTCGAAGTCGAGAACGGCGGCGATGTGCATGACGGTGGGGAAGGTGTCGTTGGACGAGGCGGACATGTTGACGTGGTCGTTGGGGTGGACTGGCTTCTTGGAGCCCATGGTGCCGCCGAGGATCTCAATGGCGCGGTTGGAGATGACTTCGTTCGCGTTCATGTTGGACTGGGTGCCGGAGCCCGTCTGCCAGACAACGAGCGGGAAGTGGTCGATGAGCTTCAGCGAGGCCACCTCCTCAGCGGCCTGCTGGATAGCCTGGCCGAGCTTGGGGTCCAGCCCAAACTTCATGTTGACCGTGGCAGCGGCGCCCTTGAGGATGCCGAAGGCGCGCACAATGGGCGGCGGCATGCGGTCCTGGGGCTGGTTGATCTTGAAGTTCTCGAGCGAGCGCTCCGTCTGGGCGCCCCAGTACTTGTCCGACGGGACCTGGATCTCGCCAAAGGCATCGCTTTCGGTGCGCGTGTTGGCCATGGTGCTGGTGACGCTGAACTGGCGGCGCTGGAAGAGGCTCTGCGTCTTCAGCGGGGTACGGGGAGTGGTGGAGAGGGCACGCGTGCTGCGGGCACAGCAGAAGGAGGGGCTGGCCTTTGCATGTGCGAGTGATCGTAATGCTCCGGCCTCGGCGGCGCGGAGCTTCGTTGCGCTTCGGAACATGGTAGCAGCAGCTGCTGGCGGGGGGCAGGATGGGGAGAGGGGGTGGAGAAGACGCCGAATTGGCTAATCGTGTGCGCAGCGGAACTAGAGCGCAAGTTGCAAGTCAAAAGACAGAAGATGGATAATTGGGATAATTGCTGCGACGCAAAATGCTGCCGTTCCGAGCTCTGACCTCATGCTCGCGGGAATTGCCTCCGGTCTCTCCCGCGGCATAACTCGCCGTCACATGACCGGCGGGGTGCCAAGCCCAGAGTGGATGAAGGCTCCAAGAACGCGAACTTGAGCATGAAAGAATGTGGTCGGCATGAATTTTCTGCTTACTTGTACCGCCAGCTCAGAATACCGCCGCTCAGCACCATGTTCTCCTGCCGCTCGCCTTCCGCACTCCGGCGCCAAAGCCTCAGCATTCCAAGGTTAGCCCGTGATGCCCTCCGCATTGCAACGTCAAGCGTTCCGTCGCCTCGTCTGCGCTGATGCGGCGTCTCGCTCATGTCCCACAGCCCCGGCCAGCCACTGTTCCAACTTTTTCCATTACCTCGCGCAGGACGCTTGTAGGGCCGCGCCTATGCCATCTGCTCGAGACTCTGGCTCACCCTCTGCATATATATGCTTTGGCCGCTCCGGTCGGGCTAGTGGAGTCTCTGCATAGCCACCGATCAAAAGCTTCGGCATTATCGGGCACACCCTGTTGAGTGAAACACACCTCGTACCGAGAGCCTGTCCCTACCCAAACTTCCGCCTGCATCGCGCCGCTGGGTACGGCTGAGGGTCCGATTTATTGGGTGATGATGAGGGCTCCTGCATTCGATACTGACGATCTAGAGCTATGAGGGCAAACGACCAAGTACGTCTGGAAGCTAGGTCGGGGCGTGACGCCTTGGAACCATGTGCCCTGCGCTTTCCGTCTTCCGACGACTGGTCATATTAGATTAACGTAGCGAGTCAAGTCGGAGTGCACCTGATCTGTCTCCACCATCCTTTCGATCCATGCTGGGCGCTCGCCTTCGAGCGTGCCAACGTAACATGGAGCTAATAACCCCTCATCTTCACCTACGGCCCAGTTTCCAGCCTCCACAAACACTCCTGTTTGCATCTGCGGTCTGCTGTCTTTTTCAGCCTGCTATTGTGTCTTCAAGCTCACTCCACCTTTGCATTATTCCGTCCGTGAAGCACGGCTTCAGCTGGGCCGCACGTACTTGCTTAGCCGCAGATAAGGCTCCCATGACGCTGATCGAGCCTTCTACCACGAACCCCTCTGCCCAACGACTGCCTCAATCAAGGCCGAGTTGTTCTGACAGTTGTTCGCAGTCGATACACGATAGCGTCAACATCCGCGTTCCTCCAGACCTTTGCTCGCCACCGATCGACACAGCTTACGAAACGACACAGCTCGTGAAAAAAGGTGCAAGACGTCTGTGGAACTGCTCGTATGGCTGAGTCTGAATACGGCGCCGGTCCCTGGGTTCACGATAGGATAGGCGCTCGAAACTCAGATGCAGAGCTGACTGCCCCGCTTCTCGCCGCGCATACACCGTTCCAACAACAACTTCCAACGTTGTATCGAAATCCATACATGTCCAATAGCAGCCCCTCCATGTCTCAGGCTCAGGATGCACCAAATGTGTCTACCAGCAGCCACCCACAATTATGTCCAGCTTTGCCACCTATTGGAATGCGTCACCACTACTATGCTCCTCATGCACACTCGTACCAGTTCACAAACCCTCAAAGACCATCGCAAACCTGGAACGGGCCTCCGCACCTTTATCCCGGCCAGGCCTTCTACGACACCGGCGTCACTTCACAGGGTGACCAGCTGCGCCATCATTTAGGAGCACCGAGTCACAACTTTCCGCTTCTAGGGTCACCACATGCCGCGCCTCCTTCGAATCCCCGACATCGCAATGATTACAGAAGACACGACCACAGAATGAGTGCCGGGGCTGTGGCAGGTAGTATGCCTACTGACAACACACGCTTCCCCGAACCACGGGGTTCAGTAGCACCCCCGGAAGCCCGGTTTCAGCATCCGCGACCACCACTTCAACAAGCAATCCACCCAGGTGAGGCACTGTATTCTGGATTGCCTGAACGTCCGTGGCCGTCACACGAGGTTCCAAGCCGCCGCTCAGACCGTAGCGTATCCCCGCGCACGTCGAATCGCCGTAACTTTGAACGATACTCGGTTGACCTCTCCCACTCCAGCACGTCGTCTGACGCAGAAGAAGCGGCTGCCCGTGCGCCGCCGCTGAGTCGTATGAGGCATCGATCTAGAGAAGTGCGGCCGCGTATCGCGGGCCGCTACCCGCCTCAATTCGATCCCAACATTGCTACCGCTCGCCAGATTGAACAATTGAAAACCAGTCTCCAGCGCCATCTACCAAGTACGCTTCCAGAGAAAGCGTCCAAGGCTTGTGACATTTGCCAGAAAGACTATGCCGCTACACGTGTGTCGCCTACGGAAGAGGAAGAAATTGCGATTGAGCTCTCGTGTGGACACACGTTTGGAGAGTTCTGCATAGGTCAATGGGTAAGTGGTAGTCGCTTGGAGATGGCAGATGTTTGCTCACATGACCTAGTTTGATACGTGCAGAACACACAAGAACAAAGTTACCTGCCCCATGTGTCGGAAGCAGCTCATCGAAGCGCCAGCACCACGATTCATGCCGAGCATGATGCAGGGGCAAGCGTTTCTTGATCTGCTCGCTCGCCAGAATATGCACGTCACTGATCTCTACGGCCACTTCCAGCAGGCGTGAGCGCTGTGAGGTGTTCGACTCAGGATGCGATTTTCGAAGCTATGATATCATTGTTCTACACGGATGGCCTTGGCAGGGCAGTCGAGGCGTTGTAGATGGGTAGGGAGTTTTGGTGAGTGTTGCACACTAGGTGCGTAATTGGGGTGAAGAGGCATCAGACTGGATATGTACATAGCATGGTGGTCAGCGGCATATAAACATCAGCATCTTTGTGGATAGCACTTTTGCATGTGCAGCCCTTGCGTCGATCTGGGCTCCACTTCCCGGGATGCCTGGAATTCATCGTTGCCCGGAGCCCACCTAGCCCCAAACATGCACCCCGCCATCAACACAAACCTGACCCGATACACCCAAACCCGTCAAACAAGACATCGTGAGAGTTACTGCGCTGCATGACCGCTGTCGCCAATTGCTTGCGCCCCCACTGCCGCCTCTTTGCTTCTTCGTGCCTGCTTGCGCCCCACGGCTCTTAGCTGCTGTCATCCACCGCTCCTTCCCCGTCGCCCAGTTGCCATCGCGCCATGGAGGACAGCAACAGAGACAGCTTCCAACTGCCCGCCCCTCCCCCTCCACTCCAGACCCGCGACAGCGCAATGGACCGCCCAGGCACCCCGACGGGCGAGGCCTTCATGAGCCCACAGCAGACGCCCCAAGGCAGCCCCAGCAAACACCACCAGCCGCCCGGCGCATTTGATCTGCCGCATGTGTTCGAAAATGCCATGCGGCTGCTGCCTACTATGGGCTCGCCATCCAAGACGAAGCCCGGATCGCCCACATCCCCCAACAAACTGCAGATCGGCAGCAATGGCGCTGACTACGGCAACATGGAGAGTCCCAGTTTCGCCCCGGGCAGCCCCACACGCAAGTCGAACCAGGAGAACACGCCCCCGAGTGGCCGCCCTGGCCTACAGAAGGAGTCGAGCTACCTCACACACGCAGCACAGTCACGGCAGGAGCCCTACAGGACGCGCGAGGACGGCCAGTCGACACGCTACATCAACGGTCCACAGCGCCTTTCCCCGGAAGAACTCGAGAAGGCGAGAAAGCCAGCCGTAAAGCGCCTGGCAAACGTGACCCAGCTGTGTAGGCTGTCCCTCCTATACCACAGCCATCCAGTGCTAATGATTATCTAGATTTCCTCGACTACTACTACGATCTCCTCACCTACGTACACAGCCGCCAGAGCCGCCTGACCCAGTTCAAGGCTCAGAACCCTCCCCCTCCAGACACACCCGAAGAAGAGTACAACGATGCCCTCACACAGTACCTCGGCCGCGAGCGTGCCAATCTCCGCAAGCGACGCACCCGGTTAAGGCAGGGTGACTTCCAGATCCTGACACAGGTCGGTCAGGGTGGCTATGGACAGGTCTACTTGGCTCAGAAGAAGGACTCGCGTGAGGTGTGCGCTCTAAAGGTCATGAGCAAGAAGCTGCTGTTCAAGCTGGACGAGGTTCGCCACGTCTTGACAGAGCGCGACATTTTGACCACTGCTAAGAGCGAGTGGCTGGTCCGCTTGCTCTACGCCTTTCAAGACGACAAGAGCATCTACCTTGCTATGGTGAGCCACATTAATACCCAGCATTGAACAGTGTACTGACATACATCAGGAATACGTCCCTGGAGGCGACTTCCGAACCCTTCTCAACAACACTGGTGTTCTGCACAACCGGCATGCGCGCTTTTACATCGCCGAAATGTTCTCGTGTATCGACTCGCTACATCAGCTGGGTTACATCCATCGCGATCTAAAGCCCGAGAACTTCCTGATCGACAGCACCGGCCATGTGAAGCTGACCGACTTTGGTCTCGCAGCTGGTATCCTTGCGCCCTCCAAGATTGAGTCTATGCGCATCAAGCTCGAATCCGTCAGCGACGTCATTTCGCCATTCGGCCGGCCTATCGAAGAGCGATCGGCAGCCCAGCGACGAGAGAACTATCGCTCTCTTCGCGAGCGAGACGTCAACTACGCAAAGAGTATCGTTGGTAGTCCCGATTACATGGCACCTGAAGTGCTGAAGGGCGATGAGTACGACTACACAGTCGACTACTGGAGTCTGGGATGCATGTTGTTCGAGGCTCTGGCCGGTTATCCGCCATTCGCCGGTGCCACAGTAGATGAGACCTGGCAGAACTTGAAGCAGTGGAAGAAGGTTCTACGGAAGCCCGTCTATGAAGACCCATCCTACTTCCTCTCGAAGCGCACATGGGACCTCATCATCCGCCTTGTGGCTTCCAAGTCTACCCGCTTCCGCAACATTTCCGAGATCCATGCCCACCAGTACTTCGCCGAGGTTGACTGGGCGAGGCTGAGAGAGCAGAAAGCACCCTTCGTACCCGAGTTGGACAGTGAGACAGATGCTGGATACTTCGACGATTTCGGTAGCGAAGCGGACATGGCAAAATACAAGGAGGTACACGAGAAGCAGGCTGCTTTGGAGGCCATGCAGGACCGCAACGTCCAGATGGGCAAGGGTTTATTCGTTGGATGTAAGTCTCGATTGTCAAATGTGTCCATGTCAATCGCTAATCATACTATAGTCACATTCCGCCACAAGAAGACAGCCGACGAGAACGGCAAGCCATCGAGCCCAAGGAAACCGCTTCCCATGGTTGAGGAGAACTTTGGCACGATATTCTGAGAACACTACTTCCGCTCTGCGTGTCGAGGCACTGGTTGCGTCGGCGCTTTCTCTCCTTCGTATATCTGTTTCTGTGTTCATCGCAGCGCTTGGAAGCTGTGAAGTTGAGACGAGTCATACGTCATAGTATGATTGTTATATTGGGCGTTTAATTCGGATAGCATGGTTTATTGGGCGGGCAAGTGCGTTGCATGCATTCGAGACGTCGTGTATTAGTAGATGAGTACACAGATATGAAGGTAGTGATTACGGAGAACGCGCAATACAACCTGTACTCAACGATGAATCAATCTCGTGGATCCGCACGAAGTCACCTGACCGCGGGATTCTGGACGACGCGCTAGTTGCTAGTGCCCGCCCGGGCGCCCTTTCGTCCCCTCAATCACAAAGCCCACTCCACCTTACGTCAACCCACAGACGACACCACTACAATGCCCGGTCTAGTCCAGCGAGGACGAAAGCGCTCGTCGCGCGCTATCAGCGAGGATCCCGAGGAGTCCTCCGATGCCTCGTCCTCACCTTCCACGAACGGCAAACGCGCCCTCCATGGCCGAGACGCGCCTTCCAGTTCCGCGCAAACCAACGGGGACGCAAACGGCTCGACTGAGGGCGACTTCAAAGCAGGCTCTCTCGTCAGGGTGAAGCTCGAAAATTTCGTTACATACACGGCTGCGGAGTTCCATTTAGGGCCGAGCCTGAACATGGTCATCGGGCCCAATGGCACAGGAAAGAGTACCTTGGTCTGCGCAATCTGTCTGGGTCTGGGATGGGGCAGCGAACACCTGGGAAGAGCCAAAGAGGTGGGACAATTTGTCAAACACGGCGCTGCCGAAGCCACCATCGAGATCGAGCTCGCAACAGGTCCTGGCAATGGCCCCAATCGCATTGTCAGGCGTGTCATACGCAAGCGCGACAACAAGTCCCAATTCTTTCTTGACGGTCCACGTGTGCCGCAGCAAGATGTACAAAAAATGGCCAGACAATATTCCATCCAGATCGACAACCTCTGCCAGTTTTTACCGCAAGACCGTGTAGTGGAGTTCGCGAGGATGAGCGACGTCGACCGATTACGGGAGACTCAACGCGCTGCAGCGCCTCCGCAGATGGTACAATGGCATGATGAGCTCAAGGAACTGCGTACAAAGGAACGCGCTTGGGAGACGAAGCAGAACAACGAACGCAGCCATCTGGACATGCTGGAGAAAGCACAAACCGCAACGAAAGATGACGTAGATCGCTACCATCAACGAGAAGGCCTTTTGCGGAAGTCGAAGTGCTTGAAGTCGGTCAAGCCTATCATCGAGACGAAAATTCTCAAGACTGAGATTACTGCAGTAAAGGCAGAGATTCGAGACGCCAGACTGGAGCTCGATCAAATCAACATCGACATAGAGCCAGCGCGAAGGGCTCAAGCAGAAGTCGAAACATATCAGAACGATATTGAGCAAATTGTAAACCTTCGGAAGAACCGCGTCGACATGATCAAGACACAGGCTGAAAAGCTCGCGACAAAGATTGAGACCGGCAAAGCGAAAGCGGCGGAAACTGACAATCAGATCAAAGCTGAATTGAGTTCGAAGAAAAAGCGCGCAGATGACATGGTTCGCCTCAACCGTGATATCACCAGGCTGGAAGCCCAGCGACAGGACCAACCCGCGCAGTTCGACGCTGAATCTTACGAGCAGCGCAAGTCAGATCTTCGCGACCAGATCTCTACTAACATGGGCCTCATTTCCGACAAAAGGAGTGGCATGAAAGAGCTAGCTACCCGCGCTGGTGTCGTGAAAGCCCGACACACGCAGCTGAAAGCTAATCAGGATCGGCTGAACACACAGAGCGGAAAGCAAGCCAGCCTTTTGATGAGAATTTCCCGCGAGACCGCTGCCGCATGGGAATGGATTCAAAGGAACAAAGCGTCTCTGCAGTTGAAAGGTGAAGTCTTCGGGCCACCGATACTGGAATGTTCCGTCTCAGATCCCAAGTATGCTAAGGCCTTCGAGAGTCAATTGAAAAAGGGCGACCTCATTGCCATCACTTGTACAACCAACGAGGACTCGAAGATGCTGGGCAAGCGTCTACTCAGTAACAAAGCCAACGGCGGGCAGGGACTCAGCGAAGTCTATCTTAGAACGTCACTAAAGCCCCTCTCTTCGTATCAACTGCCCATGGCCAGGGCAGGCTTGGCCCAATACGGGTTTGAGGGGTATATTTTAGACTACGTCAAAGGACCCGACGAGGTCTTGGCCATGCTTTGCGAAGGCTGTAAACTGCATCAAATCGCGTATGCTGCAACGCCATTATCTGATGATGTACATAAGATTGTGGAGGAGCGAAGCCCGATTCGTAGCTGGGTGAGTGGTTCGGACACGTATCGCGTGATCTCACGTTACAACCAGTCTTCTACGTCCGTTGTACCACTAAGACCAGCACAATCTTTCGTAGATCAGCCAGGCAATACGGATGAGTTGCGAGCCATCATTGAGGAACAAAAAGGGCTAGTACAAGAGGGAGAAGAGCTACGCGAGAACCACAAGATCCTCAAGGACGAAGTCAGCAAACTCGAAGGAGAGAATGAGGATCTCAAACAACAGAAGGTACATGCTACTGCCACTGGATGCAAATGCGCCGATGACTGACAATGTGGTAGGACGCCGTGCAAGCTGAGCAAGACGGCTTGAAGAAGGCTTTCGCCGAATGGGAAGCTCTACCAGACAAAATTGGTGGGTATATTACCTGTGCGAGAAGGGGTATCTGCTAACTATGTGAAGCATCGAAACAAGCCGACCTGAACAGCAAAATGCAGGAAAATGCAGAAACCACTGCCCGCATCAAAGCTATCAAAGCCGATGCTCGTGCTACACTACTGCATGTCGCGAACCTGACGCTTGAATATGCTGTAAGTCACGAACGATCGGTCACCGGAGTCCCGCTGACGATCCCACAGAAAGTTGTAACCCAAATGAGGGCATTCCACGAATCGCTTGTCGAGGCTGAGATCCGGCTCATCGAAGTCAAGTCGGAGCTCAGGGGCCTCATAAAAGAGAATAGCGCGATCCTGGACAGACAGAAAGCACAAGAACACAAGATCAACGAGCGCACGAATCACGAGCGAGTTCTTCGGGCCAAGTACAGAGAGCTGCAAGAGGCTACGCAGAGCGACATTTACAGTCTCAGCGAAGAAGAAAGACAGATCGTCATGGAATACAAAGAGCTTCCCACCCTCGAAGCCTTGGAGCTAGAGGTTCAGTCAGTCAACGCCCGGCTAGAGATGATGGCCGAAGGCAATCCTGGGGCGATCAGGGCCTATCAGAAGCGTGCGGGTGACATCGAGAAAACGCGTGAGAACCTGGAACAGTACGCTGCCAGTCTCGAAGAGATCAAAGAGAACATCACAAACATCCGCCAGAAGTGGGAGCCCGAACTTGACGTTCTCATTCGCAGGATCAGCGGGGCTTTCGCACACAACTTCGAGCAAATCGGATGCGCTGGTGAAGTCCAGGTGAACAAAGACGAAGACGACTTTGACAACTGGTCCGTCCAGATTTCAGTCCGATTCCGGTAAGCTCAGACTATCGTGCTCATACGCAAACCTAGCTAATGATCCCAACAGAGAGAACGAGCCGCTCAGCGTATTGAACTCTCACCGCCAGTCCGGTGGCGAGCGTGCCGTGTCAACAATCTTCTACCTCATGGCATTACAAGACCTTGCCCAGTCACCCTTCCGCGTCGTCGACGAAATCAACCAGGGTATGGATCCCCGCAACGAACGCATGGTACACGAGCGCATGGTGGACATTGCATGCCAAGAGAACACGAGTCAATACTTCCTCGTCACCCCCAAACTTCTGCCTGGTCTCAAGTACCACGAGAAGATGAAGGTGCATGTCATCAACTCTGGAGAGCACATTCCAGTCGCACAGGGCAAACAGGGGGAGTGGAACTTGTCCAGCATGGCGGAGATTGCATTGCGAGTGGGGAGGAGCGTTGCAGTTGCATGAGTACTGGAATCGCGTGGTGCAGACCATGACGATACGTGCGCAGGTGGGATGAACAAGAGTACGAATACCACGGTAGTCTAGTGTCGTTCATGGTTTGATATGTCTCACAGCGGGTGTGTTTGGTAACGGCGTTGAGCAACCGCCATGCAGGTACGACGGACAGCAGTCAGCGACATTTACTGTACATCGAATGTTCTCAATCCTTCTTATCAGCGCTATCCTATAGCGCGCGCAGAATATATATTGAGGTACCCGTATCCGTACATGTGCATGCAATCGTTTCCCTGGATACACCGTGTTTGTGCGACCACTAATGCGACTAAGCGTCCCTGTGTGCGACACCAACAGTTCAGGAATGCGTGTACCAGTTTGTTGAGCCGAATCTACTCGGTACCGATGCATTATACGAGCCTTTGAGCTGAAAGGCTGATGATAATCTCGTACGATACCTGGTATGCTAGCGCTGCTGACATGTATTATAGGCTGGGGTGGGGCTATGGTTCGATGCACTTCGTACTAGGGTCACGTCATGGCGCAGGATTACCTGGGTAAGGTTGCATTGTGGTGAGCAAACATGGAGGCGGAGGACCAACGAAGGAATGTGCGTTGGAGGTTGGAGAGGTATATATCAGCCGTGTGTGCGGGTTTGTGATGCTGGACATTCAAGTTCTATCGCTCTCGACATCGCTCGACTCAGCCTGGACTAAACTCCCACACTCAAAGCAAAAGTACCGATACTAAACATCGTTATCAACGACAACAACTCGCATCATGATATTCTCAGCATCCTTCGTAACATTCCTCCCCCTCCTCATCTCCCTCACCACCGCCCTCCCCACTATCCCCCACCACCACCCCCTCGACGCCCGCGACACCTCCCTCACCGCCGCAGAAACATGGCACATCCCCCGCCTCGACATGCACATGATGAGCACCAGCACCGGCATCCCCGGCAACGGCCCATGGCCCGAAGGCTCCAAGTTCGATTCAACAATCGACTTTGATGTGCTGGTGCCAGAGGAGGCTCCGCTGCCGGCATCAAAGTGGAATTGCAAGGGTACGATGAAGAACGGGACGATTATTGAGGATGTGGTCGGTTGTGTGGACGGGAGTGGAGGGGTGGGTGATGTTTCGTTTGGGATGACGGAGTATGAGGCGGTGGGGGAGAGGAGGGCGGAGTTGAGTTTTTGGTTGTGGGTTTATAGGGTTGGGTATGTTTTGTTTCACTTCCGTCTTATCATTGACTCAGGTGGACACTATACCATCACGCCTTTTGACTGTGCTAACATTTTCATTTTGTCGTGCAGGGAAAGCAGCGATGGTCGCGCAACCATACTTGACGGCGCAACGGCGATCACCGCGAACGACCCACAGGAATCGACTAGCTACCTCACGTGCCTTCTTGGCAGACCTTTCGATGGGCTGAGATGCCAGATTGGGAGTTACTTGAGTGTGAGGAAGGAGCTGGTTGTTGAAGGATCGGAGGTGCGTTGAATCGATGCTGAGATGAGGGGAGCATGAACGACGAGGCTACGTGGTAACGATTGATGTTTGGTGGTCATGAATTCGCTTAGTGATACTTTTGCGTTGAATTGGATGCAGCAACTTGTTGTTATGAAGTTTAGGTTACACGACATGTGTGTTGTGCGTCGCGTGGCGGGAGGGGCGTGTTTCAGCATCTCATCATCCTGTCTTCACTTTCAAAACTTGAACCAGCTAATGGGAGCAAGGGAGCCGTCATCTGTGGTCGCGATTGTTAACATGGTGCTTTCGAGGTAGAATAATAAGCTCCTTGCATCAGGTTAGTGCTCCGATTGCGACTGCTGCGATGAATGGAAAGTACTTACCCTGTTTCGGGCTGCGAAAAAGACATGTCGATGCCGGAGGCAGTGCGTCGTTGAGGTGCTACTGCAGGTACACTACTGCAGAAAGACACGACGAGACTGTTGTGATTGTTTTGTTCGAGCGCAATACCGCCGCTTTCCCCTCTTCTTCTCGACAACGCTTCTGTTCAATCTTACGCGCTTCAGTCCTGTCAATTACATCGCACTTTAAAGTTCCCATCGCTGACTGCGTTTCCAAAAATGAAGCTCATCTATGCGTCGCTGGTCAACGATCGGGCTTTTTCTGGAACTGTCAAGATCAGTTGCACGGTACGTGTTGCTTTATGTGCTGTTCTCATCTTGGTAAACGCGACTGATGGAGTTGACCAGATCTGCTTTTCAGAAGCCCGGCAGACAACGGCTGGCACTGCACTGACGCGGTATTCAACCATTACATCACGATCTTCAGCAGCTGGAGCCGCACAAGATGACGGCATCTCATCCGCGCAAGACTTACAACAAGATGTCTCGTCCATCCCGCCTGCTACGTCAACGAAAATACCTCCATCATCCTCTCAGCTCAGCACTCCAGTTAAGGCGGGCATCATTACTGCCTCTATCCTGGTGTTCCTACTCGTGCTATTACTGGTACTCGAGCATACCTATCTCCGTCGCAAACGCCACGAGCGCGCAGTCAAACGAGCGATCGACGAGGTAGAGCGAGGAACTGAGCTGAAGAACACAACGACGAGTGAGGGCAAAGAGAACATGGTATTGGAGAGTCGAGTTGAGATTGTCGTAGATGGCGAAGGGCAGGATGGTGTGCGGGGTAGCTGGGATAGAGAGGGATATTGGAATGTGGATACAGACGACGAAGATGGCGATGGAAACTTGAGTGAATGGGGAAGAGGGCGAAGGCGAGATGTTGGGCGGAATGGAATGAGCCTTCCGCGAAGAGGACGTTAGTGTCGGAGCCGTGACAACGACACAGTGCCTGACGTCGCAAGAATCTTTGTCTCCTATTAGTCCCCAATGTTTATAGTATTAAGCCTTTAAGTAGGCCTTACTTGTAGAGGCTTCTTATGCCTTAGTGTGTTCTGGTAAGATTTCGCGCAATAGGATAAACTTTCCTAGTCTGTTTTCTAAAAAGCAAGGCTAGAAAGTAGTGTTGTTAAGCACTCTATTTAATAAGTTACTATAGTATATAAATCTTATATAAGAGTAATATTAGAAACTTAAGTGCGTATATTATATTTAAGACTTATAAAATACTACTACTCTACTACTATTAAAGACTAGATTAGATTTGTAGCTATACTTTTATATAGTATATTATACTTATAATTTCTCTTTTTTATATAAGTATCTTTTTATTAAGTACTCTTTTATAGAGTATATAACTAGATATAGTATTCTATATCTTATATCTAGCTCTATTACTTATAGACTAAGTATACTATTAAAGTACTAGTATATATACTCTACTTAGAAATTTAACTACTAAGATAGTTACTTATATACCTTTCTAACTACTAATACTTAGTAATATAATTTAGCTTAGATAACTTAGAGTAAGTATTATTAGAATATAATAGATAGTAAAAATATAATAGATAAGATATTATAATTAGTATACTATACTTATTATTAAAATAAAGTACTATAAAGTAACTATTCTCTTTAGATAATAATATCTAGTCTAAGTAGTATTTAAGCTTAACTATATAGCTACTTCTAATTTTTTCTTTTTTTTTATATCTACTATTCTATTATATTATACTAATATTACTAATTTTAGCTACTATAGATAATATAATATATATTATTACTAAAGTAAACTAAGATCTTAGCCTTAGCTTTATATAATTACTTCTTATACGTTCTTAATATATAGTAGTAGCTAGAGCTTATAGTAAGTAAGCTAAATATATCTTAGAAGATAAGATTAAAAGTATATTTAAAGAGACTAGTAGTAAGCTAGAAATTATATAGTATAACTTATCTATAGCTATTAATTCTATAAAAGTAGAAAGAAAGTTTACTAAATTAGAATTTTAGTATATTAATATTTTATTACTTAACGCTAAAGGTATAAAGCTAATATTTCTACTAAGTAAAACTATAGCTAAAGACCTACACGTAGTATTTAAAACTAATACTATTATATCTCTACTTATATTCTAGAGTCTAAAGTAGTATTTACTAAAAGCTAACTTAATTTCTAAGCTTATCTAAGTTATCTTTTTAGTTAAAAGTATTATAGATATAAACCTTTTTAGTAGTAGCACTTATAGTTCTAGTAAAGTAGTATAGAACTAGCTAGTATACTCTATCTATCTTGAATATAATATATAATATAAAAAGAAAAATATATTAAATTATTATTCTTGTATATTCTAGATAGATCTAAATATAAGTAGGCTAGTTTACTAAAAACTAGTAGTAGTTAGCGCTTAAAGCTATTACCTATAAGATTAAGAATCTACTAATAATACTAAAAGAGAGCGTTAATAGTATAATTAAAGTTATTAATAATATAATAGTAGAATATTTAGATTAGTTTCTAACGTATAAAGATAAGATACTACTATAGTAAATTAGTAATAGTAAAGAAGCTTACACTTTTATCTACTTATTACGCGTATAAGTATTAATATATATATAAAAGCTATAGTACTAGAAATTTAAAAGCTTAGTTACTAGAATTATAGTATAAAGTATAAGCTTAAAATACACTTATAATCTCTTAGAAAAAGAGTTTTCTATCTACTAAAAATTAATCTTATAGTATATAAACTAGTATTTTATATAAGATAGAAATTCTAACTAAATCTATACTAGATTTAAAATACTCTACTTTCTAGCTAATACTAAAAAGTATTATTAGATTTTAGTAGAGCTTAGTAGTTACGTAAGCCCTAAAGCCTATACTACTTAGTATTACTACTTACTTTATAAGTAATTATATTATATCTTATACTATATATAACTATTTTACTCTTATTTAAAGTATTTTTACTTCTATTTAAACTATAAATATATTATATTTTATACTACGCGCACTTACGTATATAGATTATACCTATTTAAAGTTTTAATATTTCTTACTAAAGCTTAGATACTAGCTATAGTAGTTAGCTAATATAATATATTATATTAATCTACTATAGTAGTTTATCTAAAATGCTAACTTTTATAATTACTATAATAGTTATAGTAATTATATTTTATATCTAATTAGACAAGTACTTCTAGTCTACTAATTATAGTATTAACTTTTACCTAGTATAAGTTAAGTATATATAGCTCTATAAGTAGAGTAATTAGTATACTAAGTAAAGATAGCTTTATATAAAAATATATAAAAATAAGAAATTTAGAATCTAAAGTAATTAAAAGCTATTATAGTAAAGTGTTAATATAGAGTAGAGTAATAATATATAGTTAGTAACTTTATATAGTAATTATATTATAAGTATATTTTCTAAATACTTTATACTTACTATATATAACTATAAAAATTAAAAAAACTCTTTTTATAATATTTACTATAAATATAGTACTTTAATAATAATAATAATATACTTATAAAGAGTAATAGTAATAGAGCTTCTTTAGTAGACTTAGAAGTAGACTTAGAAGTAGTAATAAGTAAGCTATAGAGCTATAGAGCTATAGAAATATTAAATTATTTTCTATCTAAAATTTAAAGTAAAAATAAGCTTTCTAAAGTAAATACTAATAGTAATAATAGAAAGATTTTAGTAGAAAAAGTAGAAGGTAGAGCGCGTAGAAAGAGTAGAGAGTAGAGTATAGTATAATATTAAATAAGAGCTTTTCTATTAGCTATAAAAGTAGATAAGAAACTATAGTACTATATAAGTAAACTTTAGTTAGTAATAGAGTTAAATTATAGTATAGATGTAAAGAATAGATAGGTAATAAGAACTATTCTCTAATAATAGAATATAGCTTTGTTAGAACAAAGTAGTTAAATACTATAATAAATAATATAACTAATAAAGATTGTAATAAAGTAATTATAGAGTAAATAATAAGTAAAAAGTAATAATATTATTACTAAGTAAAGATTTACTATAGAGAATTGCTATTTCTTTTATAAAAAATAGCTACTAGAATAATTATATAAATATCTGCCTATTTCTGCCTAAAGATAAGAATTTATAATTAAATCTACTTAATTTCTAGATTAATAATCTAAGTCTACTAAATTCTTCTTATCTTCTAGATTTATTATCTAGACTAGTACTAATTATATTAGTTTATATATTATATTATATAAACTAATAATTAGTTTATTACTAGATCTTTTAGTAATTGCAAAAAGAGAGATAAGAAGATAAAAGTTATTATTTTACGTAATAATTCTAATAATAGCTAGGCTAAGATAAATAGAGGTATTTTAGAATCTTCTAGTGTAGTAGATTAAAACTAACTACTAAAATCTTAATTACGTAAGCAATTAGATTTACTAGAAAGTTTTCTAATTTGTTAAGAAATAATAATAAATGCAATCTTAACAAAGCTTAATAATAATAAAAAGATAATAATAACTAAGTTATTATAATCTTTACAATAGAGAATAGTAGCTTAGAAGAGATTATATAAAACTTTATATATAGAGAATAATTCTTTTTATTTTATATCTTTTTTAATACTTTTATATATATTTAAAAAATCTACTAATATATCTACTAAATATAAAGAACTTTCTATACTAAACTTCTCTTCTATACTTATAATAAAGGCTCTAGTTTTTATAATAATAGTAATAATACTTAGTATAATAGAAAGTACTACTTTAGTAGTTTTTACTAGTTATACGTGTAGCGTATTTAACTTTCTAGTCTATTCTAGAAAGTCTTTAATAAGAAACTTATAGAATATAGCTATAAGAATAGAGCTAGAAAAGAGCTTTTCTTAGAATAGTATAAAGTAGATAAAGGTAATTACTAGTAATAGAAGACGCCTTATAGCTTTATATATTATAGGTATATACTATCTCTTCTAAATAGATCTTTCTCTATAATTAAAAGCTATAAGGTTATAAATTTAAGTTTAATTTAAGAAATTTTAAATAGTAATTTAATATTTAAAGATATCTTTTAAAATAATTTACTATATTATATATTGTTTCTAAGTTCTTATTATATACTCTAGTTCTTAAGAAAAAATAAAACATAAATTATATTTAAATTTCTTAAAGATATTTATAGAAATAGATTTAGATTAGTTCTAATAGTCTTCTTTTAATACTCTAAAAAGTACTACTAATATATCTTATCTTTTAGTCTTTTTTACTAAAAATAGAATATTATTAAAAATTATTAATAGTAATGTTAAATAAAAATTAAACTAAAGTATATAGAAAAAGTAAATTTTATAATTAAAGTTTACTAAGACTTAATAAAAATTCTACTTCTAATAGGTTTATAAGTATTCTATAGTACTTTTTCTTTAACTTAGATTTTAAGAAAATATATTATCTAGTTACTAAAGCTCTAATTAGTATAAGAATTTCTTAGAAATTTATAGTAAACTTACTAATAATTAACTAAGTCTTATAAGATATTAACTCTAGAATTTTTTATTTACTACTTTTTAATATTAATAAGAATTTTATAGTTTAGGCTATATTATAACTATATAGAATAAAGGTATAATTACTTATAATAGTATACTTTAGATTAAGTAGGTATAAGAAGCTACTATAAGAACTAAAGTTAAGTAAAAAAGAATAGATTGTTTTTAATAAGTAAAGAGTAAAACTTAAATACTACTATATTAAGGCTATTAAAGCTATAAAAGATATAGAAAGTAATTATTATTTTTAGTTTCTTATTACTTAGCTTTAAATAATAATAATGTTCTATTTATAGTTAATAGAAGAAATATTTTATTAGTCTATTAATCGTATTCTAATTACTACTTATAGAGCCTATTTTTACTTAAGATAAACGTAGAATTTAGATATATAATTATAGAGTAAAATTATAAACTAGAAGTTATAACATTTCTTATTAAGAATATATACTATATTAGTATAAAAAGTTTTTAAGTCTATTTAGAAAAGACTAGCTTAAAGCTCTCTTCTATCTTTTAAAATAATTTATTCTATAGATTTAGTAGATTATCGAAATTACTAATAGATTTCTAGCGTTATAAGATAAATTATAATAAGATTAAGTTAATAAAAAAAGTATACTTCTACTAAGAATTATATTAAGATATTATAACTAGAAAGCTAGATAATACTAGAAGTGTATCTTTTAATATTAATGTTTTATTTAGAGCTTTAGTGTAAGAACTCTTTTATACTAAACTTTAGTATTAAAGTAGCTATAGAGCTAGGTAGGTTTTAAATATTTAAACTATATTAAAAATAAGAGTATTAAATCTTAAACCTTTAGCTTATTTAATACCTAGTATTTTATGTAAAGATTATAATAACTTAGTTATTATTATCTTTTTATTATTATTAAGCTTTGTTAAGATTGCACTTATTGTAATTTCTTAACAAATTAGAAAAATTCCTAGTAAATCTAATTGCTTACGTAATTAGGATTTTAGTAGCTAGTTTTAATCTGCTATACTAGAAGATTCTAAAACACCTCTATTTATCTTAGCCTAGTTAATATTAGAGTTATTACGTAATTTAATAACTCTTATCTTCTTATCTCTCTTTCTGCAATTGCTAAAAGATCTAGTAATAAACTAATAATTAGTCTATGCAATACAACGCATAGACTAATATAATTAGTACTAGTTTAGATTATAAATCTAGAAGATAAGAAAAATTTAGCAGACTTAGATTATAAATCTAGGAATTAATAGAAATTAAGTAGATTTAATTATAAATCTTTATCTTTAAGTAGAAATAGGCAGGTATTTACGCAATTATTCTAGTAGCTATTTTCTATAAAAGAAATAGCAATTCTCTATAGTTATTCTTTACTTAGCAATAATATTATTACCTTTTACTTATTATCTACTCTGCAATTATTTATTATAATCTTTATTAGTTATACTATTTATTATAGTATTTAACTACTTTGTTCTAATAAAGCTATATTCTATAATTAGAGAATAGTTCTTATTACCTATCTATTCTTTATAGATTATAAGCCTAGCTAGGCGCTTATAGCTTTGTTAGAACATATTTTATTTATATTATTACTTATTCTAAGTAATTAATATATTTAAAAGAAAAAGATTTTTATTTATTCTAAAAGAGTTATTCTCTAGAATTAATAAAATATCTATTTTAGAACTATATAGTTTAACTTATACTTTTTATCTATTATTATAATAGTACCTTTTTAGCTTTAAGCTATTTAAAGATTTATAATCTTTATTTAGTAGTTAATTAGCCTCTATTATAATTAATAATAAAAAGAAAAGTACTTATTATTATTTTATAATAATAAGAAAAAAAGCTTTTAGTTATTATTATTAATAATTAATAAGAAAGAAACTAAAGTACTTCTTATTAATATTAATAAAATAATAGTATTAGCTAAGACTTTTACTAGTATTAGTCTCTACTTACTCTACTTATAGGAATATAAGATAATAGAGTTTTATATACGTTTTCTTTATTTAGAGAGTAGTTAGTTACCTACGTATATTATTTTAAAAGCAAACTAGCTAAAGGCTTTAATAAGCTTAAAGAATCTATTTTACTAGAATTATATATATAAAAAGATGTCTTAAAAA